>NC_143426.1:12422500-12777500 GCF_059467195.1 Physcomitrium patens | reverse complement strand
TATCTAAATCGAGAATCTCCGCACATACTATCCTATCTACAAGGTCACAGTCATTGACCTTGTCTTTCAACCAAAGAAGAATGTGTGCATGAGGAAGACCACGTTTTTGAAACTCAATAGTGTAACAAAAAGCAATTGTCTCTCCCATGACATTCTTCTTCGTAATCTCATCCATCAATGCTCTTAACTTGAGCTCGAAAACACGCACAACAATATCTGGATGATCAGGAGGACTTTGACCTGGCTCAAGCTCATCAAGAATCTCAGGCCAGGTCGGATTACATGTCATTGTCACAAACAAATCGGGTTTTTCTAAAACTCTAACCAAAACCATACTATCATGAAAGAGTTTTTGCATGTATCGGGGGGAACCAATGAATGTTGCAGGTAAGACAATGCGACGCCAAATGCGTGCTCCATTGTCTTCCTGCAAAGCATCTACGACCTCCTGATAGCACTCTGCATGAAGTTCAGTTTGATGTTGCCTAATGAAAAGCAAATTTTCATGTTCTACACGTAAATACTGATCCACTACATATTGCTGGAATAATCTACCAGCCTTATGTAATACATTAGATTCTGGGTGCTTTTGAAGCAAATATTGGACATATGACTTTAAAGTCACTCCAGTATCTGCTTTAAAAGTTGGTGACCACCCACATTGCCCATCAGGAAACAACAAAGGATAGGATAAAGCATCGTAAGCTGAATGAATTTCTTTTATTCGTATTAAATCTCCACCACGTTGGTGAAGAATAATATCTCTACCAAAATTCATGTATTGTTCTTCAAGAACAACAGCAGCAACTTCTGGAACTACTTGGCGATTATATCGACGGGGATGTTCACCAAAAGGAACCTCATCGGAGATACAAAGTCCCATGTTTTGTCCCCTTTGAAGAACATCACGCAAAGACTTAAAACCACGAACCAACACATTTATGGATTCTAAAACTTCTTGAATGTTGTTAACAACATCACGATGAAGATCATCAAAAATCTCCATAGGACGATTTGTTTGTAAACCATCATCCAAGAAATAAATTTGTGCAAATCTAGCACCTTCGTCTAAACCGGGTTGTAAATTTCCAATGTGATGGCATAACTCTCCGTTCACATGAAAAGTATATACCCCTCTACCTTCAACTTGGCCAGACTGAAACTTACTACGCATACTTGTAAATGCAAAAGCTTGATTATACTTTCGAATGGATTTAAGGAACTCTCGAGATTTAGGTGTTGTGCCCATATAAAGCTCATTGAGCATTGGATGGACAATGAGGTGATTAACATGTTCATTGGCAATTTTGCCATTGTAACAACAAATGGTATTTTTTTCTTTTTTAAAAAAAAAAGCCAAACATTTTGGACATTGGATGCACATTGATCCAACACTATCAACATTGACATCTACAAAATTATCAATGGTAGACAAAGCACGAGCCATTCTCTAGAAAGATGACAATATAATAAAAAAAGTGGAATTTAGGATAGGAGAATGAAAACCCTATCATAAATTCTAAACTCCACAAAGATAAAAAGATATATCAATAAATAGGATTTAGTGTAGGATAGAAGAAATCCTACCCTAAATCCTAAACTCCACAAAGATTGAAAAAATTGATAAGAAAAAGCAAAGTTTAATGTAAGATAACAAAAATCCTAACGTGAATCCCAAACCATTTCAAAACTCACAAAAGTAAGGTTTTTGATAGTACCTTTGTAAGCTTGTGCTCCAAGAAAGTTGCACCTTTTGATGAAATTTCACTCCACTCTAAAAAGTTTACGTTCAATGCACTACACTTCAAAGAAAAAAAATAGATTAGGTTGGCGCTTGCTTTGCAACACATTCGTAGCCAAGAGATATTGATCTAACACACAAAAAACATGCATGAAAACAAATGTGATGAACATATTCTCAAGCCATACTCTACCTCCGAAATTTAGACTCTAAATTTTTTTTTTTGAAGACACTTAAAAATGTCGATTTTTGAAAACTTTTGTCACAAATCATTTTCTTTCCTACTAATTGAAAATGCACCTAAAAAGTCCAAATCCGAAGTCGGAATTCAAAAATAATTAGTATTTTGGGAGATATTAACTCACTGTTAAATGAATTCTGCCCAAAATACAGTTTCATCCATAGTAGATGAAAAATCGCACAGCGGATGAAAACCATGTAGCAGATGAAAAAATGCAATGGATGAAAAATTGCAGCAGATGAAAAATTGTTGGGCAAAAAAAAGAAAAAAAAAGTTAAAAAAAATAAAAGTAAAAGTTTTGGCGATGTGCACATCACAGAACAACAGCTGCTCGTTTTTGAGTCCTTGATGTTTTTTGTTTTTTGTTTGGTTTTTTGCAACTAAAACCACTAAATTTCAACTTGATTTGAAAGTTTAATGTTTGAAAACTTGATTTTATGATTACCCAAAATCAAAAATTACCAAAAATTTCAATCTTTCAAAACCTTTCAATCTTTCACAATCTTGCAAAAATTGCAATCTCACCTCAAATTTCTTGAACAATCTCTACAACTTGAACTTTGTAACTCCAACTCCAACTCCAACTTTGTATTCAAACCTCCAAGATCACATCAACCAACTCCAACTCCAACTTTGTATTCAAACCTCCAAGATCACATCAACCAACTCCTACTCCAACTTTGTATTCAAACCTTCAAGATCACATCAACCAATTCCAACTCCAACTTCACAACTTACAACTTCCAACTTACAACTTCCAACTTACAACTTCCAACTTACAACTCACAATTTACAACTCAATCTTGAAGTGCACAATCCAAAAAATATTTTGAACATCAAATTTGTAATCAAGAGCTTCAAAATTGTAATCAAGAGTTTCAAATTTGTTTTGGGTAAGCTCAAATTGTAACACACACTTTGGATTGCACACATCCACAAACTCAACGTTCAAATTTCAAAACCGCGCAATAATAAACGGAGCAGTCAACCGCGCAGTCAACAAAAGTAAAAGTAAAAGTCACAGTAAATATAAAAGTAAAAGTCACAGTAAAGGTAAAAGTAAAAAGTCATAGTAAAAGGAAAAGGAAAAGGAAAAGTATAGTTGACTTTTGATAGGGCTTATGATTTTAGTAGTATGATTTATTTTTCTAAATAAGAATAGAGACACCTAACATATCTTTAATTCTTTATAACTTTGCAACAAGTTTTAAGCATTAAAAATGATTAATATATCTAATAATATCATATTTTATATTTTATTAAGAAGTTAAAGTTCTATAATCAAATTTTTAAAAGAATTTAAAACAAAGATACATTACTAATAATATATATTTTTATACATTAAAATATATATAAAAATATAAAATATATTTAAAATTAAAATTATAATTATTTCTAAATAAAATTTTGAATTTTTTTTGAATCGTATATAATTTTTTTTGTTTATATATATATATATATAAAAATTTATACTTCTTAGATAGAATTGAAATAATACTATTTTTTTTATTAGGATTACAAGATCTTCGCACACTTTAAACTTAGAAGTCCACTTTGAAATGCTATGGTTTGTTAGTCTTTTTAATGTCCCATATATAATTATAAAAAATAAAAATAAATAAAAATCTATTTTGAAAGCCTTGATATTTAGATATGGCATAAAGAAAAAAGAGACCATTAATGGACCAAATCATTTTTTTTGTTATAAGTCTAAATATTTTAATCTTTATCTTAATTCAAATAATTATAATAAGTATTAAAAATTTAATATATTGATTTTTTAAGAATAATTTAAAGTAATTTTATATTATTATTATTATATGTTCTCTTTTTACTAACCATCCCATTGAGATGGATACAATGGAAGTTCTAAAAGCAATGCTACTCATGCTATGTAGAAAAAAAATGTATTTCACTTGATTTTTTTGTTCATGATTTTTTTAAAATATAAAGCAAACTTAATGATACTTCTTAATTTCAATCAGTCAATATGTTTAAAAGTTGTCTCTCACCTTGTCTCCTATATATAAAGTATCTATTATATATACATAACTTAATTGTCTCTAATTATAATATATCAAGATTTCTATTAAAGACTCAGTAGAAGATTGTTTGATAAATTTTGAATTTAAAGTAACAATGCTTCTATTAGTGGTATTAGAATTAGAACTTGCCAAAGTGATCTATGATACATGATATGTTGTTCTTATGTTATAATATTTTATTTGTACTAAAATTAATTTTATTAAAGAAGTGAGGATATATAAAAGAAAAGATAAAAGACCACAATTTTCAAATCCTTTTAATGGCTATGATTAAAAAGCTTCACATGATTGCACAAAAATAGTCTAATAGATATGAGATGAAAAGTTAAAGTGAGACTTTTATCTCTATCTCTCTCTCTCTCTCTCTCTCTCTCTCTCTCTATATATATATATATATATATATATGATAGCATTTCTTTTTAAGAAATGATAATAATTCCACCTTAAAGACATAATTTTTACAAAAAAGAAATGAAAAGAAGAAGTATAAAATATTTCTATAAATAATCATAAAATAAAAATAAAAATTTATTATTTTTTTATAACAATTAAAATTGAGATATGAAGTGAAACATCTAAATTTTTAATATAAAATGATTTTTTTTCCATTTCACAACTTCTTTTCACTTTTTAAATCTCCAAATGCTAAGATTTTTGAAGAAGAGTTTTTGCTATTAAGTATAGGACTTTTCTAAAGCTTTTGAAGAATGGCCTCTTACAATAGGCTTCTAGATATCAAACCTTCACAAGTATCTAAATTGTACTTGTTGGATTTTACAAAGATGCAATATTATATTCTATATTAGTTTGAATTTTTGTTCATGTTATTTTTAATATTAATTTTATCTAATTTTACATCAAATAAGATCAAATTGATATATCCAAAAAGTAAACTTATAATATTAGTAATACTACATCTCTAAGTAGATAATATTTAGCAAATACAGTATTATTCCTATAATAAATAAATAAAAAATACTTATGTTGAATATCTCTTTGCTTAAACATTTATTAAAATTTTGAGACAGTGGGTGAGTGCGGATATGGGGGGCAATCCAAAAATTCATATAACTATGTTTTAAAACTCAATGCAACCCAACCGGGCATACTCAGAACTTTTGGACCTGCCCGGGGTGGCATTTGGATGACCTCCGACTTCAAACATTCATCCACATTCGTTCACACACCGGGGAACTATTTAGTCGTGGCTCACACCGCGTGGAGGTAACGAACATCACCGACGCTGGTGGTTCAAGTCCACTGCTCCGCAATCGAGTATTTCGGCATGGAAAGAGACCCACCCTTCACATCATGAAAATGGGATTGAGAGCATCATGACAGCGATCCGGCACACAAATCCACCACACCCACAATCGCCCACTCACGACGACATGACCCAGTATTTATCGAATTTCCCATCCTGGTTTGAGAGCAACCAGGGGCATCAATGGTCCTTGGGTCCGCAGGCTGGAGGATCGAGTGTCCTCAGCAATGAAACCGCATCAAGAAGGGCAGGAGACTCAAGGGGAGGGAGTCGCAAAACCTCGGCTTGGGAGGGACGGCACGACATTGATGGCAGCAGTAGGGAGCAGCATGTGTAAGCCTGGCTGGTAAGGACAGTGAGAGTTTTCTGCCACTCTCGCTGCTGCATCATCGCAACCCACGCCCATACACCTCTCTCGCCTTTTTTTCTTTTTTTTTTTTTTTTTGTTTTGTTTTGTTTGTTGTTTCCCCTCGTTGTTTGAGTCTGCTGGGCCCAGCCTCTTGCCACTCTTTGTCACAACTACTCGTTTTTCTAAACTTTTCGCCGTCACAGTGCCGAAGATAGAGCTTTGTGTGGTGATTTCGATGCGCAGGAGCTTGCTTTGAGGCCTAATTGCGGTGCAGCTTTCGGTCGCTGTTTGAGCGTCGAGCCTCGTCTGTTGGGACGGACCAGTGGTTTCGTCCAATGATCATCATTTGGCGATTGGGTAAGGGACGATGTAGTTTGGAGTTGAAGTGGCTTACGAATTGCGTTTTGGTGAGAAGTGGTGGGGTTTTACTTAAGCTTCCATGTTGGGGTTTGGGAACCTGCTGACAAGGTTGTGTGTAATATGGTGATGTTGTGAGTAGATATAAGCGGGTCTTGTTTTCTTTGCTGTTGGGTTTAGTCAGCAGATTCGAGTTTCGTACTCTAGAAGCTGTAGGAGTCAACATTTTGAGTTTGGTGATCGACACACAGTTTGAGCTTCGCAGCTCGTAAATTCCCGTATCGGGGGTATTGACTACATCGACGGTATCATTTTAATTCTCTTGGAGAGACCTTAATCTGGTGTTTTGAACAGAAGCCGGAAGCTTCCGCTGCACTTTTGATCGTACCAAATTTAGCATGTGGTGTGATTGACCGAGTGGTTCTCGCTCTATTTGCAGAACAACGAGGGGCTGGAGGAGCGCGCAAGCTTAGAGAATCGCTTCATGAGAGTATTCGCAAACCTCCAGATAGTGCGTTTCCCTTGATTGATGAGTCGGGGCATTAGTGTTGTTTTCTTTTAGGGTAGACGAAATATCCCAGCGGAGGTGGACTTGACGGGAAGGTGGACGGGCCGATTCAAATTGATTGTGTGCATGAAGACAATGTGGTAGAGGGTATAAGGAATTTTGAATTGAGAAGCTGGAGGGGCGCAATGCTTGTACAGCAGGAAAATGGGAAGGCGGCGTGGTTAGGGAATGGCTCTCGAAATGTACCCGAAGAGGACGCCGCTGCCGTCGAGGTGGAATCCGAGGAGGAGGAAACCATGGATCCTTACAGCGATGTAATGAGACCGCCCGAGGTGGCATTCGAGGCGGAGAGCAGCGCCGCGGGCATGCTTGGGGCCTGGCTCATGGAGAACCTCAGCAAGGTTGTAATTGTTGTGTTCGTGTTCCTTAGCGCGCTAGTGCTCATCGTGATGCTCAACTACGGGGAACAGAGTGCTCTCATCTGTGCCGAGGCAGTCGCCGAGGAGCTGCAGAGAATTCCGTATCCCGATTTGAACCTAAACCACATCACCCCGCGAGTGCACAAAGGACGATACGCTGCAATGAGAACGGATAAGTGGATCGTGGTGGCCGCTCTCGGTGCCCCGACATCGCACATTCAAGCATTGACCAGGGTGAGTGGGTGGCAGGTGCTCGCCGTAGCCGGTGAGGACACGCCAGCGGACTGGAAGGTTGCGGGAGTCATCTTCCTGTCCATGGACGACCAAGCTGCTCTCAGCTACCGAATTTCAGCTCATCTTCCTTACAACAACTATTTGCGGAAGAACATCGGCTACTTGTTTGCGATCCAACACGGTGCAAAGATAATCTACGACGCTGACGACAAGGAGTCGGTGATTGGTGATGACCTGGAGTCCAAATTTGACGTGTACCTTCAAGGGCGACGAGCTCGGCGAGGGCCAATTCTTCAGTTTCGCACTCTCCCTAACCGGACTATGGTGAACCCTTTCGTTCATTTCGGCCAGAAAACGGTTTGGCCGAGAGGTTATCCGTTGGAGTTTGTACAGCAAATCGCACCAGACATTTCATACAACGAGGTATTCCCCGGCAAGCAATTCATCCAGCAAGGGCTTGCAAACGGCTTACCCGACGTCGACTCCATCTTTTACAACACCCGTCGATCCCATGACGGCAATATCAACATAAATTTCGACGTGAATGCGCCACCTGTCTCTCTCCCCCATGGCACAATGGCACCCTGTAATGCCTTCAACACGCTGTTTCACTCTGCAGCTTTCTGGGGACTGTTGCTGCCTGTGACGCTCAGCCCGAAGACAGCAGACATTGTGCGGGGGTACTGGGCGCAGCGCATAGTCTGGGAAGTTGGTGGCATGATGGTGGTTTACCCGCCGACTGTGGTGCGAGAGGACTCCGGCATGCCGTTGTCCTTCCTCGACGAGAAGGATTTACATGCGGAGTCCCGCCGCCTGGTGGAATTTCTCGTGAAATGGCGGTCTTCGAAAACTACTCTCTTCGATAGAATTATCCACCTGACGCATACCATGGCCTTTGAAGGCTTCTGGGGGGCTCAGGACGTTGAGCTCGCGGCTGATTGGCTCAAGGACCTTCTGTCGGTTGGGTGGCGTCAGCCTCGCTTGGTGGGGAGCGATCTCGATGTGCAGATAGACGATTCAACTCCTTCCTTAGCGCACAAGCAGTTCGTCCCCCTCTCCTACCCTACGGTCCATTTGGGCGTGGAGGATTGCACCGCTTTGACGGAAGAGTTTGTGGATTTTCTCACTTGGCGGAAGTTTTATGGCAACATGGTGCTCGTGCTTGAATGCTCTTGGCCCTTGAATCACACAGTGTTGGCGTGGCGGCTCTTATATGGGCGATTGTTCAAGCACGTCGTCGTCCTTTCGCAGGAGAATGAACCAGGGCTGGGCGTGCGCGCCAGCGACTGGTGGCTGTCATACAGGTGCGTGGATCCCCTCTTGGTAGAGGAAAAATTGTTCTGCTCACAGTATCAGAATTTCTCCATTCTTGGCATGGATCGTTGACATGTTCTCTCCACTTCCTTTGATGTGCAGTATGTTCCCGAAGATCTTCGAGAAGTATCCTACAGCCGATGGGTTCGTGGTAATGAGGGAGGCTGTTGTGTTCAATTATTGGAATCTAGCATCTGCCAACAAGACGAATCTCTGGAACTTCCATCAGGTATGTTGCATTTTCGTGTGGTCTATTTCCGTAGAGGTAGTCTCCGATCAGAACGTCGTTTCAGTTGGTGAAGAATGTACCCCTGAATTTTAGTCTGGCGTGGTTTGGCCAGTTGAAAGCAATCTGCCGAACGGTCGACTACAATGCCTCAGGAACAGACTGGTATCTCACTAAAAACCACAAGAACGGTGTGAAGAAGACTGTAAGCCGGTTGCCAGTGGAGTACCGCACCACATACAAGGAAACTATGGACGATGATCACTTCGTTGTCTGCAGCTCGGACATCTTTTACCTCCCTCGCCGCTACATTAACGATTTTGCAGCTATAGTACCTTTGGCGGCGAAGGTGAAGCTACACAGAGATCTAGCCCTACCGTTGATATTCATGGCGTTGGATAAGCCCAGCAACTTTGATGCACATGCGTTTAGTAGTATAAAACAGCTTTCAGAGGAGGAAAAAGTTGATTCTGCCATCGCGTACACTCCTGCATTCCACGTGGTCTTCCCGTGGGCCGCGACAAGTGACATTGAACTTTACCGAATTATCAAAGCCATGTCGGCCGGAGACCCTTCCTTGGTGGACATCATTGAGTAACTTTAATGACAGTTAAATGTATTACTTTTGAAAAAAAGAAAGAAAAAAGAAGCACATTATATGCTCCTTCCCCAACGATCAGAATTCGGTTGTATGTTATCTGTTTCGCTTTCAGTCGAAGTTTAGATAATTTAAAGCGAGTACAAGCACCTATGTCGATTTTAGAGACTCATCGGTAACGTTGCTAAAAGACAAGGCAACGATTCTCAATCTCTACGACAGACTAGCTAAATGAACATGGGCATATTTTATGTTTTCTTTTTGCACGAATGAGCAGTGATACCGCAGTCAATGAATCCGGCTGATCTACTCCAGGGGGTCAAAGGGCATCCAGATTAGTTAATACGCTAGTTTATGAGTGTTCGAGTGGAAACGTCCTAACGACCTGAAAACGGGGATCTCTCAGTACCACTGCATGCTCACTTCAACTCAGCGAAGAATTTCCATTTATCACTTCAAGGAGTAGGCACGTCTCAGGATAGATGCCTAAGATGTGAATTATCAACGTGAAGCGCCGCAGCTACAGAGTGATGTACTTTCCCTCCTTGCTCCCTGCTTGCTTGGCTGATAGATGCAAGGGCAGCTTCAGAGTCAAGGTCGAACTAGACTTCATACCAACTTTACTTTTCCGCTCCTTTCACAAGGAGCGCAATCTCCAGCAATGCAATTGCTTCTAGCTTCTCATCAGCCACACTCTACTAAAGCGTGATGTTGGATTATTGCATCTTACTTGTCATTGCACTACTACCCTCAGCGCTATTGCGTTGTAGACTCGTGATGAGAGGAAGAATTCGCTGCAGGCAAGACGCGAAGAGGAAATGGTGTTTGAGCAGCATGTGCCTGGGAGCACTGAGTCAAGCAATATCCACTACAGGAAGATGGGTTTTCTACCTGTTTGCAGTTTTCATCACTTGGGCACATTGCATTTGGCCATTTCCATGTCCAACATGCTGCAGGCAAACTAGCAACTAACTCCAACTGTGGAGATCTCCAAAAGAGCTGCTAGCCTCTGGCAACAGTGGTTATGAGACTGAGCTTGGATTCCAGGAGCATCTAGAATCTTCGTAATGGAATCCATAGCAGCAACGTGTTGCAACCCCCCGCTGTGTGTTGGATGAATTTTCATGCAATTGAGAGTTTTCTAGAACCATCATGGTAATAAAAATTCATTTTGTGTAATTTAATCCCAATCCAAGGAATTAAAAGATACCACATATTACGTTGCTTTCACAAGTTCAGTTTTTTCTGAAATCTATGTTTTTTCTGTTAATTATGTTGTGGATTATTTAGTTTTGAGAATTATTAATCTTTTTTTGCAGTTGTTTATTAAAATGCTGTATAAATTTTTAAATTTTTTTTTGTGTGTGTGTGTATATATATATATATATATATTCATACACATCTATAAGATAAATAAAAGGAATTGTTGAATTGACCCATCTGAACAAGCATCACACATGAGGGATCCAACATCTTCTTGCAAATCAAAAAAAGATACAAAAGTGGAGCCTACTAAGCACCTTTGTTTTAAGCAAATTTCCAAAGAATACTCACAAAACAATAAAATCAAGAATGTGTTCGTCGAACTTAGTAAAAAGGTGGATCAATTTAAAAAATTTCTAAATAAAAGAATTGTAAAAAAAAATCTTATTATTATAAGAAACTATATACTATTATATATCTATTTAAAGAATAGTATTTTTTTTAAAAAATGGTGCTAATCTACTTATAGTTTATATTAATTCTAAAAATTTTAAGTGTTTTAAGTCAATACATGTATTAAATCATTCCTAAGCTTGTTAAAGCATATTTTTGTCATAATTTGTATTTCTTATTATAGATTGTTTGTTTATTTGTTTATTTAAAAATACTTTTGAAATGTCTAGTTTGGATGCTATTTTTTAAATAATTTTTTTATTATAATATCTTTGTATTTTGATGCAATTATTTTAATATAACATCTTTATATTTATAGTAATTCTAAGATATTACCAAAATATAAAGAAGTTGTAATAAGATACTTGTATTTTTTAAAATGTCAAAAAAAATTACATATATTATAGGTACAATAAAATTTTCTAAAAGTAGAAAATCTTAAATACAAGACAATAAATCTTATTAAAAGATATTTTTGGTGGTTTAAAATATAAAAAGTTAAAAATTTTGTATAATCTTATATTATTTTTTAAAAAATAAAGATTCTATATTGTCAATTATATATATATACCATTTTTTATTATAAAAACATTTCAATTATGTGTATAATATATTTCATTATATATTTATTAACTTAAGACTTTTACAAATTTAATTTTGTAATAGTAGATTGTAAAATAAAATAAAAAACTTTTGTTATTAGTATAAAATATTTTAAAAATCTAAAAATTATTATTATTATTATTATTATTATTGTTTTTTAATAATATCTACTATTATCACAAAATTTAAGTTGAATTTATATTTGATTAAGAATCTAAGTTTGCAACTAAATTTTTGAAAAATATCTTAAAAACATTATTAGTTAATAAAAACAGTTTGTGAATATTTTATTGTTAAACTGATAGAATATCAAGTATAATTAAGAAAAACTTCAAAAACTTTCTTGTGATTAATAAATTTTTTATGTAATAATATAATATATTTATTTTTAATCTCAAATATTAAATAAATTAAATAGAAAATTTGTTAATAGACATATTTGGATTAATATTATAAATAATTTATTTAAGTTAATATCATAAGATTACAAAAAGAAATAATATTTTTTACTATTTAATAGATCTAAGGACCAAAATCTAATACTTCAGACATAATCGCATTTAAAATTTGGTAGATCAAAAAAATCTCTAAATTTGGATTTGGTTTAAAAAGAACTTATTGATTCACCTTAAACTATTGTTAAATGGATGCATCTCTTGTTTAATATTGATTTGTAAATATTAACTGACTTAATTAAGTAAAAAGAATTTGAAAGAATTGAATCAATAAAGAAATGGAGACTAATAGGCTTTGTGCAATAAAAGGTAGATTGAAGATATTTAATTTGCATAAAAACTAGATGTTTAGAATACGAATTGACAATTTTTTTTTTTTTTTTTTTTTTTTTTTTCATGTGTTACTAAAGAAGTAAAAAAGTAAAGAAAGAAGAAATAGCTATAAGATAAAAATATCTAAAATGACTATTTTTATACAAAAGTAGCTAATAAGTCTTAAATTAATACTAAAATGTACAAAAGATCTTGATAAAAATTAAAGGTGGTATTAATCATGCTTTTATACAGTGATTCAAAAAACTATTACAATATTGACATATTTTAGAAAGAATAGTGTATTAAAAATGAATTGTAGTGAATAATGACACATAGTTTATATACCAAATAAAATATTCCTTTACAGCTACCAAATGAGTCCAAGTTGAAAAGATTCTATTAGATAATTGGAGAGTTATAACCAATCTAAATTGGAGTAGTATTGAAACAATTTTTTGAGTGTGGTGTCTAATTTTTGGATTCTATCAATTACTCAATATTATAGCATTTTATCATCATCAAATTTACTATGATAATATTATTATTAATCTAATGACCCTAGGCATAACTGAAAATTAGCACGGAAGTGATTTGATCATCATCAGATTAAAGTAATCGATTAGTCTGATGAGTCTCATAATCTTAATTCTATTGAATATCTTTGAGAGCACCTCAAATATCAGTTCAACACCTAGAAGATAAAACCGAAAGGAGTTTGGAAATTATGAAAAAAAATAGCTATGGAATGGAATAATATTGAAGCAATTTTTGTCAAAAGTTAATAAAAAATATGCCTAAGAGGTTGAAAACAATTATCAAGGTCAAAGGAGGTCCTACAAAGTATTGATATGTAATTGGATACCATACTCAAAAAAATATTTTAATATTATTTTAAATTGGATTAGTCATAGCTCTACAATTACTTAATGGATTTTTTTTTCAATCTGGGCTTATTTGGTAGCTATAAAAGAGTATTTTATTTGCTATATAAATCACGTTGTTGTATTACGTGTTGTATGGTTTAGGAATGCAGTGTGCACCTAGCTGTAGAAGTGTGAGTCCCACAAATTGATCTTAATTAGTGGATTAGTTAAAAACATAGTTTTAAGTCATTCAATTATACAAATGTTAAGAATAGAGAATTTTTTTTTGACTATTCAAGTATTTATTATAATTTAGAAGTATTTATAAGTTGCAAAAGTGTTATTAGAAGAAAAGTTATAAAAATAGAGTCTTAGTAAGTCTTGGAGGTAATTATCTTAGTTAGTTTAGTATTTTTTTTATTATTAAGTATTAAGAATTAGTTATTGAAACCAATATCTTCATTGGCTCCTACATATATGTATTACTTATAAAATCCTATCAATGATTAGTTAATAGTTAGAAGAAGCATGAAAAAGAGCTTCATCTCTTTTTAGTTAATTATATAAAAAATAGAATTTTTAGCTGATTTAAATTGATTTTATTACTATAAAAAATCCCCAAGATAGGAAAATACAGCCTTATATGGATATTAGTATTATAGAAATATTATAGGATTTTTTAGAATTTTTTTAGAATTTTTTATGAATTTTTAGAGAAAATTTCAAGACTTTGGTAAAATTGAGTTTTATCACCTTGAGAGCCATTGTGAAGAAATGAAGCAAGATTTGAAGACTATGCAAGGTTTCTAAGCTAATTGGATGTTTTTGAACACCATGGTGAAGTCAAAAATGCAAAAAAAGTAGTTTTACTAGTAGAGAATAGGAGGATCAGCAGCTAGTGTAGTCCTTGTAGGAAGAGAGGTGCACAATTCCCATATGGGTTGTAGCACCTTGGGTATAGGTAGGAAGATAAGACTAAGGCCTCAAGGCCTCTTGTGGGGGGGGGGATATACACTGCTTGTGAGCCTTGGTGAGGCTCAAACTCCTGATTTCTTAAGCAAGTTATCCTTGAGGTAAAAATTATTCACTTAACTTTTTTATTATTTACATTCTATCTATAATCTATCATAACTTACTCATAGTAACTTGGAATTACATGACTTTTATGTCATTGGAAAGATAGAAAAAATATCTATCTAAAAATATATTTTTTACTTTTTAATTTTACTTTTTACTGGATGATAAATCTAGTGAACGGACTGTGACTTCATTTTGGATGTTGTGATTACTTGATTTCATCTCTTTTACTTGTATTGTGGTTGTTCCTCCTTGGTCCTTTGCCAATTGCTTACTTCACTTCACACCACCAATTAAAAGCAATTCTTAATTGAGGCCATCTTGTAATTGGAGCTGAGGAGTGAAATTTACACTCACATAAATGGTGTGTTTGCTGGGAGATGGTGCTTCTAATGGTGTGTGAGAATGTGAAGTGAGCATTTTGTGAATGATCTTGCTTGGACTTGTTGTGTGAGCATTTCAACTTAGTCTTCATTATTTGTAAGTTTCTACCTCTCTCCTTGTTAGTGTAAACAAGGCCTTCAAATTTTTTAAAATAAAAAGATAGTCAAAAGTTTTGTTGTTGAGTAGAATGTTGATTTGCTCTCGGATTTTTGTCAATCAGTTTTTGGGTGTTTGATAGTTGAAGTTGAAACTTTGGCAGTGAATGTATCTTGCTGTTAGCTTTCTAAAAAGATATTATATGCTAAATTTGGAGCTATAACGAATTTGTGGTGAATTTTCGAACACAAGAGGGTTTACTGTCTTGGCAGTTTTGTATATCCTATCTTTGACAAGGCATTTCTTAGTGCCGGATAATTATTTCATAGTGAAAATTTTTAAGTACAAGCACTTTAAAGTTGAGGTTGTAGTGGTGCAAATTTCAATGCTTTTGAATCAAAATTGAATTTGTGGCGACTTTTGGAGTGGAGAGAGGTTGCTGCCTTGAGTAAATACAATTGAGCATCAAGGGTGGAGCTCGTCTTCAAGGTTTCATCACTCCCCTTCCTTGTAAATTTTCTAGTTGAGGGCCTTTCTCTAGTGGTAGGAGGATTTAATCACTCCCTCCACCCCTCGTACCATCTCTTTGCATCCTTGTAAATTTCTAGTAGAGGGCCTTTCTCTAGTGGTAGGGAGATTTAATCACTCCTTCTACCCCTCATATCCCTTCTATTCATAGGAATAGTGTAGAAAGAGCTTAAGAAGAATTCAAGGAAATTCTTTATCAACAAAAAAAAAAAAAGAGATTCAAGAAGAAAAAATAGGTAGAAAAATTAGATAGAAGAAATTTAGAACAAGTAAGATAAAAGAAGAAAATAAGAAAAGAGAAGACCAACAAGTTCAAATTATAATCTAAGTTGAGTATATTTTTAATAAAAATCATTTAGTTTCAAATTTATTTTACTAACACAGATTGTGGATTGAGAAAAGGGAACATAGCTTTGCAAAATTAGGTGGGTTCCAAACTTGAGTTCTTTAATTTTATTTGAAATTTTAGACATGCAAGGAAAGAGCACGACTTGGCGAAATTAGATGGGTTTCAAACCTAACTCTTCATTTTTATTTCAAGTTTAGGTATACTTAGAAAGGAGCACGGCAAGACTTGTTGTCCCCAGTATTTTCTAAATCCCTTCTATCTTCTTATAGTGTAAGTGGACAAAATCTATTACACGACCCAAGAATTTTTCCATTCCACCTCTTTTCCTCAATGGAACCTAGTGTGTTATTGATAAGTGCTATTTCAATTTGTAGTTGTTTTGTAGAAAGTGAAGTCGGGTTAATGGCCAATATGACCTTCTTTTGTTATTGAGCCTGTACTTGTGGGACATGATGACCTCCATGAGATAAAGTTAAAAGCAACAGGTTGCCCTTTTCCTAGTCTATGTGATTTTTGTGGTATCCATGTGATAAAAATTTTAAATTACTTGTATTTTTTTTAGCCTCATTTTTCAATCTCTAAATTATGAATCAAGTCCAATTAATGGGTGACTCCACCATATTAAGATCGACACAAGATCTTAACTTGGTATTTAATTAGATCTCATGTGACACTCATAAAAAAGGTTTAATTATTGGGTGAAACCACTAATTTGAGATCGGCACAAGATTTCATCTTAGTATATAATTAAATTACGTGCCTCACAAATAGATAAGAAGAAAAAAGATTTTATGTTATTTCACAAAATAAAATAAAAATAATTTAAAGTCCACTTGTTTTATTTTTAATCACCTATTAGGTCTTTTATCTTAAGAGAGTCATTGAATAGCCATATACTTAATTATATGCTATATAGAATTGAATCTAAGATAGTTTATCTTCTCTCTATTGGCCATATTTTACAATCTAGATATATTTTATAATCTAGATCATATATTGAACCTATAGTTTTAGAAACCCACATATTAAAAGAACCTTGTGACAAGATGTCACAAGCTTCTATCGGGATGGAGCATTGTAGAGGGCATCTTTCAGAGCCTCAAGTAGAGCCTTTACCATTTCCAACTCAAAGGGCTAATGTAGCCAATGAAGATAACCACAACTTCCAAGACAATATCCAAATCGACCCGATGATGTTACCTAGGAGATTACCAATTGTAATACCTTTAGGATTACAAAGAGCAACAATTCTATCAAACCTCCCAAGATTTAGTCGATCTATCAATGAAGACCTGGCAGCCCACATAAAAAGGTTTGTAGAAGTGCTTATCACTAGTTTAGTAATCAATCATCGCTACTACTTAATATGATTTTCAGCAACCTTGATAGATTCTGCATATGCTTGATATAGATCCCATATAGAGGAGACATTCACTAAATGGGAACAACTTCTAGCAATATTTTTTCATCAAAATAGGCTGGTAATTGGCCAACAACAAGCTCTTTTATCCTTAACAACAATTAGATAGGATCCTTTAGAAGTTGTTACTTCTTATGTGAGGCAATTTTGAGTAGTATGTACTCGATATGTTGGTAACCTTTTAAATGAGGATACCATAAGGCACTACTTTATTCAAGGTTTTGCCATGCCTTCTACAATTTGGGATATCCTAAAAAAGAGACCTAAAGACTTAAAAGGAGCCATTCAAGCCGCTTTGGAAGTAGAAGTTATTGATAAGTAAAATGATTATATACTTCGAAGGACAGAAGAACCAGTATCCTCCTTTATACCTTTGCAACATCAACCTAAAAAATTTCATGAACTTCTAGCTTTAAGCTACTCACAACCTTTTACTTTTTTCTTACCAATTAGTAATCTAATACCTTTAGTTATACAACCTCTACATGATCAAGTTCAAATTAAGACATTTTATGATACTAAGTTGGAGGAATTTAAAAGTGAAGTAAAGCAAATCAATGAGGTATTCAAAAATGAGATGATGAATACTATGAAAGCTATTAGTAAATAAATGTCTTGCCTCATTAAAAATCAAACTCCAAATATAGAGCCTAAATACCACAAATCGGGAATTCATAATTTTGGATTGTGGTGTACAAACTGTAGACAAGTAAATCACATTACTCAATTTTATCCATGGTTTTTATAACAACCATTTATAGAAAAGAATCAACCACAACCTTATAGATTTCCTCACCATTCAAGACAAGAAGGTCCTAATCTTCCTTCCAACTAAAGGAATAATATTACACCTTGTCTTATTTGTGAAAAATCACATCGGGTAGGTCAATGTTGGATTGAAAATGGAATTATATGCTCAAATTGTAGAGGTTCTCATCCTATAGATCATTGTAGAAGATCCAACGAAGTTAATTCCTCAACTTCTTCTTCAAGAGATTATAATATCCAAACTGGAAGAATTATACAAGGAGTTAGATTTGTAGATCCTATTATTACAAAAAATCCATCATTTTTATTATGACTCTTTGAGCAATGGTCAAAATCATCATCCTCCAATAATAGTTAAAATCAATTATGGAACATTACAAGAATCTGTAGCCTATATCCAAAACCAAAACCAAAACCAAAAATCACATTCTTCTCAAGATGTTAGATATACAGTGGCTCAACTTGATATACCTACTACATCAATCTTACTATCTCCTCAATTCAACTTGGTTCAAGTAGATAATAAAGAAATCTTCAAGAACAATGTATATTTACCTTCTTTGGTTGTAATTAGAAGTATGAGTGCTCAAAAACCAATAGATTTAGCACCTCTTGAAGATGATGAAATATCTTTGGATACTTTAGAAGAATTATCTAAGTTTGTAGAATTTACAAAAATTTCTCAAGAAGTAGCTAAATAACTAAAATACAACCAATCATCTTCTTTGATTGAACCTAATGAGGAAGAATATCAATTTGTGGACAAAGAAGGGCCTTGGACTTCTAATAACTTGTTAAAACATCCAACAATTATTAGAGCCTTTAATCTTGCAGAACCATATGATTTATGGCAAAACCTTTGTAGGACTGGAGCCAACATTTCTTTTGGTCAATTGATTCAAGTTACACCAACCATAAAAAATAACCTCAAAGAAGGTATAATTACACAAAGATAAACAAAAAATAAAGAAAGAATAGCTAGAGTTGAAGTCAGAGATTTAGAAGGAGATATTACCTTGGAAGAAGAAAAAGACAATAGAAAGTATGGACCTATTGAGATAGATATAGAAATAGTAAATAAAGTAATTCCTAAGGTCATAGTAGATGATAGAAGTAGCATCAATATTATGCCCAAATCCACCATGATCAAATTAAGATTAAAAATCAGTCATAAGGTAGTTATTAAGGTAAGTCTAGCTGATCAAAGACCTTCTCAACCTTTAGGTCAAATTCAAGACCTTCGTATACAAGTAGGAGGTGTAGATTATATGGTATCTTTTTATATCATATACCTATATGAAGAAGTGGATAGCTATCCTCTATTATTAAGAAGAGGATCGTGAAAGCAATCTAAAAGAGTAACAAATTGGGGGCTTTTAAGCCTCATTTTACTTTTGGATCATTAAATAATTGTACAAAAATCATAGTATTTAGTTACTTTAAACTCCAATCTTTGGCTCCATTAGAAAAAACACCAACATCTATAGATGCCAAACAAAGTAGTTTTATTCAATCTAATAAAACTTTAATAATTGTACCAATAAAATGTATTGATCCTGGATTGTATGAATATAAAGATGAAGGTGATTTTGCCAAATGGTTAGAAGAAAATCCGTATGAAGAAGAAGACATTCAAATTCGATTATAGAAGTAATTGATTGGTTGGAACTTGAAGATGATTGTCCAGATCTTGCAACCTTAGTTGATGATATTTGTATAAATGAAGCTTTTAGTTTGGAAATTGATGGAATTCAAGTAGATGATTTAGATACTATTATAAAAGAAGGAACCATCATGCCTTTTCTATTACAATTCAAATGTACTTCATAAGGCATTGAAATTGGACATGATATATTGACTTATCCACCAGTACCTAAAGATTGGTACCATGGACCCACTGACTCCATACATGTGGTAGAACAAGATTGGATCAAAATTCCAGTAAATCATGATGAAGAAGAACCCAAATATGTCAAGTTTGGATCCCAATTAGGAGAACTTGAGAAATATAAATCCTTAGTAATAGAATATTGAGATATATTTGCGTGGTCTTATACAGATTTAAAAGGTATTCTTCCTAGTATTTATCAACATACTATTCTACTTATTCTAAATACAACACTTGTTAAACAAAAATATTGAAGAGTCAATCCTAGGATGTAACTCATTGTGAAAATATAACTGAAAAGGCTACTTCAAGTGAGATTTATAAAGTCTATAGAAATTATAGATTGGTTCTCTCATATCGTCTTGGTAAAGAAAAAGAGAAGTAATAAACTCAAGGTGTGTGTGGATTATTGGGATCTAAATAAGTACACTCAAAAAGACCATTTTTTATTACCTTTATCACTTCTATAGTAGATGATGTGGCAGGTCATAACATCTATAGTTTTATGGATGGCTATTCTAGTTACAATCAAGTATCAATAGCTCCTGAGGATTGGTACAAGACTGCATTTACATCACCTTAGAGAACCTTTAATCTATTATTAATTTTTTTTAAACATACTTGTATTATTTTCTTATCTCTTTTACTTTTATTTGTCTCAATTATATATCTACAAAATAAATAGAAGTTACTTCTATAAAAGATAGCATTAAGACTAAATCTTTTACTACCTTTCTATCATTTGTCTTTATTTTTTTATCACTAGATTCTTCTATAATAACATCCATATTTTTTTTTTACTATATAATTGTGTTACTATATAACAACATATAGATAGCTTGTGGTACAAGCTAACAATATAGTGTATATATTGAAAAACTTGTTTTGTATATTAAGTCATGTATTAGAGGTTATATAGAATGTTGCCATATAGTTTCTATTAATGGACTTATAAAGTAGGTAGAAATCTATTTGTCATAAAGCAATATTAATATTTATTAATTTTTCTACCTTCTTGAATATTATCTATATTTTTAAAATAATTTTTTATAATATTTTTATTTAAATTCTATAATGATATAATCATTCTTTTTTTTCTTTCATCAAATAGCTGTATTATAGCATAATAATATCTTTTTATAGAATTAGATAAAAATCAAAAGTTAATAATAGAAAAAATATTCAAGTCAAGATAATACCAAAATAGGTTAAAATAATTTGTATATTGACATGGATATGATATTAGTGAGCATACATAAGAACCATCTAAGAATCTTGCAAATACAACAAAAAAGGTTGATACTTTTTGTTGACAATATCCATTAAAATCAAGATAGAGAATTACCTAAATATATATTAAAAAGATAATAAGATTTAAGGAAGATTACATTCTATCTTTTTTTATTTTTTATAATTTATTTGTATTTTTGATATTAAAAAGATAAAAGATTAATAGCAAAAAAATTTAACTTAAGAACTATCTTTTGTTCAGTTGTCTTAAAGGTTGAAGATTGTTTCAACCTTTAAGACAATATAACAAAGATAAAGACCCTTAAGAACAACATATCTTTCCTTGAATAGATGATGAAGTATAAAAAATTTTCTATTACAACCTTGGAAGAGATTTTTAATATTTATTAATGTTATTAGAGATATGAACCACTCTTCATAGAATTCCAAATATTTTATTTGAAAGAAATTATAAAAGCCTTAGCAATATTCAAAATAGTCTTTCTATTTTAGTATAGGATACTATTGGTGGTTGAAAAAACCTATTAACTACTTTCAAAAAGAATAAAGATCAAAATATAAAGCAAATATAATTTGCTACATCTTAAAAATTCTTAATATGATTATTCTTTTTTATCAAATTTATCTTTAAAAAAAGAATAATGTCATAGATATAATTGATATTAATAATTATTTAAATAAAAATAAATATTTAGAAGTAAAGTTAAATAAATGATATAATACCTTATAGAAAAGATGCTTATAAGCTTCATAGATGTGGATTTGACTTGATACATATTTGTAGGTGATTAATAGGTTGTAAATATGAAAAATAAGTTTATCACATATTACATGTATCTATCGTTTAGAGTCGAAGCTGGCAATATGGCGTACATATAAGAAACTTGACTTATAAGTTAAACATATATTTTGCCAATTAGACATATATTGCAAGTATAAATTTTTACTTCTTAATCCAAGTTACAAGATGGTCTCAATTAAGAGTTGCTTGTAATTGGTGGTATAAAGTGAAGTAAGCAAATAACAAGAAAAAAAGAAGAACAACTACAAAGCAATTGAAATAAATGACATGAAGCAATTACAATACCTAAAACTAAGTCATAGTCTATTCACTATATTTTTATCTAATAAAAAATAAATATAAAATATAAAATTATATTTTTAGATAGTTAATTTTATTATATTTCCAATGACATAAAAAAACATATAAATTCAAATTACTATGATTAAGTTATGAAGTTTTAAAGATATGAAGTAAATAATTAAAAAATGAAGTGAAAATATTTTATTTCAAAAGTAACTTGCTTATAGTTCAAGGGTTTGAGCCTCACCAAGGCTCACATGTAGTATATAAAGGTATCTAAGAGAGGCCACGAGGACTTAGTCTTATCCTCTAGACTATCTTCAAGGTGCTATAACCTATCTGGGACTTGTATACCCCCCTTCCTACAAGGACTATACTAGCTGCTGGTCCTCCTATTTTCTACTAGAAGGACCAATATTTTTGCAATTTTGACCTCACCATAGTATTCAAAAACACCCAATTAGCCTAGGAACGTCGCGAGGCCTTCAAATCTTATTCCATTTTTTCATAAAGGCTTCCAAAGTGGTAAAATTCATTTTTACCATGATCTTAAAAATTGCTCTAAAAATTCCTAAAACATTCTAATCAAAATTTTAAAAGTTCTATAATATTTCTATAATGCTAATATCCATTTAAGGCTAAATTTTTTTATCTTGATGATTTTTGATAATAATAAAAATCAATTTAAATCCACTATAAATCCTATTTTTTATATCAATAACTAAAATGACATGAAGTTCTTTCTCATGCTTCTTCTAACCACTAACATTTATAGTTTTTATAAGTAGTACATATAGATAAAAGAACAATATAAATATTGGTCTTAATAAATAATCCTTAATATTCAACAATAAAATAAAAATACTAAACCAATGAGAATAATTATCTCCAAGACTTACTAAGATTCCATTTCTACCACTAATATTTTAATTTTCTATTTCAATAAGGATTTCTTCACTATTCACTATATATTATGATTTAAAGTATTATAAATACATATTTTTATCCTAAACTAATAAGTGAGTTAATTTGATGACTCACATACATCAAAGATCATATAGGACATTTCCATATAGCTTCTAGTTAGTATAAATAGAAAAAAAGAAAATGGCCTTTTTTACTCTTCTCAACTCTTTTCTTGCTTTTACTTTAGTTTCAAGAGTTTATAGTTTTATAGTCATTAGCAATAGCCATTCTAGTTTGTTCTTAAATATATATATATATATATATATATATATATTAACATTTCTCTTTCAAAAACGTCTAACTTCTTTATTTACATTCTTTAACTTTTTATCCTTAAAAATTATACTAATTATTATTATTCCTACTTTTTTAAAAATTATAACTTTATTGTAGTATTTTAAAATACCAAATCAACTTAAAAATCTTGTAATACCTTTAAATATTGCTAATTTTTTTATAACAGCCTTCCATGGTGGTAAAATCATTTTTTCATAATCTTAAAAATATACTCTAAAAATTTCTAAATAATTTTAAATAAAATTTAAAAATATATAAAATATTTTTATAATAATTATACTAATGTAAAGCTATTTTTTTAACATTGGTGATATTTTATAGTAATATAATAACTTCAAATCAATTAAAAAATAATTAAAAAGATACAATTTTTTTTTAATTCTTCTACCTATTAATTAATATGTACTGGTTTTCAATAAATAACATACATAAATAAGAGATTAGTATAGATATTGATTTTAATAACTAGATATTAATTTTTATTATTAAAATAATATTAAATATAAAATACTAATAATTTTAGAAATAAGAAAAAAGACCATTTAAAGATTAAAACAATCACATCTAATGGTATCATTTTTTAGAAGGCAAAGATAGATATGAATATAGTGTCATGGATATACATACATACATACTTTAGTAAATACCTATATGATTAGGTAGAAGTAAGTAAAAGTAGATAAAAGTAAATTAATTTCATAATACCTTTTAAAATAGCTTCCTACAAGCTTCATAGATGCTACTTTGTCTTAACATGTGTTTGTAGTTGTTTGATAGGCTAGAAACTTCGTCAACAAAATAATCCTATATTAGCTTGTGGAACAAGTTAACTATGTGGTATACATATAGAAAACTTGCTTTGTAAGTTAAGATACATATCTTACAAAGTCAACAAGTTTTAGAGGTCTTATAAGTTATTGCCACATAGCTCTTACTAAAAGTATATATAGAGGTAAGAGTGAAGCCTTCTTCATTCTTGTCAATGCCTTTCTAGTCCTTAGTCTTGTTTTTAGATTTTCTAGTCTTTTTGATTTTGGCAATAGCCATTCTAGTTTAATAATATATCATCTTTGAGTTACTTTCTAGTCCTTAGTCTAGTTTCTAGACTTTCTCATCTTCTTGATTTTGACAATAGTCATTCTAGTTTAATAATATATCATCTTTGAGTTATTTTCTAGTTCTTTTTAGTATCACAAGAATATAATGAGGACTTCTTTCTTTAAGATTTATATCCTTAATAATTTGACAAGAGTGCTAACTTATTATTTCTATCTTATTTTAAAAGTAAGTAAATTATCCCACTTCTATTATTATATTTTAAAGATTATGGACTATCTACCTTTTAATAAAAAATCTTATTTTCTAATATTGATCTTTTTTTAAAAAAGAGTGGATTATATTTTTTTATGGAAATTTTCATTTGATATTAGAGGTCATAGATTATTCTCATCTAATTTAACTTTTTAAACTTGTTTGAGCTGCCTATAGAAGGAAAGATTATGGATGCCGCTCATAATAGAAGTGAGAATAGATTTGCAACTATTACAGATCTTTATGAGCTTGTCAACACTTTGAGAGTAGAAATTTTATGTATTTCTAACTCAAATCATAGAGGTACTATTCTCACATCTATAGAGGAAGTTCAAAATTTGTGACAAGAAGTTGTGCAATTAAAAGAAGAAAGTATATTAACCTCACAACCAAATTCAAAGAGTTTTGCTTTGGCAAGTATGATGGAGTCAAGGATTGATAGGCCTGAGAAGTTTGATAGAACAAGATTAAAATTTTGGAGATTTTTGCAATAACTCAAGTTTTATCTAAGGTTGCATTTCTTCTAATACCTCAATGGATTTACTCAAGTCAAAATCATAGGCACTCTTATCAAAAAGTTCTCTCTCTTAATTTATATTTTTAATAAAAAAAGATTTGCAACTCTTTTATAATTTGAATTCTTTTCTAGAAGTGTTTATGGTCACATTTGAAAAAGAGGATTGAAAAAGAGTAGCAAAGTTTAATTTCTTATCTTTACGACATGGATCATGGTTAGCCACCATACATACTATTGAATTTCAAAACCTTACTTAGAATATTGACTGAAATAATAAAACCCCCATCAATCAATTTAGATTTGAATTGAATAATAACATCAAAGATTTATTACTGATAATATGAAAGATAAAATCTTTGGGATAATTTATTGCTTAAGCCATTACATAGAATAATTGATTATTTGAAAGACATCAAGAATAAAGATTTGATTGGAGATGAATAAATCAAATAATGACAACAGCTTCTAAGTTTTTAGAAACACATTCATTAAAGCCAAAATCAATGCAAATTGATATAGTACATTTAAAATTCCTTACAGAGTAAAAAAAGATTTGAAAATATCAAGAGGGCTTATACTTATATTATGGAGAAGGTAAATATACTACTTATTATTATTTAAAGAAATAACACAATTACAAAATGAGAAGTATGGTTGCCAAAAAAGATAATGTATCAAAAAATAAGTTTTTTCAATAATAATAATTATTATTATTTTATGGTTGGAATCTTAAATAACTCCTAGTAAAGGTCCTATTCTCTTTTCAAATCCTTTAACTTGTTTTACAATAGAAATTTATTTAGAACCAAAAAATCACAAAGTCTTAGCTTTGTTAGATTCAAGAACCTCAACCTATTTTATAGATGAAGATTTTGTCAAAAAGCAAGAGATATTGTAAGTCAAAAAAACTAAATGTATATATATATATATATATATATATATATATATACATAAGTCATAGATGATCATTTGTTATCTTTAAGAGATGTTACATATGAAATTATTCTTTTAGATGTAGTAATTAAAGATCATAATAGCATAGTAATATTTAATATAGTAAGTGTTGAAGATCAACAAGTACTTGCTTAATTACAACCACATAGAGATTAAGCATAATATAATACTAATAGTTAAAAGGTAGCAAAGAATTAAAGGAAGTTACTATGGTAGCACATAAGATTTATTTGGATGAAATAGAAATATATGTAATATCAAAAGGATGGAATTTGCCTCGTTGGTTAGCAAACCACCACTTATAAGTAAAGGGTGTTGGAAGTAAGAGTTATTTTACTCCACACTTTTGTTTGTATGCAAACCTTGTTGATGCTTAATATTTGTAGCTTTTAGACTTCTTTTCTACAATAGGTTATGGGTCCACTTATATTTTCTTGAGTGTTTTGAAGTTCTTTGAAGCAATTTTTGATGTGTGGAGTAGATCAAGTTGTTGTTGCTAATATTAAGGTTTAGAAGTACCTAACTTTCAGATTCAGATCTAGATCTAGATCTTGGTTTGCTCTTATTTGTGGTTATGAGCATTTTGGTGTTGGTGTTTGGTTTTTCACTTTAAGGCAAAGTTATAGAATACTTGCATTGTGCTATTGCTGAGATAGATTCTAAGTAGTCTAATTTTGTAGTTTCATATTCTAAAGATGTTGATTGTACTTAAAAGGTCACTTGTGGTGTAAAAGAGGTGATTTGTAAGCATAAAAGTGACATCTGAGTGCCAAGTTAGATTTCAGACATTAAGATAGGTCATTAGATTTATGAGAAGCCTTAGAAGTGAAGTTGAGAGTGTTTTTGAAAGTAAGAACACTAGTTTGTTCACAAAAAAGGATTCTATGATTCTAAGGGAGCTATACTTTCTTGCTGATTTTGAGAGCATTAGGACTTCTTGTTTCAATTTTTTTTGATACATCTCTTCCTTCAATATGGCTTTAAGTGAGGGTGAAAGATTGAAAATAATTAAGAAATTCAGAGATAAAAATTTCTACCATTGGAAGGTAAAAATGGAGTTTTTGTTTGCGTCTTTGGATCTTTGGGAAATTATAGATTAAAGTGAAGAGGCTCCAAGCATAGATGCTGATATGAAGGAGAAGAAGGAATTCAAACATCGTGAAAAGAAGGCTTTTGGATTGATTGCAACCAATGTGGATGAAGCCAATTTTTCCTACATTATATCTTGCAAAGGACCAACAGAAGTATGGAAGATTCTTTGTAACATCTATGAGAGCAAGAACTTATCCAACATCATCTATACAAGGACGAAGTTCTTCACTTGTAAGATGAAAGAAGGTAAAGAGCTCATGGTTCATCTCAATAAGGTAAAGGCTCTTGCAAACCAACTAGCAATTGTTGACAAGCCTTTAGAAGAAAGTGATATTTTCATGACCTTGTTTATGAATCTTTTCGAATCCTACAACTACTTCATTGTGGCATTGGAGTCCATTAAGCTAAAAGAGCTTACAATGGACTATGTGACGGCAAGACTTGCCTATGAAATAACTAAGAAGAAAGAAAAGGAGCTCCAAAGTGAAGATTTAGCATTCTATTCATATCAAGGCAAGGACAACTATTCAAATCAATGAAGTAATATCAAATCTTGCTTCATTTGTGGCAAAGTAGGCCATTTTACTTAAAAGTACTACAAAGGTAAAAAGATGGAAAAAAAAAATGTAAATAGTATACAAGATGAATTTAGAGGATAAGATTATACATTAATGGCAACACATCGAATCTTTATGGCTACTATATCAAGATAGATTGTAGATTTAGGTTGTTCTAAGTATATGATACCTTATAAGTGTTCATTTGATACTTATAAGACTATTCTAGCATCAAATGTGGTATTGGTAGATAGTGGTATATGTGAAGCCATTGGAATTGGCTCTATCATGGTGGAGATGGTTGTGAATGGACAAACCAATAGGATCAGATTCAAAAATATCTTTGATGTACTTAAGATGAAACAAAACCTATTTTTGGTGAGTAAACTTATAATGGAAGGATTTAAACTTCAATTCGACATGAATGGATATTTTGTAAGAACATTGAGTAGAGACAAGGTCTTCAAAGGCTTTAGAGAGGAAAATTTGTACTATCTCATTTGTTAGAAGGTAAATGGAGTGGAGGTAGCTGCATTTGTTGAGTTTACATCAAACTAAGACAAGTTGAATATATAGCATTGTCACCTTAGCTATTTGAATGTGAAGAGTTTGAAAAAGCTCAAGTCAATGGTAAGTAGCTTAGATCTTGGTAATACAAGGTAAATTACAAAACAACTTGCATATGAAGAATGCATACAAGGCAAACTAAAAAGGGCCTGATTTCTAAGTAGTATAGTAATACGTGTTACCAAGTTGCTAGAAATTATCCATTTGAATGTATGTAGGCCTATGAAGAATACAAATATTGGAAGATCAAGATATTTTCTTGCTTTCATTGATGATTATTCAAGAAAGATTTGGATTTACATTCTTAAAGCCAAGAATGAATGCTTTCAGAGGTTTAAGGAATTAAAAGCACTTGTTGAAAAATAAAGTGAATGGAAGATCAAGGTGCTGCATATGGACAATGGAAGTGAGCAGATGTCTAAGTAATTTGATGTTTATTTGAACAATGAAGGGAATGCTGGACAAACCACAACTCTATACATTCTACAATAAAATGATATTGCTAAAAGGGCAAATCAAACCATTGTAGAAATGGCAAGGAACATGCTTCATGCTCAACACCTTGGTTATGAATTTTAGGCAGAAGCTGTGGTGAATGTAGTGTATACATGAAATAGGTGTCCAACAAGTGCTCTTACATGTTCCATCAAGCTTGGAGTGGGACACAACCTTATATTTTTTATGAGGACCTTTGATTGCATTGTTTATGTAAAAACACTAGATTGTATGAGGTCCAAATTTGATGCAAAAGGTACAAAGTGTGTATTTCTTGGTTATTGTAAAAGTACTAAGGCATATAGGCTAATGTGCTTGAAAATCAAGAAGATCATCAAAAGTCATAATGTTGAATTTTTGAAGTATAAGAGTACTTGTGAGGACTTAGAGATGTGTCCAAGTGAAAGAAATGGTGTGTTTATAGACACATCTTTGAATTTAGAAAAGAAATAAGAAGATGAAGTTGAAAAGTCGAAGAAGGTTGAAAAGATAAAGGCTCTTACAATTGCTAGGAATAGTAATGAAGGAAATAAAGATATTGAAGATTATGATGATGATGAAGATGATGAGGAGTACTAACCTTTGAGTCATTTCAGTGAGAAACAAGAAGATTTAAGAGAGAAGAAGGTTGAAAAAGAACATGGAGTGCAACAAGGTGAATTTTTTTCTATAAGTGAAAGGAGATATCCTTTGAGAGAAAGAAGGAAACATGGTAAATAATAGAAGGATCACATCTTTCCTGAAGTAAATGAAGAACATGTAAATGTTGCTCTTCTTACTGATCCGTTATCTTTGTGTGATGCATTGAAGTCCCAAGATGCAATCAAGTAGGAGAAGACTATAGAAGGAGAGTACCAATCTCTTATGGACAATGATACATGGGAATTGACACCTCTTCTAGCAAATCGATCTAGTATTGGTTGTAAGTTGGTGTTTAGGACTAAAAGAGATGCAATAGGTGTAGTGATAAGGTACAAGGCAAGATTAGTTGTCAAAAAATACTCGCAAGTTATTGGTATTGATTTCAATGAGACTTATACATCCGTTGCCAAATTCACCACCATTAGGACCATTGTCGCAATTGAGGCAACAATGGGTCTAAAAATACACCAAATAGATGTAAAGATAATATTTTTGAATGAAGAATTGTAAGAAGACATTTTCATGGATTAGCTTTAAGGATTTGTACAACAACATAAAGAACATCTTGTGTGTAAATTGAAAAAATCTTTATATAGATTGAAACAATCATCAAGAGCATGAACCAAGTTCATTGATTTTCAACATCATTTCAAGGATCAAGCACATTGATATTCAACATCATTTCATATGAGAGAAGATTGAAGATGGAATAATAAGTATAAAATATTGTGCTACAAATGACATGCTTGCTGATGTGTTTATAAAGGCATTAGTGAAGGATAGACATCACGAGTTGATACAAAGATTAGGATTGAAAGCCTTTTGAAAATTAGCAAAGTGGGAGTGTTAAAGATCAGCAAGTACTTGCTTAGTTACAACCACATAGAGATTAAGCATAATATGTTGCTAATAGTCAAAAGATAATAAAGAGTTAAAAGAAGTTACTATGATAGCATCTAAGATTTACTTGGATGAAGTAGAAATGGATGTAATATCAAAAAGATGGAAGTTATCTTGTTGGTTAGCAAACCACCACCTATAAGTAAAGATTTTTAGAAGTAATAATTATTTTATTCCACACTTCTGTTTGTGTACAAACCTTATTGATGCTAAGTGTTTGTAGCTTTTAGACTTCTTTTCTTCAATAATAAGATCTTCGTTTAATCCAATTATTCTAAGATTATCTTGATTAAAAAAGTACAATCCTCAAATTAATTAGATTTCTTGTAAATTTAATTTTTTTAATAGTTTAATCCAAAATCTCGTTAATCTAGTATAAATATATAAGTCTAATATATACAAATCGTTACTAGTAGGTGCAAGAGCTTTTATACATACTACAAAAGAATAATTATCTTTTTTTTTTATATGCCATGCCTATTTTTGAAACAAAAAGATGTCATGTAATATTCTTAGCTAGTATCAAGATTTTTAAGATGTTTTTGAAAAAACAAAATAAAAATATTTTTTTCAAAGTATTGTCTTTATGATTGTTGCATCGATCTTCTCAAAAGAGTTCAACCACCATTTGGACCAAACTATAGCCTATTACAAAATGAATTGATTGCACTCAAAAAATATATTAATGAGAATTTGGTTAAGAATTTCATATGTCATTCTAAATCTCCAATCAAGGCTCCTATCTTATTTATGAAGAAAAAAGACGGATTGCTATAGATGTGTATAGACTATCGAAGATTCAATAAGATCACCATCAAAAATAGATATCCTCTACTTTTGATTTTAGGACTTCTTGATCAATTGAATCAATTAAAGATCTATACAAGAATAGATATACGAGGAGCTTATAATTTGGTATGCAATAAAGAAAGAGATGAATAGAAAATTATTTTTTAAACTAAATATGGACCTTTTGAATGTAATGTCATGCCTTTTGGGCTCATGAATGTACTAGTTACTTTTCAACATCTAATAAATTATGTCTTTTATGAACTTTTTAATGATTTTATTATTTATTATTTAGAAGACATCATAATCTACTTAAAAACATAGAAGAACATTGTGAGCTCTCAATTATACTCTAAAATTTAAATTTTTGTTAATTTCCTATTTTATGATAATTAAACATGTTAGATTAGGATTTATATAAGTAGAATTTAGTTTTATAGAATTTTTAGGATTACAACTCTTGATGTTATAAATCATAGCCTAATTCCTTGAATTAGGTTAATTAGGACTAAAGTAATAAGAGTTTAAAAATTAGAATAGCAACTTAGTTAATTTAATAATTTAGAGGTTCTTAGTCATTACTATAAGGGTTGACTAAAAGCCTATGAATGCATCTATAATCATTCACATGATTTAGGAGTTGGAATTATAATTCTCTAAAAGATTTAGGGAAGTTAGCAATGGTAATTTTGGATTTTCCTCCAAATTTGACAAATTTAAGTGGCATGGTAGTTCTTCTACTTAATGGGAGTCTTTTTAATGCAATGGTGGCACCAGATTTACCTCGTGGAGTGAAGAATACAAGATCAGCAACCTCTCCTTCAAATTATAAGAGAAGCAATGAAATTCTCATTTTGAAGAATTTCACAAAAATTGCCAAGATCCTTGTAAGTAAAAACTTCCATAAAAATTATAATTGAGTATGGATTAAAGCATGTGAGTAGTCGATCTTAGCTTAAAAAGATGTTTTGAATACAATAGTGAAGTTAGATTTACAAAAAAAATGCTTTCTTGACCACTTACAAGAGCCATCAGCCTTGGTAACGAGATTGGCTCTTGGATGAATGAAGGTCGTAGATCTAGATTAGGGATCTTAAAAATCAAGGGTAGAGATATAGCCACCCTTTTACGAGCCTCCACTCAATTGTATAAGAGAGGCTTGGTTTTCCAAGCCCTCTCTCTTTTCTCTTTTGGGTGAAGGGTAGAGCCATGCCAAAATTTGGCCAAAATCTTAATCTTAATTTTATTTAGATTTTAATTCTCATTTTGAACCTTGTGATTGTGTATGTATGGATTTTGAATTGTGAAGGATGGTCATTAAGTTTTAAAATATGTTTCATTGAGGTAGATATCTCCTTGGCCTTTCAAATATCCCAAGGATTTCAAGGGCCTCGGATTTTCTTCAATCAATCACTCAATTTCTGTTTTTTCAATGTGAGATTCTGAATTGTTGTAGCTTTTGTTGTTAGCTTTCCAACAAGATAATACTTGCTTGATTTTGAGTAAGAAGGAATTTTTGGTGAATTTCTGAGTTTGAGGGAGTCGACTGCCTTTGCAGTTTGAATCAATCGAGTTTGGAAAGGCATCTCTCCTTGCCTAATGATTGGATTTATTTGAAATTTTGGGATCATCAAGCTTTATAAGCTAAACTCTTAAAAGCATAAGTTTTTTTGAATTTTAAGACAATCTGAATTTTTAGTGAATTTCTAAAAGAAGAGGGTTGGTCACCATGGCAGTTTGGATCACTCAAATTCAAAGGAGGAATTATCAAGACTGGATAATTAGATTGCAACAAAGATTGCTGGATCAAAAGCGCCTTTAAGTCAGCCTTGCAACAAGCTAAGAATCATTCAAATTGAAGCCGATTACAAATTTTGGCAAATTTTGGAGTAGAAAGGGGTCGCTGCCTTCAATTCTTACGTGTTGTCAAGGTAACTTTGCTTTTACCTCTCTCACTTTATTTTTACTATCGTCTTCACAGTGACTTGTAAGCTCCACATTTCATTTTTTGGCTAATAAATTTTAACTTTAACTTTTAACCTTTAATATTCTCACTTTAACTTTTAACTTTTAACTTTAATTTTTAATTTTAACTTTTTACTTACTATTTTTACTTAATCTTTCAATTTTAACTTTTAACTTAACTTTTTAATCTTAATTTTTAACTGTAACTTTTTTAACTTAACTTTTAATTTAGCTTTTAATTCAAACTTAAGTTTTTATTTTTATAGTCAATTAATAGTAATAACTTAGTTAATTATTTTTATTGTATTTGCATAGTAAATTTTATTTAACATGTTAATTTAATGTTGGTAACCATTGCTTGGAAGGCCTAAAACTAATTGAATTTTTAATATAAAGATTTAAATTAATCTAAAAATTATACAATTGGGAGCTCTCCAATTCCACCTCTTGGACTTGTTGTCTAGCATAGGTTTCATCAAGTGGTGAAATTTGGCCTCACAAACATAAAATTCATGTTTCTTTTGTGTTATAAAAACTTAGAGATGCAAGATTATATACCAAATTACCAAATGGCTAATGATGAATCTAAAGAAGGTCCAGACTATCATTGATTAAAAGATTCTAAAAATAGTAAAAATATATATAATATATTTTGAGCTTTGTCAATTATTTATGATCTTCATCCACAATTTTTTTTAAATTACAGCTCTACTTACATGTTTGACTTCTAAAGACAAACTTAAGTAGAGTAAAGAAGCCAAAGTATTAATTGATGCTTTAAAAAAGAAGTTTATTTTTGCATCAATCTTATATTGTGTTGACTTCTTTAAGATATTTTTTATAGAAATAGATGCATTAGACTTTGTTTTGGGTGTAGTATTATCATAAATACGAACAAATGATAAACTCCAATTGAGATTGATTATGAGATTCATAACAAAGAGCTCTTTATAATTATAGATTTATTTTTAAAATAGCATCATTATTTAAAAGGTGCTTCAAGTCCAATCACTATATATACAAATCAATAGAACCTCAATTATTTCATGTCAAAATTTGTTTTAAATTATTGCCAAGCTTTTTGGAACATGTTTTTATCAAGATTTGATTTCAAGATGACTTTTTGATGTCAAAAATAATAAGATTTGTTGGACGCCCTTTTTAGATGTTTTTATCTTGCATTAAAAGAAAGAAATGCATCTTTTGATTAATATAGAATGATTTTCTTGAAGCTAGAGTATTTTCACCTTCAAGCAATAAAATCAATATTGATTTTTGATTCAACCTTTGCTAAGCAAATTCAATTAAGTATGTTCTTTGTTCTATTTGTATATAATATTAAGAATAATTCTTCTAAGTCTCATTATACTTCCAAATTCAAGTTCAAAAATAAACTATTTTATTTTAGAGGATTATTATACATTCCAAAAGGTAGAGTACAATTATATGTTCTTCAAACTTGTCATAATTTTTCAGCAGCTGAACAATTTAGATACAATAAGACTTTGGAGCTAATATCAAGATATTTTTTGTGGCCTCAAATGTAAAAGGTAGTCAAAGACTTTATATGATTATGTGATATTTGTTTAAGATTTAAACCTTGCCATTGATCTTATGGAATTCTTTAGCTATTATTTATTCTAAAACAACCATGGTATTCTATTTCTATAGATTTTATCATGGAACTTTTAGTCTCGCTTTGATATGATTGTATATTTGTGGTAGTAGATTGTTTTAGCAAGATGGCATATTTTGTATTATGTACAAAAACTATTACACGTGAAGAAATGGCTAAGCATTTTTTTTAATAATATTATCACTATTACGGATTGTCTAAAGATATTATATCAAATAAATTTTTTTAATTTATATCAAGATTTTGAATAATCATTTTAAAGATTTTAAAGGTAGATATAAAGTTTCCTTTGATTTTTTTTATCCTTAAACTAATAGACAAACAAATGGATGAATTAAAGTTTAAAGCAATATTTGAGGTGCACCATCAATTATCATCAAGATGATTAGACAATTTTTTTACCATTGACAGAGTTTGAGTACAATAATTTGATACATTCATCCACTTAATAAATATCTTTCTTTTCTAATTATAATTATCATCCATATTTGAAGGAAGTTATATAGGCCTAAACAATGGTTAAATAATAAAGTGGTCTTCTTGCCATGGTATGGGACACTATCAATAGGTGAAAAGATCTATCAACCATCATTGAAGACAACAAAGATTAAAGTAAGTGAAAAATATAATTCAATGCTATAACAAGATATAAATAAGATAATTGTATAGATAGTTAGAACCATAGAAGTTTCTAGAATTGAAATTAGGTTAGTAGATCAAATAAGATCTACTAATGAATATTTTAAAAAGAGTATAAGGCAGTTATTTTAATAGGGCCTACCATAGAACCTTCTAGAAAAGGAGTTTAAGGTGGTTATTTAAATAAGGTCCACTACTTAAGAACATTCTAAAAAGTCTATGATAGTAGGATAAGATATAAATAAGACTAGCTAGGGCCTTTTGAGGGATTTGGTTAAATATAGCTTTCAATCCTTTCTCTTAGTAAAGTTTGATTTTTCATCTTTATATTCAAATCTATTCTATTTTTTTTCCATTTGCTCAATCTTGTCTTTTATATTTTATTTTGTTTAATTTTTTTTAATTTTTTTCTGGTGTGTTTTATCTTATTTTGTTATGAAGCTTATGTTACTGTGGATTAGAATAATCTTAGAATTTTGAGATAGTATAATTCTGTTTTATTATTATTAAAGTAAATGTTAGATTATTTACTTTTGATAGCATGTCAATAGTCATTATTTAGTCCAAAGTTAGTTATTGTCATAACACTAGGTACTATGTTGGCCCATCCATGTGAAAAAGATAGCATGTAATCAGTTGAAAAATCTTACACAAGCTAAATAAGTACAAGATTATGTCTCCCAATTCAAATTCCTATGTTTTGAAATTGCCAATGTTTCGGAAGAAGAGATGATAGATTGATTCCTACGAGATTTGAAACTTGGGATCCAATAAGAGATAGAGCTAAAGGATCCACAAACATTCGAAGAGGCAATTTGGATTGCAGAGAGGGTCGATGCTATAGATTTCAAAAATCGTAGAGCACAACTTATAGTGCAAAGTTCTATATTGCTATCTAATACTATAGTACAATTATCAATGCCAATGGAGATTGATGCCTTACAAGGATCATTGATACCACAAAGATAAGAAATATTGGTGTAAAAGAGATTATATTTCAATTGTCGAGAACTAGGCCATTAGATTGAAGGTTGTTCAAAACGTCAAAATTCAAGCACCAACAAGACATGGCAAGTTCATAGTCTCAAATCTCATCAAATCAATAATGAATTAGAGTAGGAAAATGAGACTTTTCATGAAAAGTATTGAGGGCCAATATTAGAAATAGCTATTGTCTCTCAAAGACAAATGGTACAGCCTTAGATAACTATAAAAAGAATCAATTGGTGCATCTAATGAGACTACCACAAAGACAACCATATTAAGTGCTTGTAGATTGTGGCTCTATAGAAAATTACATTTCAATTGAAATCATAGATTGGATTTGAATTAAAACTAAGGAAATGAAGAGAAGAAGTATATACCTTATAAATGACCGAGAGAATGTATTGAGTAAGATGTATGAAGAAGTAACCTTGAGATTGATAGACACCTACATCTCAAGAGAGAGATTCAAGGTGACAAAGCTAAAATATGATATTACTTTTGGTATGCTATGGCTAAAAATAAAAAATAACTAAGTTAATTGGGTAGCAATGATAATATCTTTTAAAGTTGGAAGACACAAGGTGACTCTTTGCACTTTTGCATTAATTGAAGAGAAAAGACAATCTATAATCAAAGACTTACTCATACAAATAATCTTTATAAAGAAACAAATACAGTATGAATATTCGATATATATGGTGGTTCCAAAACTTGTGTCAGTGGTGAGAAAGATAATTGAAGGAGTAGAACAAATAGAACAATTTATATAAAAATATGATGATGTCTTTCCAACTAACTTATCTAATAGCATATCCTCTTTCAAATAGAACTATTATTTAGAGCCAAACTAGCAAGTCGTCCAATTTATTGCCTAGTACCAAAAGAACTTGAAGAGTTATAAAAGACAGTAGACGAACTCTTAGAAAAAGGCCTCATTCAAAGAAGCACATTGCTATGGAGAGCACTTATACTCTTTACACCCAAAAAAGATGGTAGACTTTGCCTTTGCATTAGCTATTAAGGCCTCAATAAATAGACTATTAAAAATATATATCCACTTCCATACGTGGATGATCTTCTTGATCAACTTTGAGGTGTGACCATCTTTAGTAAATTGGATCTTTAAAGCGGCTATTGACAAATACCTATTGCAAGAGAAGATATGGAAAAGATGATATTTTGTATAGATTATGAATATTTTGAATGGCTATTTTTATCCTTTGGCCTTATCAATGCTCTAGCCTCTTTTATAAGTCAAATGAATAGATTGTTTTAAGAACTTTTGAATAAGTATGTAGTTACCTTCATTGATGATATCCTTGAATATATAATAAAACCTTTGAAGAACATAAGCAATACCTACAAAAAGTACTACGTTAGTTATAAGATAGTCATTTCTATTGCAAGCAATCAAAATATAAACTTTGGAAGTCAAAAGTCATCTTTTTGGAGTATGTGATATCCTCTAAAGATGTGTGTATGGAACAAGAGAAGGTGAAAGTAGTAGAGGATTAGCCAACTTCTAAAGATGCTTTTAAAATTTACTCCTTTTTAGGCCTTGCTGGATACTATCGCCATTTTGTTTGGCAATTCACTTACATTGTTACCTCATTAACAAGCCTATTGGAGAAGGGTGCTTCATTTGAATGGAAATCAGAGCATCAAAATGCCTTTGATAAGTTGAAGGAAGCACTCATTATTACTGTAATATTACAACCACATGATCCTAATCTTCTTTGTACGCTTTACATTGATACTTCTGATTTTGCTATTAGAGCAGTCCTTCAACAAGACTTTGGTAGGAGCCTTCAACTTGTGGCATATGAATCATGTAAGCTCACAAAGAGAGAGCACAATTACTCTATATGTAATTGAGAGCAATTAGTAATTGTACATGCCATAAAGGTGTGGTGATACTATCTATTAGAAAAGCCACTAGTTATTTGGACTGGCCATCGATCCTTCCTATATGATTTGCATCTAAAAAATATGAAATTGCAACATCATTGTTAAAAAGAACAATTGCAGCTTTTTGATATCCAACTTGAATACAAGCAAGGGCAACAACATATTGTATCAGACAGCTTATTGTAAAGACCAAACTTAAAAGAAAAATCAAGAGATAAGACAAAAGTCACTACCACTAGTAGTGTTATTTCAAATCTAACTAAAGAGACAAAATAAAAGGAAGCCAGGGATCCGGATGCTTATTTTAAGATAATTAGCAATCGGCTTAAGTTGGACAGTATATAATATCAAGATTATATTTTCAGTGATGGCTTGCTCTATTTCAAGAAGTAGATTTATATATCCAACAATGCTAAACTCCGGATATGCATACTTCAAGAGAGACATGACATTCTAATATTTGGACATCTAGATCGAGAAAAGATTCTAAAATAGATCTTAAGGAGATAATATTAGTGACATCTAGATTGTGATATTCGAGCATTTGTATGCTCTTGTAAGTCATGTCAACATAGTAAAGCATACAATACAGCATTTCTTAGACTATTGCAACCAATTTTGCTACATATGGCACATTGGTAGCATACAACTATGGATCTTATTACATGTTTACTATAAATATCTCATAATCATACCATAATTGCCATCTTTGTAGATTGATTCTTCAAGAAACTTTACTTGGCTATAGTATGCTTAGATATTGATGCTCCAATGCTTGCATGAATCTTCTTTAATACCATCTTTTGTCACTATAGATTACCTTCTGTCATCATTTTAGATTAGAATCCATGCTTCATGGAAAGTTTTTGACAAGCCTTATTCAAGCTACTAGGCATATAACTTGCCATCTCTACAACCTTCCATCTTCAAACAAATGGGCAAACAGAGTATGCAAATCAGACCTTCGAAGATATGTTATAAGCATTTGTGGTAGTTCATCATAATGATTGGAATGAATACTTGATGCCTTTGGAGTTTGCTTACAACAATAAAAATCAAGCAAGTATTGGTCATTTATCATTTTTTCAAAATATCAATCAATATTCAATTATATTAATAACTCTTTATTGTCTTATTGATATCAACTTCATAATAGAAGAATTTATACAATGACTTATAATGGCCTTACAAGAACTATGGCACTGCCTTTTTATTGCACATAATTAATAGAAGCAATATGTAGATAACTGTCGATTATACAAGACCTTCCAGGAGTGTGATCAAGTATTACCTTCCAATACCAACTTACTACTTGCTACATCAATCCAAATCCATAACTAACACATGGGTTGCATAGATCTTTCTGCATTTCTACAATAATTTCTGATATCATATACCTCTTTGAGCTTTTGCCACATATTCAGATCCATCTAGTCTATCTTATTTTGCAATTGAAGGAATTTCATATCAAATCAAAGCGCTTTTTGGATTGATACCAATCACCACTACTATTAGTTGTAGTTGATGACCAACAAAAATATAAAATAGATAGTATTTTGGAGCATTGCTACATTTATCGTGGCTGTGGACATCTATAACTTTAGTGCAAAGTTCTTAGGAAAGATTATTATATTTGCAATGTAACATGGAAACTTATACAAAACCTCATCTATTGCGAAGAGATAATTCATAGATATCATCAAGAGCAAAACAAGGACGTTCTACATTAGTAGAGGGGGATTAACTATAATAGGATATAGATAAGATAATTATATAGATAGTTAGAATCATGGAAGTTTCTAAAATTAAGGTGAGTTTAATAGACTAAGTAAGATCCATTGTGGAACATTCTAGAAAGAATTTAGGACGATTATTTAAATAAGGCCAATTGTAAAACCTTCTAAAAAAGGCTTTAGGTAGTTATTTAGATAAGATCCACCATAGAACCTTCTAAAAAAGGCTTAGGGCGGTTATTTAGGTAAGATCTATTATAACACCTTTTAAAAAGAGAATTTTAAAGTAATAATCTAGGTGGAACATACCACCTAGAAATATTCTAGAAAGTCTAAGGTGATAGGATAAGGTATAAATAGGACTTGCTAAGGTCTTTTTGGGAATCTGATTAAGTATGGTTTTGGATCCTTCTTTTAGCAAAGTTTGGTTCTGCATCTTTTTATTCACATCTGTTCTATTTTGTTTCTATTTGCTTAATTTTAGATTTTATCTCTTATTTTGTTACATTTTTTTTAGTTTTATTTTAGTCTATTTTTTGATAAGGCTTTATGTTGCTATGGATTAAAAAAATCTAAGATTTTTGAGATGGTCTAATCTTATTTCAATCGCATCTTGAATTTCATCAATACATAATGACCACTCTTTATCAAACTTGTCCCTAGAAGGAAGGATAATGTCATGAAATTATATACATATTCTAGTAAATACTTATATAATTAAGTAGAAGTAGATAAAAATAGATAAAAGTAGATTAATTTCATAATATCTTTTAAAAAATCTTCTTAGAAGCTTTATAGATGCTGTTTTGACTTTATATGTATTTGTAATTTATTAATAGGCTAAAATATTAGTGAATAAGTTAATTTCATATTAATAGCTTACAAAACAAGCTAACTATGTGGTACTTATATAGAAAACTTACCTTGTAAATTAAGATACATTTTCGTAGTAGAAAAAAAATATTTTAATAAAGTGCTGTCACGGCCATAATCATGTAAGCTAATAATTACATATAGAAATAGGTAGAAGTAAGTAAAAGTAGATAAAAGTAAGTTAATTATATAATATTTAATATAGAAGCTTCTTAGAAACTTCCTAGACGCTGCTTTGACTTCATAGGTGTCTTTAATTGACTTTTTGGATTAGAAACGTGGTCAACAAGTTGGCCATGTGCCACACATGTTGTTAGCTTGAAGATCAAGCTAATTATGTGGCCCACACGTAGAAAAAATTGCCTTGTAAGTCAAGGCATGTGTCCTACAAAGTCAACACATATTGGAGGTCCTATAGAACGTCGCCACGTAGCCCCTAGTTAGATAGTATATATAGAGACAAGAGTGAAGGCTTCTTCACTCTTGTCAACTCCTTTCTTGCTTCTAGTCCAGGTTCAAGAGTCTTTAGTTTCTTGTCTTGTGGCAATAGCCATTCCAGTTTCCTTTTAATATACCTACTTGTTTATATTTTGACTTATTATATCGAGATAGCCTTTTGGTGTATATTTTTCCTCATCGAGTCTTTGTCCTTGACAGATTGACAAGAGTACACTTACAATATCAGAGCTTTGTTTTTTCTTGAGTAAGAGTGGATTACCCCTTTCTCTTGACAAGACATAAGCGTATTAGAAGTTTGCGGATTACCCACTTCTAAACTGATATTGTTCTTAGTATCTTCTTTGTTATCAAGTCTTTCTTTTCTTTTGTCTTGAGCAATATCAAACAAATTTTTCTTCTTAGTGTCATTATGGCAGAACTTGTTGAAATGAAGAGTGCAATGGCACAAATGCAAGAGCAAATGAGGGAGTTAATGCTTGCGATGCATCAACTCAATTCACCAACACATGAAAGAACAAGAATAGCAGAAAGTGGAGATATAGAGATGATCGGAGCTGCTTCAACATCTACAACAAATCACGTTCCTTCTCCAATTGTACAACACCCTATAAGCACTAGAGAACCAAGAATTACCTTACCTGAGAAATTTGATGGTACGAGATCAAAGTTTCGAGGGTTCATCAATCAAGTACAATTGGCAATTGAACTTCAACCGCAAAGCTATCCAACTCCAAGATCACAAGTCAGGTTTATTGGCACTCTACTTTTTGGTTCTGCATTATCGTGGTTTTCGTCTTTTCTTGAACAACAAAATCCAATATTGGACAATTTGGAAGCTTTTTTGGCGGAGTTTCGATCTATGTATGGTGAACACGATGCAACTCGTGTTGCAACAAATAAGATCCGAATTCTGCGACAAGGAAATCGCTCAGTAACAGTATATGCTTCACAATTTTGACAACTTGCAATTGACATCAAGTGGGATGATGCTGCACTCATCAGTCAATTTCTTTATGGATTGCAATACGAAGTAAAGAAATTGATGCTCAACTTACCTGATCCTCAAACTTTGAGTCAAGCAATCGATTTTGCGGTAAAATGTGATAATCGACTTTTTGAATTTCGATCTGAGAATCATTCACGGGAACCTCAACGTTATTACTCAATGGCAACATCAACATCTTTGCCAAACGTACATTCGGAAGTAGAAGACATGCAAATTGACGCGGTACGTTTTAAACCTCTAACTGAGCAAGAAAAGATTCGTCGTCGTCAAGAAGGATTATGTTTATATTGCGGAGAACCTAAGCACACTGCTCAACATTGTCCAAAGAAACGACGCAACTATAAAATGAGGGGTACGACGGTCAAAGAAGACAACATGTCGGAAAACGGATTCGTCCAGCTACAATAGGGACCGTGCAGCTGGAACCTTGTACAATTCCTAATGAAGGTCCTATCCTCTCCTCAGAACCCTCTCCTTGTTTTATAATAGACTTATATTTAGGACCTAAGAATTACAAAGCCTCTGCTTTATTAGATTCGGGAGCCTCAGCATGTTTTTTAGATGAACAATTTGTTAAAAGTCGTAAAATACCCTTTGTACAGAAACCTAAATCAGTACATGTAGAAGTCATAGATGGTCATCCCTTGTCTTCTGGAGATGTCACTCATGAAACTCATTCTATAAAAGTAACAATAGACGGTCATGATAGCTACATAGCTTTTAACATAATTAAATCCCCGTCCAATCCAGTTATTTTAGGTTTATCCTGGCTAGAAAAATATAACCCTCGAATAGATTGGAATTCGCGTAAACTTGACTTTTCCAAAAGCATTATTAATAGTTCTACGAACCAAGTAAAAAATTATAAGTCTAGTACAGTAAAACCCGTACTGATAGGTGCAAAAGCATTTATACACGCAGCAAAAGAAGGATCAACTTTTGCTATTTATGCTGCACCTATTTCTGAAAACGTAAAGACTTCAAGTGGTATTCCAAGTCAATATCAGGAGTATCAAGATGTTTTTGAGAAAAAGAATGCAGATATTTTTCCTGAGCATCGTCCATATGATTGTTCAATCGACCTCAAGGAAGGAACTCAGCCACCATTTGGATCAATTTACAGTTTATCGCAAGATGAGATGGCTGAACTCAAGACATATATTGACGAGAATTTAGCGAAGAATTTCATACGCCATTCAAAATCTCCAGCAGGAGCTCCAATTCTATTTGTAAAGAAAAAAGATGGATCTTTACGAATGTGTGTTGATTATCGAGGACTCAACAAGATCACAATCAAGAACAGGTATCCATTACCTTTGATATCATGACTCCTTGACCAGTTGAATCAAGCTAAGATCTATACAAAAATAGATCTAAGAGGAGCATATAATCTAGTACGGATCAAAGAAGGAGATGAATGGAAGACTGCGTTTCGAACCAGGTATGGACATTTCGAATATAATGTCATGCCCTTTGGACTCACGAATGCACCAGCTGCTTTTCAACATCTCATGAATGATGTATTTCGTGAATTCTTAGACAATTTTGTCGTCTGCTATCTAGATGATATCCTGATCTATTCCAAGAACGTCGAAGAACATGAAATACATGTTCGTCAAGTATTACAAAAACTTAGAGATGTAGGATTTTACACCAAGATGGAAAAGTGTGTATTTCATACTACTCAAGTTGACTTTTTAGGATACATCATTTCAAATGATGGTCTCATGATGCATTCTAAGAAAGTCCAAACAATCGTGGATTGGAAGATTCCAAGGATGGTAAGAGATGTCTAATGTTTCTTGGGATTTGCCAATTACTATCGGATCTTCATCAAAGATTTCTCACGAGTTGCAGCTCCACTTACATGCTTGACTAGTAAGATAAATTTCAATGGAATCAAGAAGCGGAAGCAGCATTTGAAGCCTTGAAGACATCGTTTGTCTCTGCACCAGTCTTATATCGTGTTGACTTTTCCAAGGCATTTTTTATGGAAACAGATGCATCAGATTTTGCCTTAGGTGCAGTTTTATCACAAATGGGAACAGATGACAAACTCCATCCGATAGCTTTTCATTCAAGAAAATTCTCAGCAGCCGAGATCAATTATGAGATCCACGATAAAGAACTTCTTGCGATCGTGGATTCCTTTCAAGAATGGCGTCATTATCTAGAAGGCGCTTCTAGTTCAGTCACTGTGTATACAGATCACAAGAACCTCGAGTATTTCATGTCAGCACGCGTGTTGAATCGTCGTCAAGCTCGTTGGAGTATGTCTTTGTCAAGATTCGAGTTCATTATCACTTATCGGCCAGGAAAACAACAAGGTTTATTTGATGCCCTATCTAGATGTTCTTATTTTGCACCAAAAGAAGGAGATGCAGCTTTTGAGCAACAAAGAACGGTCCTCTTGAAACCGGAGCAATTTCATCTCCGAGCACTGAAATCAACATTGACTGTTGATTCAACTTTTCTCAAGCAAATCCAGTCCAGTATGTCCTCAGACCCTCTTGTTTATGATATCGAGAATAATTCTTCCAAGTCTCATGATCCTTTTAAGTTTGAGTTCAAGAATAATCTATTATATTTTGAAGGACGCCTATATGTTCCAGAAGGAGAAGCACGTTTACGTGTTCTTCAAGCACGTCATGACTTTCGAGTAGCAGGGCACTTTGGATATAATAAGACTTTGGAAATCATATCAAGAGATTTTTGGTGGCCACAAATGTGGAAGTCAGTCAAAGACTTTGTACAATCATGTGATATTTGTTCAAGATCAAAAATTCCTCGTCATCGACCTTACGGACTTCTTCAGCCATTACCTATACCAGAACAACCATGGTCTTCTGTTTCTATGGATTTCATCACAGATCTTCGAAGCTCAAGATCTTATGATTCTATATTTGTGATAGTAGATCGTTTCACCAAGATGGCACATTTTGTGCCATGTACAAAATCTATCACAGGTGAAGAAACAGCTAAGCTTTTCATTGATAATATCTATCGCTATCATGGATTACTTAAAGATATCATATCGGATAGGGGAACTCAATTTGTGTCAAGATTTTGGAGGACTCTTTTCAAGATTTTAAAAGTGGACATAAAGCTATCTTCGGCTTTCCATCCTCAAACTGATGGACAAACAGAGCGCGTAAACCAAGTCTTGGAGCAATATTTAAGATGTACTATCAACTACCAACAAAATGATTGGACAACCCTTCTGCCATTGGCAGAGTTTGCTTATAATAATACGGTACATTCTTCCACGCAACAAACACCTTTCTTTGCCAATTATGGCTATCATCCACGACTTGATACTTTTGATTTTTCAAAAGTTGATAATCCTGCAGCAGAAGATATGGCAAATCGGTTGTCAGAGTTACATGCAATAATGAAGACACAATTGAAGGAAGCTCAAGAACGACAAAAGATAAACGCAGATCTATATCGTAAGGAGCAACCACAAATCAACGTGGGTGATAAGGTATGGCTACTTCGTCGCAATATCAAGACTACTCGACCTTGTGACAAGTTGGACTATGGTAGGCTTGGCCCCTTTTCTGTTTCTGAACAGATCAACCCAGTTGCATATCGGTTACATCTACCGGAGTCAATGAAGATCCATCCTGTATTCCACGTATCTCTTCTTGAACCATATAAGACAGTGGATATACAAGGAAGAAGACAAATGCCACCGCCTCCTATAGAAGTAGATAATAATGAAGAATTTGAGGTGGAAGAGATATTAGACTCAAGGCGGCGCCGAAATAAGCTGAAATATCTTGTTCATTGGCGCGGATATGATATTAGTGAACGCACATGGGAGCCATCCAGAAATCTAGCAAATGCATCAGCTAAAGTCAAAGTTTTTCATCAACGACATCCATCAAAACCAAGATGAAAATCTCTCTTATAAAAGAGACAAGATTGAGGCAAGATAACATTCAATTTCCTATCCTTGTTTGTAACTTCTTTACATTTGTGATGCTAATTAGATGGAGAGCCAACAACCAGCGGATTCAACTCAAGAACCTTCATTTGCTGACATGCCGAACGAGACATTACGATTGTCACAACCTTCAAGATGACGCAATCGAGATGAAGATCTTCAAGAACGACATGTTCTTCCTCGAACAGATGGTGAGATACAACGCGTTTGGTGTCATGATTTGGGAAGGGACTCCCGATGTTTGGTGATTTTGTTAGAGGTAGGAACAACTCCTGATGGTGTTCCGAATATTCTATTCGAAGGAAGTTATGAAGGCCTCAATAATGATCAAATAACTGGGTGGTCTTCCCGCCCTGGTATGGGACACTACCGATGGTTGAGAGGCCCTATCAATCATCTTCGAAGAGAACAGAGATCAGAGTATGTGGCGAATACAATTCATCGCATCATAGATTTCCTCAACATATGATGACCGCTCCTCGTGGAACTCGTCTCTAGAAGGGGGGGTAATGTCACGGCCATAATCATGTAAGCTAATAATTACATATAAAAATAGGTAGAAGTAAGTAAAAGTAGATAAAAGTAAGTTAATTATATAATATTTAATATAGAAGCTTCCTAGAAACTTCTTAGACGCTGCTTTGACTTCATAGGTGTCTTTAATTGACTTTTTGGATTAGAAACGTGGTCAACAAGTTGGCCATGTGCCACACATGTTGTTAGCTTGAAGATCAAGCTAACTATGTGGCCCACACGTAGAAAAACTTGCCTTGTAAGTCAAGGCATGTGTCCTACAAAGTCAACACATATTGGAGGTCCTATAGAACGTCGCCACGTAGCCCCTAGTTAGATAGTATATATAGAGACAAGAGTGAAGGCTTCTTCACTCTTGTCAACTCCTTTCTTGCTTCTAGTCCAGGTTCAAGAGTCTTTAGTTTCTTGTCTTGTGGCAATAGCCATTCCAGTTTCCTTTTAATATACCTACTTGTTTATATTTTGACTTATTATATCGAGATAGCCTTTTGGTGTATATTTTTCCTCATCGAGTCTTTGTCCTTGACAAGTGCTAGGCTTTTGGCTATTATTAATTGCTCAATCAAGCCTCTAGATTAAAAAATAAATAAATAAATAAAAAAAAATAAAAAAAATCTATATATATAATAAAAATATTACAAAACCTTGTTTATCCTTAAGATGAATTTTTTTCAACTTCAACAACTTACATCTTATAATTAGACCATATAAACAAATCCAAATTTTATATGAAATATTGGTATACTTTTAACAACTATTCCAACAAATTTCAATTACAAATTTATTACAAATCTTGAGATATTACTATAATCCTAATAATAGCTTCAAATCCTTGCTTACATATATTTTTATGTAATTTTCTTTATATTTTACAAATTAAATATTCAAATACCTTAAAACTTTGATATATAGCTTCTTAACCGAATAACACACACTTCTAGAAATTTTGAGCCAAAAATTAAATTGAAAACTTGAGATATGGCTCCAACTATTACTATCATCAAAATGATTCACTTACTACCTTTGAATTACATGTACTATCTTCAATGCTGTATAACTTTTTCGTACATATTCCAAATGTAAAAATATTTTTATAATAGATATAGATCTTGAAATCATTCTTATGGTTGCATCTTTTGATCTCCAAAATCTATTATAAAATTCTTTGTATCTTCAAAAGAGAAATAATATATCTTAAAAAGACACCTTAACTATAAATGGCTATAAATTTATCATTATGACTCTAAATTTTTAAAACTTTGCATACAAATTGTAGTCCAAATTCTAAATCTTACAATTCTTGCTTTTAATTCTTAATTGTTTCTTTTAAAGTTGCTAAAATCTTTATTATGGTCATAGACAGCCTATTGAATGCCTTTTGGACATGGTCTTTGATTAATAGGCATAAAGATCTTTTTCTTTTTTCTTCATCCATCTATATCTTATTTTTATTTCTCCAAATAAGTTTCTTAGAAGTTTGGATCTTCACCTTTGAGCCTCAATCTTCTCCTTAAGTTTTGTACTAAATATCTAAATCCTACATAATTAAAATACTATAATCAATATAAGTAAATCTCAAAATAAATTTTCTTACATCAACTCTCTTTAAATTAATCTACTAACCATTCTAAAGTACATCAATATTTATAAATATATTATCTATTTAAGTTATTTTTTATATACTATAAATAATTATAATACAACATCCATTACTTCCAAATTTGCACATCCTCTGGCATATACCAATCTAATTATGTTTTTTTTCTTCATCATCTCCATATGTTTGTGCAACTTGTATTTGGTCCAAATCTAATGTTTCAAAATTTGAAAGATTATATAGAATATATTTTCCATCTTTTTTTTTGAATGATTTGACTTTCTTTCCAATTATATGTATCTTAAACATTGTACCATCCATTTCATGAAGTGAATAGGTAGCATTGTCATACACTGCTACTATTATATATGGTCCAAACCATCTTCAAAAAAACTTCCTAAGAGTGCTATGTTGATTCTATGAGTGATTCTATCTGCCCATAAAGCAAATAATAGAAGTCTAAGTCATTGCTTTGGCTTATCTTTGCAATCCTTGATAAGAGCATTAATGATGGAAAGATGTTCTTTCTTGCTCTTGCCATTAGCTTTAGGAGTATAAGCAATTGTCAACTTCAACTTCACATTATATCTTTAAAAAAAATCTTTCGCTTCTCTTGTATTCAATTCTCCTTAATTAACCCTCATCCTTCCAATGCTACCATATTTACTAAAGTTATGCTTCAAAATGAATCTTTACGCTTTGTAAGCAATTTTTTCTCTCCTCACTTAAGTTCAATTTGATTCCATTGTACTTAGATTAAAATTCAATATTAATCAATTTAAGAATTTAAATTATAAATATAAAATATTTAATTGATTAATTAATTAAAGTAAATAAATGATATAATAATCACAATTAATCTAAATAAGCATAATAAGTTAAGCATATAATTTATATGATTTCTTAAATAATATAGTCTAATTAATTAATTACCTTTTAAGATTTACATGAACAAGCTAAAATTCTAAAAATTATGAATAAAAATTAAATTAAATTAAATTAAAATTGATAATTAAAAGTTGAATAAAGAGTTTAAAATGACCACAATAAAAGTTGAAGGTAAAAAAGTAAAAGTTATAAACTATGATTAAAAATAAAAGGTGAAAATAAAAAGATAAGGTTAATTTTTTTCTTTTATCTTTTAAAGATAAAGATGGATGAAAAGATAAAATTTTACCATTAATGATTGGATTGAAGAAAAAGTTCCTAAATATTATTAAATAATATTAATTATTATTGTAAGATAAGTCAAAACTAATATAGCAGATTAGGTGCTAAAAGAATGTAATTAAAGGATAATAAGAGAAGAAAACAATAATATACCTTGAGTATATTAAGTTGTAGGCAGCCACCCTTGCCACTCAAAAATTCACCAAATATTCCTTGAAATTTCAATGCATGTAAAATTTTGTGTGATTAAGATTCACTCCAACATGCTTCTATCTTTCTAAATCTTGTAGCAATTTGATCCAAAATGTTTGAGATATGGTATTTCGAAGTAGAGCTACTTAAGCTGCCTTGGCAGTAGATCTCTTTCACTTAAAAATTCACCAAAATTTGGTTAGTGATTCAAAGATAATAATTCTAACTTTTCCTAAAAAATAACTTAAGAAGCTTATTTTTGAAATAAAATTGATGACAAAAAATCAATAGATATTGAGATACGCTTTTTTAAAGTTAATTGTTTTAAACTGCTGAGACAGCAGATCCATCCTCACTCAAAAAATCATCAAAAATATTTTATAACTTGAAAGTTAGTAATTCAAGTTTTCTTATTAACAAGACTTTAAATTTCATTCATAATAGTAAGTTACATTAAATTTGAATTAGAAGACACTGAGTTACAAATTTTTGAAGTTGATATTCCTACACTACAAAGGGCAATAGAACCCTTGCCACTTGGAAATTCGCCAAAAATCCATCTACATTTCAAATTACTCGTGTCTTATGTCATTGAAAAGCTGGTATCTAAGAAAAGATGAGTACCAAATATTTCTCAAAAGAATAAAAAATTGAGTGATTGAAGAAGAAAATACTTAGACAATGATAAGGTAGGAGAAAATTCCTTCAATTAAAAGCCTAAAAACAATTTGGCACGGCTTTGCCTTACAAAAGGGAGAAGAGAGAGGAAAATCGGCCACCCAAGCCCTTTTAACCAGATAGGAGGAGGCCCAAAGGTGGCGGCCACATCTCCACCATCCAAATCAAAAAATCTCCTAACCAAGCTCAAGGGTCCACTATCACTCAAAGCCTAAATCCGATTTTAAGGCTAGAAATGCCTATAACTCAAAAAATAACACCTTCTTGGCAAAACTAACATCATTAATGTTTCTTAAACACATTATTATCCTAAGGTTGACTATTCACAAGCTCGAATCCGAGTTCTAAATAATAAAAATTAATTAATTTATTAATTTAGTTGTAAGTTTGAACTATAATTTTAATTTTATTTAATCTACTTGGAGATCAGCAAGGGTTCTTGCCGTCAAAGCCATCATGATAACCATTTTTCAATTTAAACTCCCTTAAATATGAACTCTTAGTAAATCCGAGATCCAATTATAATTTAGCCTTGAATTAATACACTTGTGATTTTTTTTCTTTTTTTCCAATTTTCAACTCCAAATAATGATTCAAATCACTATGAGGAAATTCCACCAAAATAATTAGTTCACCTCCAACTTCTAAAAATCATCATTAATTTAATAATTAGACTTTATATTTTTAATCCATTTAAATTGCGGCATAAAATTTAAGCTTACAAAAATCTTAAAAGTTAAATAAGAAGATAGAGCAAATTAGACTTAGGAGATTTTTTAATCATAGTCAAATTAAGAATTAGCCTTGGAATTCAAAACTAAGATTGTAGATTAATTCAAGATATGATTATTAGGACTTAAAAGAAAATTCTACTAAAATTCTAATTTTAGTACTAAAAGATAATTTAGACTAGATTAAAAAAAATTTAGATCTTCTAAACTTATTATTTTTAGAAATTTAACAATCATTCAATCTAATAATTAAAAGTTTCTACTTAATTAATAATCTAAAATTATAATAAAGTCATAATTAACTAAAAAAACTAATTTGAATCTATAAATTAATCATATTAGTATTAAAATTAATAAAATATGTTAAAAATTACAAAAGTGATTATAATTAGCTATTGAAGCTATTAATTATACTCACACACTCTTTCTATGGTCTTGATCCATAAAGTTCTTTCTTCAATATAGTTTGAAAATTTTTCTCTTATCAAAATAAGATACTTTATATCCTATAATCCTAATGGCATAGCTACCAAGTCAATCATCCACTAAAAATACATAACAAGTAGATAGGTAGGATCTAATTTATCTTTGAATCTAACTTTGGACTTCAATTGGCATTCAATGCAAGAAATGACAAATTTCTTTACATCTTTATCAAAGCCCTTTCACTAATATTGCTCTTTAATCTTATAATAGGTGGTCCAAATTCCTCTATGGTCCACCTAAAGTGTATTATGAAATCTTCTTAAGAACTTGATTCTTAGTTTTTATATCATCTATCACTCTCAATGGTACTCCATCTATCCTTTTTGGCCTCTTTTATAATAATCTATCTCTCAAAATATAGCCATAAGACTAGTGTTTGATGTCATTGAAAGCGTTGTCTGACTAGTCTTCTTATCTCTTTATGGTACTCAAATAAATATCAATGTCTATTAACTTGCGTCTTTAAAGATCTTTTCTAAAAGTCACATCTTCATCACTTGTTCTTTTTCTATTAGTGGCTACCACGTAGCTATAGTCCTCATTTTCATCATCCTTACTGTAATTAACGTTTTACTTATTCTACAAATTCTTTTCAGAATAAACCTGTATAGGAGAATTCGAACTCAGAAAAAGACTAAGTGCATGAGCTTACAAGTTAGGATCATTCAATTAACTGTAATCCGATCCACTAAAACACCAAGAACTACTACAATGCTTCTTTTCAAGAACAATATTCCTTCATCAGTTCATAATCACAATGTACAACTGTGCATTCTCAAAAGTCTACTAAAAACACAATAATTTCCATTCAACACTAAGAAAATAGACTTCACTCCAACCAATCTAGATCCACACAATTTTTGTAATCACAGACTTCCTTTGTCCAAAACATACATAATTCTTGATAAAAAACAATCATAATCTTCTAATCATAATCAATGTTCCAATAACTTCTTATATAATTCAATCACATAATACTCCAATTACATAATCAATAACTCATAAATCAATCTTTGATTTATTCCACAGACTCACTTCTCAATATTCAAAAATTATCCATTATTCTTCAACAACAAAGAAAACAAAGAAAATTAAAAAGTAGCACCAAGCTTAATCTCGACTCATGACTATCATAGTTTGGTACCCCGATAAACTTCTACAACTCTTATAAAATTGCTACTGATTTTCAAATTCTAACTATAATCCTATAATAACTACTTTTAAAAACTAAATCAACCATCCATTGTCCTGTTGTAACACGACTATATGATGAAAATATAAATGAAAAAGATATTATTAATATTTAGTCATCTTGGATGTTAGAAACAGTGGCCAATTGCAATGCCAATACTCAAGGTCAGTTAATGTCACCCCATCAACATCATCAAACTAAGTACCCTCTATACCAACGGGACAACTAGGATCATTTTTCAACCTTACATGGAACAAGCATAATAGATATATATCGGTGGAGACACTCAATATGCATGATGGGGATACAAGATGACCACTTCGTTATTTCCGTTGTAGACAGGTTGATCATTATGTCAGTGAATGTTCCAATCTCAAAGCTAGTGATGATTACGTACTAGTGTGAAGGAATTGCAAGCAGTCAAGGCATACTTATCAGCAATGTAATGCTCCATCCAATTTTAATAAATGAGATTAGCAGATCCAAAGCTAAGAAAAAATTTAGGAGATAAATCAAGGTCCTTAAGATTCTACAGTACATCAAGTGGAATGAATCCGAGTCATTCTTACCAAGAGTCTAAAAAAGGAAAAAGGACCAATTCAATATTCGGGTGAATCTGATGTGAAGGGCCAATTTGACCCAATTATGAGGACATCCAATCTAGGTCTTGGTATCGGCCTCTTACCCAATATGAGACCTGACTTGGTTGAGCAACCCAATGAGGTCCCAAATACAAAGGCTTCGGTTCCATTTCAAGTTGTTCCATTCTCTATGTCGTTTTAAGAAAAACATCCTTTTAGTGGGAAGATCTTCTTAGAGACAAGAATTTTGGAGAAGCACCGTCGATTGTTCTAATTCGGAGTCCAGGGCGGGAAAAAAAGAGACTACACGGAGTTAAAAGGGAAGAAAGAATAAGGAAAGAGGCATTCAGAGATCAGGATTTTTGGAGTCAGAGAGCTAGCTTCAAGCTCCTTTGAAAGGTGTAGAATTGGATTTTATAGGATTTGGGAGAACTTTAGCAATTATTGCTGAAAGTCAATGTTTGTATTGGTGAATTGGATTTTTTTTGTAATAAAGTAATGGCTAATACTTTTGGCTGTTTTGTAAAATTCGAAAAAAATTTGCGGTTGAAACTTAGAAGTGTCTTGAGGATTGAGTATGCCGAGTGCATACAAAAAGTTGTATTAATCTGACGAAACAGCTAGAGGATATTTGACTATTAGTGTAAAGAGGTATTGGAAGTTAGCAGATTGGGGTTGTTTAAGGTTTCTATAATATTTGGAGATCTACCAGTTGGAATAAGGTGACTTTTGGCATGATAAGTTGAAGACTTCTAGGCAGTGGTCAAGATACATTAGTGTGGATTAACGGCATTTTCCTACAACCTGTCAGTTAGATTGGATTGAAACTTCTTAAACATTTAGAAGGCTTGCAAAGACACTAGTGGTAGAAATTTACAACAATCAAATGGTCAGATTGAGAATTACAGCTTGCTGAAGCTCATTGTCTAGAATTAGGATTAAAAATAAAATAAAAAATTGAAATTAAAATTAAAATGAAATAATAAAATAAAATAAAATAAAAAATAAAAAATAAAAACTAACAAATAACAAAAGATTTAATGCTTATAATATCTTGAAGTTATTAAAAATAGTTTTTCTAAGCACTTTGTATTGGGATTAAGCTTTTACATTGAAATCCAAAATAATTTGTATTTAGATGTTTGAAATCCACTAGCCTACCTAGATACTTGTAAACATTGTTTTATCTTCCACATCCAAACGTCTGATGTATTCTCAAGCAAGATAGCACGTAATACAACATTGTCCTCCTGAACTGACTATTCTATGGACTATTAGTCTATTTTACCAATATCTTATAAAAATGAACTAATATCTATTCTATACTTACCAATCTCTTGTGTTTCTATTTCTTCTTCACAAATATAACTAGCTTTGGATAGTATATTTGCCACAAAATTCTTCTTGTCAAAAATGTACACCAACACAAAATTGAGTGATCTAATGTAGGCTATCCACCTTAACATGGAAATATTAAGAATAAAACAATTGGTAATTATATCTAATAATGATAAGCAATTAATTTGTAGCACTACATTAGCCTCAATGAAGTAATTTTTGTTTACTTTCATAGCTATAAGTACTTTCAAAAGTTCCTTCTTTAGTTGTTGATATGACCTTTATTTATTCGTGAAAATTTTTATTCTAAATGCGATGGCAAAGCTTCTACCTTCTACATCAACTTAACCGATAGGTCATCTAATAACGATAGGACTTGTATCAACAGTAACAACAATTGATCTACCACAATCATAGTCAACTTGCCTCAAGATTAATAGTGACTTCAAAATCTCTTTTACATCCATGGCTAATCTTTGTTTTTTTTTTTTTTTTTTCTATCTAAATTTAGTTTTTTCTTTCAAAAAACTATATAATGGCTCAGCTATATGAACAAAGTGAAGAATCCAAATTTGTTAGAAGACATAAGCTCCTAAAAACCTCTTTATTTCAGTGATGCTACTACATGCTTTCATCTTAGCAATAGCATCAATCTTTTCAAGATTAGATTTTCTACCATATTTTCTATAAAAGTATCTAATTACTACAATCTTATCAACTCCAAACTTTGACTTGGTAATGGATAAGGTTAAATCCACTTCTTCAAGCCTCATCAAAATCTTCTCCATATCTTTAATATGATCTTTCACAAATCTTTTGTATCCATCAATGTCCAATATCAAGTCTCTAGCTTCGTCTTTACAATCCTTGATAGATATATCATCTACAAAAAAAATAGTCTTTTCAAGTACAAAATCTCTCAAGATTTTGTTCATGGTATTCTGCATATGAATATTGAGTTAGTAACTCTTTAAGATAAAGTATATATCTTCATAATTCTAATAAAATCTTTATAATTGTCCAATCTCTACTTTCTAATGTAAGTTAAAATTGATCATAATTAGATTAAAGATCTCTAATAGAGTAGATGGCATATCTTCTAAAAGTCTTACAACTTCAACAATAATCAATCCCAATTCTTTATTTTTAATTGTCACCTTGTTGGTTAGTTGCATATTATCAAGGACATGAATCTCAAAGAAAGAAAATCCTCAATACACTCTTTTGTCACTAAAACGAACTAAAAAGCCACTCAAAGATGATATAATATTGAATTGAAATGGCTATTGCCAAAAATAAGAAGACTTGAAAGTCTTGAAATAAGACTAAGGACTAAAAAAGTATTGACAAGAGTGAAGAAGACTTTACTCTTGCCTCCATATATATCCTTAAGTAGGAGCTACATGGCCATGTCCTATAGGACCTCCAAAATGTGTTGAGTTTGCTAACCACATGTCTTAACTTACAAGGCAAGTTATCTATATTTGAATTATCATATTGTAGTTCGGCTACCATGTAAAAAAAAATGTGTTTATATATTTAATACATAATATACTAGATAATATAGAGAAAGCCATGTTAGTGGATTTTTTATTGGTTGTAGGATGTGGATAGATTATAACTTCAAAAAGAGATAATTTAAAAGGGCTTCTATTAGAATTTATATAACTTTATTTTCTTTTAATAGTAACTTTGAAGTTGAGCTTATAAATAGTAAGTTTTAAATATTTAGAGTCACCTTTGTTAGATATTGGTGATCCTTAAAGTCTTATTTTATTTCTTTTATATGATGTTTAGGGCATATATTGAATAAATCTTATAAAAAAAAAAGAGTTGGAGAGGAGTTTTGGTAGCAAAAAGAGAGTTTAGGGCATCCATATAGATGAATGGAGATAGATGATGAAAATCTCCATTATTATTGGTCAAAAATCATCACCAATGGACTTCAAGGAGGTTACCTAAGATGATATTAGACATTAGGATTAGTGTTTTGAAGGCATTTGAGCTTTGGAGGCTAAGATCAGTAAGCTTAGGTTTTTTGCTATGGTTTTGGTACAAATTTTGTGTGATTTGGAGTCTATATAAAAAAAAATATGGATGCTCAAACTTAGGGTATTGATTTTGTACCTATTGTCATTCTTTTGGATATAATGCACATATACAAAAAGCAACAGAGGATGGGCAACTAAGGTCAAAAAGAGCACTCTTTCAGCTATACTTTTGGCATACTTTTGGATGGTTTTTAAGTTTGAATGAAGGAGATATTAGAGATTGAAGTCAATGCTTGCAAATCTAAGGTTAGTAAGTGACCTAAATTACTAGTGGTTATTCTTTGAGCTATATCTTATGCAATTTGATAAGATTTTGACTAAAAATTTCTAAGAATGTATATTTTTATATAATCAAACTTTATAAATAATATTTGTGGTATTTGGATTTTGATTTTTTGAGATATGAAGAAAATAGTTTTTGGGTGCTTGTAGATTAGGATTTAGAGCACCTGCTAGGATTTCTAAGATGTCAAAAGTTTGGTAATAGATTTACTATTCATTTTTTTTGTGGAAAAGTTTAAAAATAGAATCTATGTCAAATAGAAATTTTAGAAAAAATTGAATGGTTGAATCAAGATATATGAATTTTCAAAGTTTAGGATAAAAATATCTTTTGTAAAAAGAAAACATTGTTGTATTGCATGATTTGCTATCTGGAAATATACTAGGTATCTAACTACAGAGAGTTTAGCTTAAACCTTTATATGAATCTTGTTTTAGCTTCTAAAACTCCTTTAATTTGTATAAAAAATAAAATATAATAAAATCCCTTCAAAACATATTTTTCCCATGAAGAATTTTCTTGTCTTGAACTTTAGAAATTCATAACTCTTGATCTAGTCATTTAGTTTGTTTTAAAATTATATAATAGGTAGAATTTATCTTTAACTTTTACGACAAAAAAACCAATCGCAAATTCACTCCCGATCTTTTGGCATCTAAGAAATCTTAGAAGATGCTCTAAACCCTAATTTATAAGCACCTAAGCACTATTTTCTTAATATTTCAAGAGCCCAATATTCAAATGTCATCAAACTTATGTACAAATTTTACTAACATGAAATTATACATTTTCTAAAATTTTGAGCCAAAAACTTGTCAAATTACTTAAGATATAGCTCAAGACATAACCATTAGTGAATCAGATTACTTACTATCTTTAGATTGTATGTGCTGACTTCAAAATCCAATAACTCCATCACTTCAACTTGAAATCTAGCAAGCAATATGCAAAAAATATAGCCGCAAAAGTACTCTCTCTAGTTGAGGTTGCTAATCCTCAATTGTTCTCCGTATGCATACATTATGTCAAAAATAGTGATAGTAGTTCCCAAATCAATACCTTAACTTTAAGCGCTTATATCTCTTTCATATAAACTCCAAATTATACAAGATTTGCACCAAAACCATGGCCAAAAATTTAAACTTGCTGACCCTAGCCTTCAAAGCTCGAATGGCTCCGAAAAATCAACCCTAATCTCTAATATGGCCTCAAACATCCTCCTCAAAGCCTATTGGTTTTGATTTTCGACCAATAAGAATGGAGATTTTCATCATCTATCTTCATTCATCTATATGGATGCCCTAAACTCTCTTTGCTATTGAAACCCTTCTTCAACCTTTTTTCTTATAGAATTTACATAATTTATGCTTTAAACACTAAATAAGAGAATCAAAATAAGTTTTTAAAGATCACTAATGTCTAACAAAGGTGACTCTAAATATTTAGAAGTTACTATTAATCAAAACCGATCTTAAAAACTACTATCAAAAGAAATTAAAGTTATACAAATTCTATAGTAATCTTTTTAAACAACCTCTTTTTAAGGTAATAATCAAATTATATTCTACAATCAACTAAAATCTATTAATATGGCTCTCACCATTTTATTTAGTAAATTATATATTAAGTATATAATTATATTATTTTCATATAATAGCCAAACCACAACACGACAATATTTTGAAGGATTTTGTTATATTTTGAACTTTTATGCAAATAAAGGAGTTTTTGGGAGCTAAGACATCATATATAAGCCAAAGCTAAACTCTCTACAACTACATATCCCGTATATTCTCAGATTGCAAATCATGCCATATGACAGCACCACATACTTAGTTTGTTCTATAAGCTACAACATAGAATTAACTTATTCTACAAGCTACCAACATATGGTTAACTTCTTGGCTAAGTTTCTAACCTACAAACACATCTAAAGTCAAAATCACATATATGAAACTTCTAAGAAGATTTTCTAGAATACTTTATAAAATTAATCTATATTTATTTATTTTTATCTAATCATATAAGTAACTATTGGAATAAATATATATATTTGTAATACATATCTAGAATGAATCTCAAAGTTCTAAACTTCTTCTATGAACCATCGATTAGAATATGGAGCCATAGATGGATCAAATATTCTCATTTATATCTTTTCTTCAATAGATTCATCAACTTAGGAAGCAAGGCTTTTCTCACAAGAATTGGCTTCAATTTCCAATGTACATGTGGAATAGTAAAAATGACCATTAATGCAATAATCTTTATACTAATACATCTAATCTCATCTAATAAAGAAGCAAAAGCCTTATCATGCCTAAAGATCATTTCTCAGAATCTTTTTTTTTCAAGTTCTTTTAAGAACTCATTCCTTCCAATCTTTAGTTTGGCAAAAGTCTCTTCCATGAAATTATGTCTAATCTTTCTTATCTCCTTTAGTCTAGATTTTTTTTCAACTTTCTTAATATGATCTTCACAGTCTGGTAGCAGTTGTGTTACTATTGGCGTTACCTTCTTTATTATAGTCTTATATTTCGTATTCACTATTACTTTAATTTTTAAGTTGTAACTCTCAATCAACTTTGCATCAATAGCTATCTTCAATATCTCTTCATACAGTCCTTTTGAATGAGTCTCTACCATCATGTTAATAAATAAAATGTCTTCTCCTTACAAAGTTTTTAAAACTTATAAAATATCATTTAAAAAATCTTCTTCTTTAATATCTCTAAAAATAGACTCATCATTCAAAATCACACCAAGTCTTTTTAATTTTTTTTTAATATTCATAATTAATCCTCTATATTTAAAATCCAAATCTTTAATCTTTTAAAAACTCTCACATCTATCAAACTTCAAATCTTACAATTACTTCTCTGTATATTGGGACATGCTATAATAGATGATTTTTTTCTACCCATGGCACTCCATGCTCTATGTATGCAATCTAAAAATTCAAAAAATTAACATACTCATGGTTCATAGAAGTTTCTCTAACTTATTCTCTATGCCTCTTATATTCTGGCCTTATTTTGAAAAATTAGATAAACCTTCTACCATCATGGCTACAAATCCTGGAATAATATGAGCCATCATCTAACATTTTGGTCTCCATCCTTATTGCAATGATATATAGATGCCCCAAAATTATTAGATAACTTCTTTTATTTTTCACAAAGAAGTTTTGCTTTACTTACACATCACCAATTTTGATGCCCACTGCTAGACATGCTCTTTAAAAGCTATCTCTTTCACTATTGGCAGCTCTTAATATCCATCCATGATTGGTGTCAATGGGCTACTTATTCTTCTCATAAATCTTTTTAGACAAGATGTTGATCTTAGAGCCATGATCCACTAATACTAGGATTGGTTCTTCAAGGCCTCTAATCTTTATACATGTCTCTATAGTAGCTTTTGCTCAAAATGGATGAGTATAAATTGTCAAAGCTTCACGATCATTTTTCTATAGCTTATTGATCTTACACTGAGATACCTTGGCTTCCAATGTAACTCCTTTTCAAGTCTTTCTAGTATTGGCTTCCACCTTCATGTTAGCCACTCCATCATATAAAAATATTTGTAATATTTCATCTTTTATTTCATCATATAAATCTTCTTCTATAATATTAACTTATGTTTTCATAATCTTATTATAAATAACTCCATAGCTTTTGTTCTGGTCACTACTATCTATATTATCACATTTCAAGGCAAAAACTTGTTCAATCTCTTCTTCTTCTTCGTTAGTCATCAGAGTATTCAATGCTCTTGCCATCATTATTTCAGTTGTTATTTGCTTCTTCTTCTTGATAATATCAAAGATGAGCTCATACAAATCTTATTTGGCAATATCAAAAGCTTTTCTTAAGATAAATTTAATCTTGGCATCCAAAATCTACTCTTCTAAGATACCTTTTATATCAACTAAGAATTCAATATTAGATTGAAGTTTATAGGCTAATCCCTTATTCTTTTACTTAATATTATTTTTTTTTTTTTTATCCTTATTACTATCAATTGCCTCCTCCCACTTCTTTTTTGACAGTAGAACATCATCTCCTGGATGTTAAGTAGAAGATTTGGCTTCTTGCTTCTGCCTTCTGTTGCTTCTTGATCCTTCTCCTAGAGTAGTATTTCTACCACTTGGAGCCTTTTTTTTGTTGGTTCACTCTCCTACCTCTTCTTCTTTATTAATTTTACCTCTTTTGATCACCATTGATGTATCATAAGATTCTTTCTTTTCATGATCACTCACTAAATAGGCCTTGATGGTCATTACATCAATTGGATTATTTCATTTAGTTAGTCTTCTAATAGCTTGAGCTCCCGTCATCATTATTTTTTTACATACATGTTTAGAGGTTTACACCTAGATGTATTTAACCTCAATGGTATAAGTCTCTACTTTCTTACCAAGTGAAGAGTTACTCTTTTTCAATCTATACTCTATACTCTATACTTGCTCTTTGAAAGTTAGTCTTTAGAGGCTTATTTATTGCAGCATCTCTCGTTTTGTCTTCGTTGAAGATAATAATACCATTCTTCATGTTATTTGTATATAATCCACAATTACCATATTTGTGGTTTAGATCATTATACCAAATGCATCTCACTACAAATCCCTTTATTCCTTCAATCAATTGTGAAGTACCTAACCTTATGTCTTTTTTCAAAGTATTCATTTCTATCTTCATTTCTCTCATACTTCTCATCAATTCATCAAGGATTTCTTCATCTACATTTTTATTCTTTAAAGAACTTGATGGAGTAGGAGTCAATAAAGTTGTTGTTAGAGCTTTTATAACTTTCATTGCTATAGCTTCCACCTTTGTCCCAAATCCTCTACACTTCACATGTTGTTGCTTAGTAATGAAGCTCACCACTTCTTCCAACCTTCTCCAATCAGTAGTAAGACTATCTTCTATTGTTCCATCTTAAAAAAAGAAAAACAATCTATTTTCTAATATTTCATTTGTAGCTTGTAGGAACAACTCTAATTTCTTCACTTCTAAAAGAGACTTTTCAAATAATGAAAGTTATCCAAATTACTTTTGAAACTCCCTCAACAACTCGTTTAGTCCCATATATTTATCTAATTATTCCTCCACTTAATATCATGGACTTACAATTGAAGAAGGTTTCAGAAGATTCTAGGAGGTTCTAGAAGGTTCTAAGAAGATTTTTGTAGATTCTAGAAGATTTTAGAAGGTACTAAAAGATATTAGAACATTCTAATAAGATTTTAGAAGGTTTCAATAGATTTTAAGAAAGTTCTAAAAGGCCATAGGAGATCTTTGAGGATTCTAAGAGGCATTAGATGATTTAAGAAGTTGCCAAAGAAAGATCTTAGACTTGCTTTATTTTTAAGCTTCATTGAAACTTTTCAAGAAGCTTCCTAGGACCTAGTATATATAGGAGTTAAGGCTGAGGGAATCTTTAGTCTCAAAAACTGATTTCTTGTGGTCTATCGAGAACCTTCTTACCTGATATTCAGTTATTGTTCTAATGTCAAGGTAACTCCATTTCTTAGTCTTGAATCCTTGTCTTTATCAAGGACATGAATCTCAAAGAAAGTGAGTCTTCAATACACTCTTCTATCACTAAAGAGAATTAAAAAGTTTCTCAAAAGGTGATGTAATATTAATTAGAATGGCTATTGTCAAAAACAAGAAAACTAGAAAGTCTTGAAACAAGACTAAGACTAGAAAAGTGTTGACAAGAATGAAGAAGACTTCACTCTTGCCTCCATATATACTATCTAACTAAGAGCCACATGGCGATGTCCTATAAGACCACCAATATGTGTTGATTTTGCTAGCCACATGTCTTATCTTGCAAGACAAATTATCTGTGTATGTGCCACGTAGTTGACTTGTTCTACAAGCTACTATATGGAGATAACTTGTTCTTCAAGCTACCAATACAAGGTTAGCTTTTTGGCCAAGTTTCTAATCTACAAATACATCTAAAGTCAAAACCACATCTAAGAAGCTTCTAAAAAGCTTTTGTAGAAGACTTTATGAAATTATTTTATATTTACCTACTTCTATTTAATCATATAAGTAACTATTGAGGTAAATATATATGTCTGTGATATTACCCTCCCTTCTAGAGACGACTTCTATGAGGAGCGGTCTTCATATGTTGTAGAAGTCTAAGATGCAGCGAATTGTATTTGCTACATACTTCAATCTTTGTTCTCTTCGAAGATGGTTGATAGGTCCTCTCAACTATCTATAGTGTCCAATATCAAGGCAAGAAGACTACCTTGTTATTTGGTCATTGTTGATGCCTTTATAACTTCCTTCAAATAAAACATTTAAAATACAATCAAGAGTTGTTCCTACTTCTAATAAAATCACTAAACATCGGGAGTCTCTTCAAAGGTCGTGATACCAAAGACGTTGCATCTTGCCATCTATTTGTGGAAGGACATGTCGTTCTTCAGGATCTTCATCTCGATTTCGTCGTCTTGAAGGTTGTGACAATCACAATGTCTTATTTGGTAAGTTTGTAAATGAAAGCTCTTGAATAGAATCTGCTGATTATTGATGCTTTACTTCATTACAAATATACAAAAGCTATAATAAAAGATAGAAGGTAGAATGTTATTTTCTTTTGATCTTCTTCCTTTTATAGCAAAGGTTTGCTATTCTTCATCTTGGTTTTGATGGATTTCGTTGATGAAAGACTTCAACTTTCTTTGTTGTATTTACAAGATTCTTTCATGGCTCCCATGTGCATTCACTAACATCCTATCTACGCCAATGAACAAGATATTCCAACCTATTTCGATGCCACCTTGAGTCTAAGACTTCTTCTACCTCAAACTCTTGGTTATTATCCACTTCTATAAGAGGAGGTGGCATTTGTCTTCTTCCCAAGATATTCATTGTCTTATATGGCTTCAGAAGTAACATGTAGAATATATGGTAGATCTTCATAGACTTCGGTAGATGTAATCGATAGGCAACCGGATTGATTTGTTTACAAATAGAAAAAGGTCCCTGCCTACAATAATCTAATTTATCACAAAGACTAGTAGTCTTGATATTACAACAAAGTAACCATACTTTGTCACCTATATTATATTGTAGTTGTTCCTTGTGATAGGCATCTACGTTGGTCTTTTGTCATTCTTGAGCTTCCTTTAATTGTATCTTTATTGTTATATGTAGCTCTGACAAGTGATTTACATTATCTTCAGCTGCACTATTATCAACTTTTGAAAAGTCAAAAGTATCAAGACATGGATGATGACCATAATTGGCAAAGAAAGGTGTTTTTTGAATTGAAGAATTTACTGAATTATTATATGCAAACTCTGCCAATGGTAAAAAAATTGTCCAATCAACTTGATGATAGTTGATGGTACATTTCAAATACTGCTCCAAAACTTGATTTATCCGTTTCGTTTGTCTATAAGTTTGATGATAAAAAGCTAAAAAAAGATTTATATCTACTTTTAAAATCTTAAATAGGATTCTTCAAAATCTTGATACAAATTGAGTCCCCCTATCCGATATAATATCCTTTGGCAATCCATGATAGCGATAAATATTGTCAATAAAAAGCTTAGGTGTTTCTTCACCTGTGATAGATTTGTATATAGTATAAAATGTGTCATCTTAGTAAAACGATCTACTATCACAAATATAGAGTCATAAAAACTTGAGATTAGAAGATCCAAGATGAAATCGGTAGAAACAAAAGACCATGGTTCTTGAATAGGTAATGGCTGAAGAAGTCTGTAAGATTGATGATGAGGAGTTTTTGATCTTGAGCAAATATCACAAGATTGTACAAAATCTTTGACTAATTTTCACATTTGCACCCACCAAAAATCCCTAGATATTAGTTTCAAAGTTTTATTGTACCCAAAATGTCCTTCTATTGGAAAGTCATAATGAGCTTGAAGAACACGTAATCAAGCTTCACCTTCTGGAATATACAGGCATCCTTTAAAATATAATAGAATATTCTTGAATTCAAACTAGAAAGTATCATGAAGCTTAGAAGAAGTATCCTTGATATCTTGAACAAGAAGATCAGAAGATATGTTTGATTGAATTTGCTTTACAAATGTTGAATCAATAGTCAATGTTGATTTTATAGCTCGAAGATGAAAATACTCGGGCTTCAAGAGAATTGATCTTTGTTGATCAAAAGATACATCTCTTTCTTTTGGTGCAAGATAAGAATGTCTAGAAAGAGCATCCGATAGACCTTATTGTTTTTTGGGTCGATAGGTGATCTTAAAATTGAATCCAGATAAAGACATGCTCCAATGGTGTCATATTACATGCTATCTTGCTTGACAATGCATCGAGAATTTGGTAGTGGAAGATAAAACAATGTTTTGCAAGTATCCAAGTAGTCTAGTGTGTTTCAACTATCTAAATACAAACTATTTTGGATTTCAATGTAAAAGCTTAATTTCAATACAAAATGTTTAAAAATACTATTTTTTATAACTTCAAGATATTATAAGTAAAAATTCTTTTGTCATTTGCTAGTTTTATTTTTTTTATTAGTATTATTTTTCTTTTTTTTTTCTTTTTTAATTTTAAATTTTAAATTTTTAAATTTTTAAATCCTTATCCTAGAAAGTGAGCTTTGGCAAGCTGTAATTTTCAATTTGATCATCCGATTGTTGTAAAACTTCTACTGCTAGTGTCTTTGCAAGTCTTCTAAATATTCAAGAAGTTTCAATCCAATCCAACTTATAGATTGCAAGAAAATATCGTAAATCTACATTGATGTCCCTTGACTGCCCCCTAGAAAGTTGATGATGAACTTTGAATTGTAATTTCTCCTTTTGCAACCATTAATTCTCATTCAAACTTTGTGAGCAACTTTGTCTTTCAGTCCCCAACTTATCACACCAAAATTCACCTTATTCTAGTTAGTAGATCTCCAAATATCACAAAAATCCTAAACAACTCCAATCTGCCAACTTTTGATACCTCTTTACACTAATGATCAAATATCCTCTATCTGTATAGTTAGATTAATACAAGTTTTTGCATGCGCTTGGCATACTCAACCATTTAGATACTTTTAAAATTTCATCGACACATGTTTTTTCAATTTCACAAAACAGTCAAGAGTACTAGCCCTAACTTTATTGTAAAAAATCCAAATCACCAATACAAATACTAACTTTGAACAACGATTATAAAGTCTTGCCAAATCCTATGAAACCAAGTCTTACACCTTTCAAAGGAGCTTGAAGCTAGCTCTCTGACTCCAAAAATCCCGATCTTCTCGTGCCTTCTTCCTTTTCATCTTTTTTCTTTCTTTTTTTTTTTTTCTTTTTTTTTATTTTATTTTTATTTTTATTTTACTCCGTGAAGTCCCATATTCTTCTATCCTAGACTTGGAATTGCAACAACAGACCACGCTTCCATGGAATTCCCACCTCTAAAAAAATCTTTCCATGGAAAAGATGTTTCCTCGAAATGGCATAGAGAACGGAACAGCTTGAAATGGAACTGAAGCCTCCGTAATTGGAACCTCATTGTGTTGCCCAACCGAGTCAGGTCTCATACTAGGTAAGAGGCCCGTAATAGGACCTGGATTGGATGTCCCTGTAATTGGATCAAATTGGCCCTTCACATCAAGTTCATCTAAATGTTGAATTGGTCCTTTCCCCTTTTGCCGACTTTTGGTAAGAACAACTTGGATACATTCCACCCAATTTATCAGAGAATCTTGAGGTCTTCGATTTATTTCTTCAATTTTTTTCTTGGCTTTGGATCTGCTAATTTTCATTATTGAAATTGAATAGAGCATTATATTATTGATAAGTATGCCCCGACTGCTTGCAATTCCCATATATTGATTTGTTATCATCATTGGCTTTGGGATTGGGACATTCACTAGCATAATGATCAATCTGTCTGCAATAAAAACAATGAAGTGGTCTTCTTGTACCTCCATCAGGCATATTGGGTGTCTCCACTGGTATATACCTACTAGGCTTATTTTATGTAGGGATAGAAAATGATCCTGGTTATTTCGTTGATATAGAGGGTACTTGGTTTGATGACGCCAGTGGAGCATATTGTTGATGTCACATACGGTGGTATAGCTTGCAATGGGGTGACATTAATTAGCCCCTGAATATTGGCACTGAAATTGGCCATTGTTTCTAACATCTAAGATGACTAAATATTAATAAAATCTTTTTCATTTATATTTTCACCATATATTCATGTTACAATATGACAACGAGCTTGACGATAATTCAAGACACGTGCTCACATGAAATACTTGAGGTTCTTATGGTCTGTATACACAATAACTGGACTTAAGGTGCCTTCTAGATAATGATGCCATTCTTGAAATGAATCCACGATTGTAAAGAATTCTTTATCATGGATTTGATAAATAATCTTGGCCGCTAAAAATTTCCTTGAATGAAAAGCTATTGGATGGAGTTTGTCATCTGTTCCCATTTGAGACAACACGGCATCTATAGCAAAATCTGATGCATTTGTTTCCATAAAAAATGCCTTGATGCATTTGACTTCCATAAAAAAGTCAGTGCAATATAAGATTGGTGCAGAAATAAATTCCTTCTTTAAAACATCAAATGATGCTTTTGCTTCTTTATTCCACTCAAGTTTGTCTTTACAAGTCAAATGTATAAGTGGAGCTGCAACTTGAAAAAAATTCTTGATGAAGATTCAATAGTAATTAACAAAGCCCAAAAAGTATTGCACATCTTGTACTGTTCTTGGAATCTTCCAATCTATGATAGTTTGAACCTTCTTGAGATCCATCATAAGGCTTTTGTTAGAAATGATGTATCCTAAAAAAATAACTTGAGTAGTGTAGAATACACACTTTACCAACTTGGCATATAATCTTGCATCTTTAAATTACTGTAACACGTGACGAATATGAAGCTCATATTCTTTTGTGTTCTTAGAGTAGATTAAAATGTTGTCTAAATAGTAAATAACAAAATCATCTAAAAACTTATAAAAAATATCATTCATAAGATGTTGAAAAGCGGCCGGTGCATTCATGAGTCTAAAAGGCATGACATTATATTCAAAATATCCATACCTAGTTTAAAAAGTAGACTTCCATTCATCTCCTTCTTTGATACAAACTAAGTTGTATGCTCCTCGTAGATTTATTTTGGTTTAGATCTTTGCCTGATTGAGTTAGTCAAGAAGTCCTGAAATCAAAGGCAAAGGATACTTATATTTGATGGTGATCTTATTGAGTCCTTGATAATCCACACACATTCTCAGAGATCCGTCTTTCTTCTTCACAAATAAGATAGGAGCTCTGGCTGGAGATTTAGAATGGCATATGAAATTCTTTTCCAAATTTTTATCAATGTACTCCTTTAATGCAGCCAACTCATTCTACAGTAAACTATAAATTAGTCCGAATGGTAGTTAAGCTCCTTCTTGTAGATCAATTGAACAATCATAAGGTCGATGCTCGAGAAGAATATCTACATTTTTTTTTTCAAAAACATCTTGGAATTCTTGATATTACTTAGAAATACCACTCGAAGTTGTTTCACCATTAGAAATGGGTGTAGCATATATAGCAAAAGATGATCCTTCTTTTGCAGCATGCATTAAAGCTTTTGCACCTACTAGTATAGGTTTGGACGTACTGGACTTACATACTTCTACTTTGCTAACGCAATCTTGGATTATACTATCACAAAAGATAAAGTTACGAGAAATCCAATCTATTTGAAGGTTATATTTTTTTAGCCATGATAATCCTAAAATAACTGGATTAGAGGAAGATTTTATTACATTAAATACTATTACGCTGTTATGATCTTTAATTGCTATATTTAAAGGAATAATTTTATAGGTAATATTTCCAGAAGATAACGAACGACCATCTATGACTTCTACTTGTAAAAATTTAACTTTCTTTACTAAAGATATTTTTTGATTTTTAACAAAATCTTCATCTATAAAACCTGTTGAGGCTTCTGAATCTAATAAGGCAAAGACTTTGTGATTATTAGGTCCTAAATATACTTCTATTATAAAATAAGGTGAGAGGTCTAAGGAGAGGATAAGACCTTTATTAGGTATTGCACATGATTCCAGCTTAACAAGTCCCCATTGTAGTTGCAAAAATTCATTTTTTGATACATTATCTTCTTTGGTAATTGTTCTCTTCATTTTGTAACTATATTACTTCTTTGGATAATATTGAGCAGTGTACTTAGCTTCTCCACAATATAAATACAACCCCTCTTGGCGATGTCGAGTCTTTTCTTGCTTTGTGAGAGGTTTAAAATATATCATATCAATTTGCATTGGTTCTGGCTTTGAAGAATATCTTTCAAAAAACTTGGGAGTTGCCGCCATTACTTGACTTGTTCCTCTTCAACCAAATCTTTGTTCTTGACACCTTTCAAATAAATAATTGTCACATGTAATGGCTTAAATAATAAATTATTTCAAAGATTCTACTTTCGGCATTGTTAATAACAAATCTTTGATCCTATCCTTCAATCCATATCAAAATTGATTGATAAGTGCTTTATTGTTCTAGTCTACGTCGCAAATAAGATTTTGGAATTCAACAACATATATAGTGGCTAATCATGATCTTTGTCGTAAGGATAAAAGTTTAGTTTCTGCTACTCGTTTTTTATCACTTTCTTTGAATGTGGCCATAAACACTTCTAGCAATGAATTCAAATCATAAAAGAGTCATAAATCTTTTTTCATTAAATGTGCAAATGAAGAGAGAGCACTTCTTGATAGTAGTGCCTTTATAAATCTAACTTGGATAAATCCATCAAGATATTGGAAAAGGTGCAACCTTAGATAAAACTTGACTTGTTGCAAAAATCCTCGAAATTTTGATCTTGTTCCATCAAACTTCTCAAGCATACTAATCCTTGTCTTTGTCATACTTGTAGAAGCAAAACTCCTTGGATTTGGTTGTGACGTTGATTTACTTGCTTCTTTCAACTGCACAACTTCTCGTTGTAGACTCTGAACTTCTTCTATATGTATAGGCATAGTACTTCCATGATTCACATTGAAAATACATGAGATTTCCACTCGTAGAGTATTGACAAGCTTATGAAGATTTATTATAGGTTCAAATCTATTCTCACTTCCATTGAGAGTAGCATCTACAATTTTTCCTTTCATAGATAATTCAAACGAATTCAAAAGTTAAATTAGAGGAGGATAGTCTCCAACCTCTAAAAATAAATTCCACAATAAGGGATAATCCACTATCTTTAAGAAAAAAATCAGTGTTAGAAAACAAGATTTTTTGTTTAAAGGTGGGTCTAACTAAGAGCCATGTGGCAATATCCTATAGGACCTCCAACATGTGTTGACTTTGCTAACCACATGTCTTATCTTACAAGGCAAGTTATCTATGTATGTGCCACATAGTTGGCTTGTTCTACAAGCTACTACATGGAGGTAACTTGTTCCACAAGCTACCAATACATGGTTAGCTTTTTGGCCAAGTTTCTAACCTACAAACACATCTAAAGTAAAAACCACATCTAACAAGCTTTTAGGAAGCTTCTGTAGAAGAATTTATGAAATTATTTTATATTTACCTACTTCTATTTAATCATATAAGTAACTATTGAAATAAATATATATGTCTGTAACAGTCTTGTATATGGTTTCTAAAAATTTATTGAAACCACCATAAAATAATGTTAGAAGCTTTGTCTTTCTTAATAGAGAATAGATTATTCATCTTCTTAGAATTATTATAGCATTCTAGAGGTTGTAAATTATCCTCTTCTAGACTAATATTCTTCTTTTCTTAATATTCTTTGATTTTTTTCTTTATACCATAAATCAGGTTTTTTTTTTTTTTTTTTCTTTTGAATGTATTTATTTCTATGATTTTCTATAATAGAAGGTAGAAAAGTTAATATGACAAATTCCAAAGAGATCACATTAGATTCTTTTATTAATACTCTTAAAGCATTGAGGATCAAGACACAGACCTTGACATAGCAGAATGAAGAACTATATATGAGCATACATAATGGTCAAAAAGTAGGAGTGCCTCAACCACCACATCAAATAGAAATAGAGGTTTCAAATTTTTAAATGATTATATGTGCTTCAACAAACATGAGAGGTGCATCCATTCAAAGCAATGTTCTGATAATAACAACAGCAAAAGAATCAAAGATCATCCTTCCAAAAAAGTTCGATGGGACCCTCTCAAAATTTTGTAGCTTTGTAAACCAAATGCAACTAAACACCTTACTTCAATCTCAACGATATTCCACTAAAGTATCTTGTGTTGATTTGGTTGAAACCTTGTTCTCAAGTCAAGCTTTATCTCAGTTCATTCCATTATTTGAAAAGAATTCTCCTATATTACACAATTTTGAAGCAATTTTGGCAGCATTTGCAAAAGCATTTGGTGAACAATATAAGGTTTGTTCTTCAACAACTAAAATTCAAAGCCTTTGATAAAGAACGTATTTTGTATCAACATATGTCTTAAATTTTTAATAATTACTATGTGATATAAATTAGAGAGAAGATGCGTTGATGAGCTAATTTCATTCGGATTTAAGAGACAATATCAAGGACTTATTATTATCTATGTCAGATCCTTAAATACTCAATGAAGCCATTAGTCAAGTTGTGAAGTACAAAAATAGTTTATTTCAATGATGATAAGATAAATATTCTTCAATTACACCATATATATAAATCAATAATTTTGTAGCTTATTCACCATCCAATTCTAATGAGCATTTGAAAGCAGAAGATAAGTAGATTAATGTAGTTTACTTCAAACCTCTTTTTGAGCAACAAAAAAAGAATCCAAGGAAACTTGGCCATAAAAAAGATGATTGTTCAGAGAAATACCAACATATATATTGAATGAAGAGTGCGGCCATATCATGAAAAGCTTTGCAAAAAAATAGTAGATTCTATTTATAATAAGGATCGTGCAGTTGAATTCTTTACTATCACAAATCAAAAAAGATCATATATTCTCTAACAGTCCTCCCCATTATTTTAGTATAGCTATACAATTAGGAGTTGCAAAATAAGAGTGTCATGCATTACTTGACTCGAGAGCCTCTCCATATTTTATTGATAAAGAATTTTCTAAATCATACAAAAATTTTATGGCTAAAAAATCCAAAGCCATATATGTAGAAGTAATAGATGGTCGTCCTTTATCATCTAGAAACATCATTTATGAAACAATTTCATTAGAAATAACCTTTGATAATTATAGCAGCTAAGTAGTATTCAATGTCATTAGATCACCATTAAATCCATTCATTTTAGGACTCTCATGGCTTGAAAAATATAATCCATGGATAAATTGGATATTCCAAAAGTTAGAATTTTTTTTAATAGTTCATAAAACTTCCAGATCTATGAAAGAGCTTCTAGCTTTCGATAAGCCAAAATTAAAATAACATTTATTTATTAGAACTAGAGTATTTGTAAAGATAACCAAACAAAGTACTATAATTGTTGTTTATGTAAATCCATGATTGGAATTTGAATTATTACAATAACAATTATAGAGGTGTATAAAGATTTTGCAGATGTATTTGAAAAATAAAATGTGGACATCCTACCAAAGCATCACCATTATGATTATGCGATTGACCTTCAAGAAGGTGCTCAATCTCCATTTGGACCCATCTATAATTTATTTTAGAATGAGCTTGTGACTTTAAAAGAGTACATTGATAAAAATCTGGCTAAGAATTTTATTTGACATTCCAAGTCGTAAATTGGTGCTTCAATATTATTTGTAAAGAAAAAAGATGGAGCTTTATGGATATGTATCAATTATAGTAGTTTTAATAAAATCACAATAAAGAATTGATATCCATTGTTATTGATATTTGGACTTCTTGATCAACTTAGTGAAGCAAAGATCTTTATAAAGATTGATCTACGAGGTGCATATAACTTGATATACATTAAAGAAGGAGATGAATAGAAGATAATATTTTACACCAAATATAGATATTTTGAATATAATGTCATGTCTTTTGGACTTATTAATGCACCAATTATATCCCAATACTTAATGAATGATATATTTTGTAAGCATCTCAACAACTTTATTGTGATCTATTTGGATAATATTCTAATCTTTTCTAAGAATCTGAAAGACTACAAAAAATATGTGTGCTTTGTGTTGAAAAACTACGAAGTATTGGGCTATATGCAAAATTACAGAAGTGTGTATTTTATGCATCTTAAGTCAAATTTGTTGGATATATTATTACCAATAAAGGCTTTTTTATGGATCCAAAGAAAATACAAGCAATCATCAATTGGGCAAAGCCAAAAATCGTATGTAATGTCCGATAGTTTCTTAGATTTATAAACTTCTATAGGATTTTTGTTAAGAATTATTTCAAGATTACAGCTCCACTTACACGGTTGACATACAAGTACACGCTGGATTGGGGTCCCAAAGGAGAGAAAGCTTTTCAAAGCTTAAAAAATACTTTTACAACAGCTTTAATTTTGATACATCTAAATTTTGACAAGCCCTATTTTATAGAGATTGATGCTTCAGACTTTGCATTGCAAGCAATCATATGGCAATATGGAGAAGATGACAAATTTTATCCAATTATATTCTATTTTAGAAAATTCTTTGCAATAGAAACTAACTATGAAATCCACAATAAAGAATTGTTTACTATTGTGGATTCTTTCCAAAAATGGCACCACTTTTTGGAAGGTGCCTTTCATCAAGTATCTATATATATAAATCACAAGAATCTTCAATACTTCATGTCAATGCTATAGTAGTATGTTGTCGGTGTAGAGAGAGTTTGCCTAAAGAAAGCACTGGACTTTTGGCTGCCACTAAATACTCAATCAAGCCTAAGATATAAAATACCAAGTTTATATATATAATATTTTTTTTTTTGGACAATTACATCAAAACACAAGCCTAAGTATATGGCTCCAACCATTACTATCAACAAAATGACTCACTTACTGCCTTTGAATTACATGTGTTGTCTTCAAATATCTATAACTCCTTCATTTAGACTTGAAATTCATTAAATAATATATGTAAAGTATAGCCAAGAAAGTGTCCTCTCTAATTCCAGTCGCCGATCTTTCATTTCTCTCTGTACGCATATGTTATGCTTCAAAGAGTGACAGTAGGTACAAATTTGACACCTTAACTTTGAACACTTATATCTCTTTTACAAAAACTCGAAATCATACAAACTCTTCACCCAAACTATACCCAAAACCTTGAAATTTCTGATCCTAGCATCAAAAGCTCGAATGAATTCAAAAGAGAAATCCTAATCCCTAATAAGGCCTCAGACAACCTCCTTGAAGCTCATTGGCCATGGCCTTCGACCAATAGGAATGAAGTTTTTCATTCTTTGTCTTCATCCAACCATACCTTGCTTTCATCCCTTCCAATAAGCCTCCTATTAGTTAAGATTTTATTCTTTAGGCCCCAACCTTCTTTTAAGCTTTATACTAAATATCTAAATCTTACATAATATAAACACTATAATCAAAATAGATAAATCTCCAAATAAATTTCTTTATATCAATTCTCTTTAAATTTATTTACTAACCACTCTAATCTACATCAAGACTTACAAACATATTATATGTTTTAATTAATTTTTACATACTATAAGAAATTACAGTATGACAACATATTTTTTTATCTAAGAATATATTGGATACTTAGCTGTAGAGAGCTTATTTTTGGTTTAATGGCTTTTTACTCAACAACCAATTTATCTTCAATAGGAGATCAAAACAAACAACTAAAAAAAATATTACAAAAATTAATCAAACAAAGCTTTTATATATTATAAGCTTTTGTATATAAATTTTGTCTATATAATCCAAGAAAACTCTTTATATTCTTAACTATACCTTCAACTTCTTGAGTTTATCAAACTATCTTTTATTTAATAATTGTAGTTAAAATCATCCAACCTGAATTTTATTTATAGTAGTCAAAAAGTATTAAAACTCTATAAATACAGTAATTGTATTAGTAACAGTAACCAACTGCAGTAGCAGTAACCAACAATAGTAACAATAATTGGCTTTGATATAGCTCAAAATATTGATATAGCTCAAAATACAACCACTAGCAATTCAAGTCTATTACTACTCTTTAGATTCCAAGCATCGACTTCAACTTCTAATATCTCCTTTGTTCCTGCTTAGAATTCATCAAGCAGTATATGTAAAGTATAGTCAAGAAAGTGTTCTTTTCAATCCTAATCACCGATTCTCTATTGCTTTTTATATGCATGCATTATATCTAAAAGCACGATAGCAGATACAAAATCAACACCTTGACTTTGAATACATGTATCTCCTTAATAAAAACTCCAAATGACTCAAAACTTTCACCAAAATCATAACCAAAAATCTAAATCTATTGACTTTAGCCTCTGATATTCGAATTCCTTTGAAAGACTAACCCTAATTCCTAATATGGCCTCAGGCAGCCTCCTTGAAGGCCATTAGGAATGATTTTTGACCAATAGAAATGGAAATTTATATCATCCATCTCTATTCATCCATATGGATGTCCTAACCACTCTTTTTGCTACCAAAATCTCTCTTCAACCTTTTTTTGTATAAGATTCACATAATTTTACCCATGTTATTAAGTAAATTATACATTAAATATATAATCATATTATTTTCACATAATAGCCAAACCACAATACAATAATTTGAGTCTTAAATCATTGCCAAGTATATTGGAGTGTATCTTTATCACGATTTGACTTTTGCATCTTGTATCAATCGGATTATCAAATGCATTATGAAGATGTTCATACCTTGAACCAAAAGAAGGCGAGGCAATATATGATCAACAACAAGCAACCTTGTTAAAACCTAAATAATTTAATCTTTGAGCAATCAATGTATCCATATTTGTGGATTTATCATTTTTTCATCAAGTTCATAAAGCCTAAAACATTGTGTCGTATTACATGAAGTTTGGCTTGAGAATGCACATGGTACATAGTTATGGAAGATAAAAGGAAAATTGCAACAATAAGTTCTAATAACCCTAATAGATTTTTAAATAAATTATAATTAAAGATTAGCAAATATAATCAAATATCAATTAAATTCAATTAAAATTACAAAATAATTATATAAGAAATACAAAGAATTCCTAGAGAGTCTTTAAAGAAATCATAAAGAAATAACATAAAAATTTCAAAAAATATACTAAAATAGAAATCTTAATAAAATATTAAAATAAAAATCTCAATTAAATTTTACTCAAAACTTAATCAAACTTTGAACAAACCTTAGTCAAATCTTAGTCAAATCGTGGTCAAATCCTAAATAAGTCCTAACCAAATCCTTAAAAAATCTTAGTCAAATCCTAGTCAAATCATAATTGAATCCTAATCAAATATTAAAAAAATCTCAATCAAATCCTAATTAAATCTTAAATAAATCCTAATAAAATCTTAAATAAATCTTAAATAAGTCCTAACCTAAATCAAATCCAAAATCCTAATCCAAATCCTAATCAAACCTTAAATCAAATCAAAATTATATCCTTAATCATAAACCAAATCCTAAACCAAATCTTAATCAATTCCAAGTAATTCCTATAGTAGATTTAAACCTCAATTATTAATAAATGAATCATTGATTTTAATTCAAATTTTTTACACATCTTAAAAATTAAATTGGCAATAAGCACAAAAAAAATTAAAAAGAATCAAAATTATTAAATAAATAATAACCTCAAAAATGTGCTCACGTATCTGCCAGCCTCCTTTTCTGACCTTGATGATAATCTCTCAGAGCTAATTACTCCTGATTAAACCATAATTTTGCTTCTAAACTTTGCGTACTTGTTAAAAATCAAGTTCACTACTTCTATGAAAAAAAATTGTGTCAATTTAATTGGCGGATTGACAAATATCTAAGAAAACCTCACTAGTCCTCAAAATCCTAAATTTTGAGACCATAATCTATAAAAACCTCTATGCTTTTCAATCTAACTATTCGATCCAATCCAAATTCACAACACACATCAAGCACGACTACATCTCCAAACCTAAAAAAATTTACTATTAGATCTATTACCAAATTCTTGAAATCACCCAAAATGTCAACCTTATTTTATTTTCCAAAAACTAGAGTCACTAAAAACAAATCGACCTTGTAAAGCTCTTACGAAGTCATTATCTATCCAAAAACCTCAAAATCAATGCTTATAGAAATCTTATCAAGTCTCCTTTCAAATTCCATTCTATGATTAACCAAAGAACCTTAGAATTATCATTGAGGCTTGGTTTTGTGCCTCAAGGTCTCATTACGATCTTGATTGGTAACCAGTCTTTTTCAAGTATCAATTTTTATCTTTTTTGAAATAAATTCTACTAAAATCAATTCTTTACTCCTTCCTACATATGCCTATATCTTTTATTTTTCTAATCTAACTTATTTTGCCTTATTTATGATCCTACAAAGTAAATAGAAGCCACTTTGGTAAAAAATTAGTATTAATAACTAAAAAAAGTACTACCTTTTATCTTTTATCCATATTTTTTTACTTTATCTTTTAACTTGGCTCTTCTAAAATAAAATCCATATTATTATCTTTCACTATATAATCATATTACAACACAACAATGGACCTTCTTGTTCTTAATATCAAGCATTCTACCAACAACCTTCTTGAAGAGTCTTCTAAATTCAAGTCTAAAGACAATCTCTTATTCTTTGAAGAACGTTTGTTTATTCTTAAAGGACCAACTCACATAAGTGTTCTTCAGTCATGCTATGACTTCTTTGCAAACTGAATATTTCAAATTCAATAAGGCATTGAAACTTCTGTCTAAAAAATTTTGGTGACCTAAAATATAAAAAGACATTAAAGAATTTTTACTATCATGTCATACTTGTTCACGATCAAAGAATCCTTGACATTGGCCATATCGACTTCTTCAACCTCTTTCTATTTCAAGACAACTATAGTCATCTATTTCTATGGATTTTATTACAAAACTTCCACCATCAAATTCATTTAACACTATCTTTATAATTGTTGATCGATTGACTAAGAGGGTATATTTTATACCTTACAAGAAGTCAATTACTGGAGAAGAAAGGATAAGACTCTTTATTGACAATGTCTATTATTACTACGGGTTACTAGATGACATTGTGTCAAATTGTTGACCACAATTTGTATCAAGGTTTTGAAAGGCACTCTTCAAGATTCTTAAGATTGACATCAACCTTTCTTCTACCTTCTACCTTCAAATTGATGGCCAAATAGAAAACATTAATTAAATTTTTGAGCAATATTTGAAATGCACTATCAAGTATCAATAAGATGATTGGACTTCCTACTTGTCATTGGCAGAGTTTACATATAACAACATAATTTATGCATCTATACAACAAATGTCATTCTATTTAAATTATAGTCTTCATCCAAAGTTGGATATGATAGAACCTTCAAAGTGAACAAATCCAACAATAAAGGAATATGTTATGAAGATGGCCAAACTTCAAGCAATCATGAAGACTCACCTAGAAAGGACTCAACAATATTATAAGCTAGTGGCAGATGAATTGAGGAAGGGACATCCTCTATTCTAAGTTGGTGATAAAATGTGGCTTCTTTGGAGCAAAATAGAAACCAATAAGCTATGTAATAAGTTAGACTATCAAAGGTTGTGACCAATTGTGATTGAAAAACAAATCAATAATGTAACTTATTGCTTGGAGTTACCTTCATCTACAAACATTCATCCAATCTTTCATGTTTCACTTTTGAAAAGGTATAAAGAATCGAATATACAACATCAAAGACAACTACCACCTCCTATGGTTGAAATCAATGATCATGTTGAATTTGAGATAGAAGAGGTATTAAATTCAAGGATAAGATATACAAGGCTTGAATATTTGGTCCATTGGTATGGATATGATAACAACAATTGTACATGAGAATCAACTAGAAACCTTATAAATGTACAAATGAAGGTTCAAAAGTTCCATAAACGACATCCAACCAAAGAAAAAGTGACAAAATAAAAAACAATAGCTTGGTAAGATGGCTTCACTATGAAGATTCTTAGTTCTCAGCCTCATAATGAAGAAGAGGAGGTAACTTTTGAAGAAGTAGTTTTTTAAATATTTAAAATAGTATAAGTCTTGAGTTTGAATGCACGACCATAGTCTATTTATATTCTTTGGGTCTTATTTATTTAATATGATATAAATACTCAAGATATAGACATCCTACGAGTCATACCATCTCAACCAAATAATTTGCGGAGATAATCCCAAAACAAAGAGTCACCTACAATATAAAGACGTCAAATGATATTTAATAATAGATTTTTGGTAATTATTTTTGAGGTAGAACTTGCTTATGAAGGACGTCTAGAAGGAGTGTTTGTAGGATAATTTTATAATGAAGATATTGGAGTTCATGCTTGAGCACAAGTAGAAAGCTTATAGCACTATCGATGGCTATAAGGGCCCATGAACCATTTGCCTTGCAAAAAACAACTAGAATATATAGCGGACACCATGCGACCGATCTTCAATTTCTTGTGTATATACTAAATTGAAGCAACATTATTTTTTGAAGACCTCAAAGCTAGAAGAAGAGGTGATATCACGGACATACAATTGAAGAAGGTTCAAGAAGATTCTAAGAGATTTTAGAAGATTCTAATAAAGTTCTTGTAGATCCTAGAAGGTTCTTGATGATTTAAATAGATTCTAAGAAAGTTCAAGAAGGTTACAAGAGATCCTAAAAGATTCTAAGAGTCTTTAGATGATTCAAGAAGTTGTTGAAGAAGGATCTTAGGCTTACTTTATTTCCAAGCCTCATTGAAACTTCTTAAAAAGCTTCCTAGGACCTAGTGTATACATGAGTTGAGGCAGACGGGATCTTCAGTCTCGACAACTCACTTCTGGTAGTTTAATCAGGACCTTCTTGCCTTATATCCAGTTATTATTCTAATGTCCAGCTAACTCCATTTCTTGATCTTGAATCGTTATCTTCTATATAGTTCCTAACAACAATGAAATAGAAGTTGATTTAGTAATCTTAGTGGATGACATAAAAGTTGAAGACGTCTTTAGAGTGAAATTTGATGGCACTTAAGGCCAATAATTACATGGCTTAATTGACAAATTTGACCTTAATTCTCTTCTATAATTTAAACAAACTTCTAGTGGTCTTATGGCTAGAAATGATGTGGCTATCTATGTACAAATAGCAACCAATGGATATAGAGAATCTATAGAAAAATCTCATGTACACAACCTTGATTACAAATTGATAGATGTAACTTTGAAAGATGAAGATTCAAAACTCAATAAGATAGAATTCCAATTAATCAAGGCAATTCAAAGAAGCAAAAAAAATACCTTTGATAAATGACATATAGTTAGAATCTTTAGTCTTCGCATGTTGGTCTTCTTATAAGATGCTAGGAGATTAAACTTCCCAAGAAAAATTGATGCCATATGATTAGGCCCCTACTTGATTAAAGAAGTCTTCTCAAAGAATTTAGTTTGGCTACAAATACTCAATGAAGAAGATTTTCCTACCAAGACATCTGAAAATAGACGTAAAGAATATAGAGTGTAATTTTCATCATACACATGGTCAAATAGCTTATCTTTAAATTCACCTTATTCAACTTTATTAGTAGATTATTAAGATTAGGTAGAATTTAAAAAGCTAAAATATTAGATTTAAAGACAAGCTATAGTTGTATTCATTTGTCTTATCTTTCTTTCAATTTAATTCCCTCAAAAACAAAAAAAAAAAAAAAAAAAAAAAAAAAAACACAAATATTTTAAATGAGGGAAAAGAATACTTGATTAGACTCTCATAATTTTTGAGTGTCCAAAATATATATATATATATATATATATATATATATTAGGATTTATGAATGTGTATCTAAGTAACATCCAAAGGACATAGAATTATTGGTCATATGAGAGGTTGTCAAGTGAGTGTTCCTAGTTCGAATCTGGTTGATCAAATAGGCTATTCCAATGAGCTAGTACTAGTACAGGAAAGACCATCATTGTACATCCAATGGATATGTAGGCCTTAAAAAGTTGATATTAAAATCCTTTTATGTTGAAGAAAAGTCTTAAGATACCACCTTTTTTATCCTTAGCCTTGGTTTTTTTCTTTTCTAAAATCTTTAATTTTTTAAAAATTAGATTTGAATTTTTTCTATCTTTTTGGTTAAAATCTATAAAATAAAATTTATTTTAATTTTTTTAGATGAATAACAATTCACTTATTCTTATATTGGATAATATTAAAATCTTCTATAGACAAATCCTCTTTTAATTCAATAGTATTTTCAAAGATCAATTCTAGGTTCTTCTCCTTTGCAAGTCGTCCCAGAAAGTCACCATGTGTGAATCATCAAATTGACTCACTAATTAGTTTATGACAAAAGAAAGCATGTAGAGTGCCAAAATTATAATTTTTAGGTGAAGATGTGCTTGGAAGATGTTAAATGAAGGAAAATAGCATTAGTGGAGAGGAAATGGAGTCTTAGTAAGTCTTGGAGGCAATTATTTTAGTTGATTTAATAGTTTTTATTTATTATTGAATATTAAAGAATATTTATTAAGGTAAATATTTATATTTTTCTTCTATCTATACATATTATTTATAAGAAAAAACTATAAATGTTAATTAGTAGTTAGAAGAAGCATGAAAAAGAACCTCATGTCTTTTTAGTTAGTTATATAGAAAGTACAATTTATATTAGATTTAAATTAATTTTACTACTATAAAAACCAACAAGATAAAAAATCATATTTTTAAATTTATATTAGTATTATAGAATCATTATAAGAAATTCAAAATTTATTTAGAATTTATTTAGATTTTTTTAGGGATTTTTAGAGCGATTTCCAAGACCTTGGTAAAAATGAGTTTTACCACCTTGGAAGCCATTATGAAGAAATGAAGCAAGATTCGAAGGTCATATTAGGTTTTTAGGCTGGTAGGATATTTTTAAATATCTTGGTGAAGTCAAAAATGTAAAAAATTGAGTTTTATTAGTAGAAAATATGAAGACCAACAATTAGTCTGGTTCTTGTAAGAAGGGATGTGTACAAATTCTATATGGTTTGTACCACCTTTGGTATAGTTAGGAAGATAAGACTAAGGCCTCAAGGACTCTTTAAAAAATATTTATATACTACATGTGAGCCTTGGTGAGACTCAAACCTTTGATCTATAATCAAGTTATCCTTAATGTAAAATATTTTTAATTCACTTTTAAATTATTTACTTCCTATCTTTAAAACTTCATAACTTACACATGATAATTTGGATTTACATGTTTTTTATGTCATTGAAAAGATAATAAAATTAAATATCTAAAAATATAATTTTATTTTTTATTTTTATTTTTTATTAGATAAAAATATAGTAAAAAAACTATGACTTAATTTTGGATGTTATAATTACTTGATTTCATTTCTCTCTCTTGTATTATAGTTGTTATTCTTTGGTTTTATTCCAATTGCATACTTCACTTTATACTACCAATCATAAGCAATTCTCAATTGAGGCCATCTTATATTTGAGATTGAAGAGTGAAATTTACACTCACATTTGCATATAACAACAAAATTCATGCATCTACGCAACAAATGCTATTTTATTCAAACTATAGTCATCATCAAAAGTTGGATATGATAGAACCTTCAAAGTTGGCAAATCCAACAATAAATGAGTTTGCTACAAAGATGACTAAACTTTAAGCAACCATAAAGACTTACCTAGAAACGACTCAACAATATCATAATCTAGTGGTAGATGAATTGAGGAAGGTATTCAAGAACAAGCACTTTGAAGTTACAACATTTAGCATCAGCAAGGTTGCATACAAAAGGGAGTATGGACTAAGTTAACTCTTACTTCCAATACTTCTTATTTATAGGTAGTGATTGCTATTGAAGAAACACAATAAGCAAGATACAAGTATATAAAAATCAGCAAGATTAGACACAAGAGAAGTGTGGAATGAGATACCTCTCACTTCCAACATCCTTTACTTATAGGTAGAGGTTACATCCATTTTGGCTAGTATTCAACTTACTTTCATCTAAATAAATCCTAGATTCTTCTTAACTTAGCTGCCACTTTAAACCCTGGCCGCCACCTATAACCCTAGCCACCACCTATCACCCTAGCCGCCACTTAAAACCCTAGCTGCTACCTTGGTAACTTTCCTTCATCCTTTTGCTGCCCTTTGATCATTAGCAACTTATATAAGATAATGTATTTTATCTTCTAACTTATCTTCCATTTACATTAAGACTCGCACTTTGCTATTGATCAAAGGCTAATAAACCTAATTCCTTTGTCAATTTATAATGTCTATCCTTCACTAATATTTTTGTCAGTAAATCAACAAGCATGTCTTCTATTGCACAATATTTCATGTCAATTATTTCCATCTCAATCTTCTCCCATATGAAGTGATATTGAATGTCAATGTGCTTCGTCCTTGAATGATGCTTTGGATTCTTTACTTAAGCAAGGCATCCTTGATTGTTACATTTTGTTGGAGTTGTTTCCAATTGCACAAGTCTAATGTCTTCTAAAACTTGTCTTAGCCATATTGCCTCCATTATACCATAACTTGCTGCCATGTATTCCACCTCCATTGTAGACCTTGTAATTGTTGGTTGTTTCTTACAATTCCATAAAATTGTTCCCACTCCAACAAAGAATACATATCCCGATATTGATCTTCTATCATTTACATCTCCAATCCAATCCGCATCACAATATCCATGCAAGGTAATACTATCACCTCCAAGACACAATTTAAAGTTCAAAGTACCTTTTAAGTACCTCAATATCCTCTTAATGGTTTCCCAATGAATTGGTCCAGCCTTTGACATGTGTTGACTCACAACACTCATCGCATATGTAAGATCCACCCTTGTACCAACTATTGCATATATAAGTGAGCCTACTGCTACTTTGTATGGAAATCCTTTCATTTCTTCTTCAATTTTAGTAAATTCCTCATCCGTGAGCTTCATCAACTTCAAATTTACCTTCAAAGGTGTTCTAATGGACTTGCACTCCTCCATGTTGAACCATTTCAATACTTCTTCAATGTACTTCTTTTGGCTCAATGTAATGAACTTTTTAGCTTGATCTCTCACAAATTCCACTCTTAAACAATAGTGGAACTCTCCCAAATCACTCATTTCAAATTCTTTTGCTAACTTTACCTTCAACCAATCCATCTTTTTTAAAGTATTAGTCAAAATAATCAAATCATCAACATAAAGAATAACAATCAGTAAGAAGGCTTTTGATTGCATTATATACATGGAATGATCAGCTCCAATCATCACAAATCCTTCATTCACAAAGAAGGTGTCGATACGTTGGTACCATACCCTTGATGATTGCTTAAGCCAATACAAGAATTTCTTCAACTTATACACAAGGTGTTGTTTTCCTTCTTCAACAAATCCTTGAGGTTGATCCATGTAGATGTCTTCTTTCAATTCTCCATTCAAGAAAGCTGTCTTCACATCCATTTGGTGCATCTCCAAATCCATTGTTGCCACAATTGCCACAATGGTTCTAATGGTGGTGAATTTAGCCATGAAAGCAAATATCTCATTGAAATCAACACCAACAACTTGTAAGTAGCCTTTGGCAACCAATCTTGTTTTATACCTCATAATATTATCCATTGCATCCCTTTTGGTTCTAAACACCTACTTACAACCAATTGAAGCTCGATTTGGTGGAAGTTGAGTCAATTCCCATGTTTCATTGTCTATGAGTGATTTTTACTCTTTTTCCATAGCATTCTCCCACTTCATAGCATCCGTGGACTTCATTGCATCACATAAACTCAACAGATCAATAAGAAGTGCAACATTGGCATGTTTTTTACTTACTTGAGGAAAAAAATGGTCCTTTCACCATTCACCATGTTGTTTTCTATCTCTCAAAGGATATCTCCTTTCATTTGAAGAAGACTCAACTTGTTGCACTCCATGGTCACCTCCAACCTTCTTTTCTTTTGAAGATAGTCTTTTTTCAGTCAAAGGTTCATAATCCTCATCACCATCATCATCAACATCTTCATGCTCTTCATCGCTGGTCTTAGCAATTGTAAAGGCTTTCTTGTCCACCTTCTTTACCTCTTCATCTTCATTTCTACCTTTATAACCATCATTGTCTTTGTCTTCTTCTTTTTTTGCTGAATTTGAAGATGTATCCACAAACACACCATTACTCCCACTTGAACACATCTCTAAGTACTCACTAGCACTTTTATGCTCCAAAAACTCAACATCACGACTTTTGATGATCTTTTTAGTCTCCAAACACATGAGCCTATAAGCCTTTGTACCTTCACAATATCCAATAAACACACATTTTGTACCTTTTGCATCAAATTTTGATGTCATACAATCTGATATCTTTGCATATGCTATGCATCCAAAGGTCTTCATGTGAGAAACACAAGGTTTTCTCCCACTTCAAGCTTCTTCCGGCATCATTGATGTAAGTGTACTTGTAGGACATATATTTCTTCTGTATACTGCATTCACCACTGCTTCTGCCCAAAACTCATGTCCAAGGTGTTGTGCATGAAGTATACTCCTTACCATCTCCACAATGGTCCGATTTGCTCTTTCAACAACTCCATTTTGTTGTGGAGTGTAAGGAGTGGAGGTTTGTCTTGCAATACCATGTAACTTTAAGAAATCATTGAATTGCTTTGACATATCTCACCTTGATTGTCTGTATGCAATACCTTGATTTTGTATTCACATTGCTTTTCCAAAAGTGCCTTAAACTCCTTAAACCTTGTGAAACATTCACTCTTTGCTTTGAGGATGAAAATCCATACTTTCTTTAAAAAGTTATGAATAAATGTGACAAAATATCTTGCACCTCTTATTGATGGTATCTTCATAGGTTTATAAACATCAGAATGGACAATCTCCAATAACTTTGTTGTATGTATTGCAACTCCATTAGAAAATGAGACCCTTTATTGTTTACCTTGAATACAACCTTCACAAGCAAGTATCATAGCATTGTGGCTTATATGACCAAGATCTAAGCCACTTATCATAGATTTGAGCTCCTTCATGCTCTTGGCATTCAAATGACCAAGGTGTCGATGCCAAATGCCAAACTTGTCTTGATCTTGAGGAAATTCAACAAATGTTGCCACTTCAATTCCATTCACCTTCTTACATTAGATGAAGTAGAGGTTGCCATCTCTAAAGCCCTTTGCAATATGATCTCCTTTCAATGTCTTCACAAAACACCCATTCTTATCAAATTACACTTTACAACCATGTGAAACAAGTTTACTCATCGAGAGGAGGTTTTTCTTCATCTTTGGCACATGTAAGACGTCCTTCAATCTGATCCTCTTGGTTTGGCCTTTCACAACAATCTCTATAACAATGGAGCCCATTCCAATAGCTTGTAATATGCCATTGTCTTCTATGAGGATATTTGCTGTTGAAATCTCTTCATAAGTGTCAAATGAACACTTGTATGGAGTCATGTGCTTGGTGGCACCAGAATCAATGATCCACTTAGATATGGCAGCCATGGAAGTGCCTTCACTTGCCATGAATGCATAATCATCACCTCCATATTCATCACGAGCATTGTTTGTACTTTCTCTATCTCATTTCTTAGCCTTGTAGCAATTTCGAGCAAAGTGACCTAATTTTCCACAAATGAAGCAAGTTCTCACATTGCCACATTGGTTGGGATGACTCCTCTTGCCTTGCCTTCAAAAGAGAGCCGAATCCTCACTTTGGGGCTCTTTTTTTTTTTTCTCTTGGTCACTTCATGCGCAAGTCTTGCCGTCACATAATCCATTGTGAGTTCTTTTACTTTGATGGATTCTAATGCGACAATGAAGTAGTTGAAGGACTTGGGAAGGCTCATAAGCAAGGTCATGATAATATCACTCTCTTCTAAAGGCTTGTCAACAATAACAAGTTGATTAGTAATGGCCTTTACCTTGTTGACATGAGCCATGAGGTCTTCACCTTCTTCCATCTTGCAAGTGAAGAATTTCCTCCTTGTAAAGATGATATTGGACAAGTTCTTGCTCTTATATATGTTGCAAAGAGTCTTCCATGCTTCTGTTGGTCCTTTGTAAGAGATGATGTGAGAAAAGTTGGCTTCATCTAAATTAGTGGCAATCATGCCAAAAGCCTTCTTTTCTCGTCTTGTGAAGTCCTTCCTCTCTTTAGCATCAGCATGCATGCTTGGACGCTCTTCACTTTCATCTATAATATCTCAAAGGTCTAAAGATACCAACAAAAGCTCCATTTTGACCTTCCAATGGTAGAAATTGTCACTTCTAAACTTCTCAATCACTTTTAAACCTTTACCTTCACTTGAAGCCATGTCTTAAAAGAGGTCTATCAAAAAATATCAAAAAAAAGAGTCTCTATGTGCTTAAAATCACCAAAACAATTTTGCACTAGCAAAATCTCAAAATGCCCTCTTGTGAACGAATGAATGTTTCTTCACTCCAAACTCTCCCAAATCAACTTTTGAAGCTTCTAACAAGTATGTGAATTCCAATCAACCTCACCATCTAGTTCTTCCACTCATAAAATTCATTTTCTCACCACAAAATCAAAGACACTATTAAGGTCTTTGTATAAGGTCTTAATCACTCAATCCTAGGAATTAAGAACCTTCAAACTGATGTAAAAGATCTATAAGGCCTAAATCAGAACTTCCACAAGTCAAAACATAAGCTTAGATCATACAATCTCTAACATCAGTAAACACCATAAGATCTATTCCACATAAGAGTAACAACGAGTAAATGACTTCAACTTACTTGAATAGCACAACAAAGTGTATGTAGGCCCATAACCTATTGAAGAAACACAATAAGCAAGACACAAGTAAGTTAAAATCAGCAAGGTTAGACATAAGAGAAGTGTGGAATGAGATACCTCTCACTTCCAAAACCCTTTACTTATAGGTAGAAGTTACATCCATTTTGGCTAGTATTCAACTTACTTTCATCCAACTAAACCCTAGAATCCTCTTAACCTAGCCGACACTTTAAACCCTAGCCACCACTTATAATCCTAGCCACTACCTATCACCCTTGTCGACACTTAAAATCCTAGCCGCCACCTTGGTAACTTTCCTTCATCCTTTTGCTGCCCTTTGACCATTAACAACTTATCTAAGATAATATATTTTATCTTTTAACTTATCATCCATTTACTTTAACAGTATTAGATTCAATGATAATATAAAGAAGGCTTGAATATCTAGTCCATTGGCACAGATATAATATCAATGATCACACGTGAGAATCAATTGGCAATCTTGTAAATGCACAAATAAAAGTTCAAAAGTTCCATCAACAACATCCATCTAGACCAAAAGCAGGGCAATTACATCAATACATAAGCCCTAAGTACCAAAAGTCACCAAAAATGTGATAATTTTTTTATATAACCTTATATATCCTTAAGGTGAATTTTTTCTAAACTTCAATAGCTCATATCTTACAATTGGACTGTCCAAAAAAACCAAAATTTATATAAATTATTGATATACTTTTAATAACTATCCCAAAAAAATTCAATTACAAATTCATTATGGATCTTGAAATATTATCAAAATGTTAATAATATCTTCAAATCCTTGCTTGCATACACTTGTATGCAATTTTCTTCATATTTCACAAACTAAATACTCAAATACCTTAAAACTTTGATATATAGCTTTTTAATTTAATAACATATACTTTTAAAATATTTAAATTAAAAATTTATCTAAAAACTTAAAATAGGGCTCTACCTAATACTATCAACATAACAACTCACTTATTACCTTTGAATTATATGTGCTATCTTCAACACTCTATAATTTCTTCATACATATTTCAAATAAAAAAATTCTTTCACAATAAGTATAAATTTTAAAATTATCCTTATGGCTATATCTTTTGATCTCCAAAGTCTATTATAAAACTCTTTGTATCCTCAAAAGAGCAATAGTATGTCTTAAAAAGACACCTTAACTTCAAATGGCTATAACTTCATTATTATAATTCTAAACTTTTTAAAATTTGTATACAAATTATAGTCCAAATTCTAAACCTTATAATTCTTACTTTTGATTCTTGAATGTTCCTTCTAAAGTCGCCAAAATCCTTGTTATGGTTATAAACAGCGTCCTAAATACCTTTTAGATATGACCTTTGACCAATAGGAATGAAGATCTTTATCTTTTGCTTTCATCCATCCTTACCTTACTTTCAACTCTTTAAATAAGTTTCTTAGAGGTTTGAATCTTTATCTTTGGCCACAAACTTTTCTTTAAGTTTTATACTAAATATCTCAATTTTATATAATTTAAATACTATAATCAACATAAATAAATTTTAAATAAATTTTCTTACATCAACTCTCTTTAAATTAATCTATTAACCATTCTAAAGTGCATCAATACTTATAAATATATTATCTATTTTAGTTGATTTTTACATACTATAAACAATTATAATATGACAACATGTTTGGTAAAGTCAATATGTTGTCATATTATAATATAACTATATATTAAAAATATAATCAAAAATAAATTTTTAATTAATATCTAATTATCTTGATTCAATAATAATTCAAAATATTTAAGCATGGCTTTTATAAAAGCCTTTTAATTTATTTCCTTATCTTAATAGTTAGTAAGCTAAAGGTTGATTAGTAATTTTATCTTTTAGACTGTAAAAAATATTTTAGTGCTGTAGAAAGACCATAAATGTTAAAGATTAGTAAGCTCTTACTTAGTTACTACTACATAAAGATTAATCATAGTAAGTTGCTAATACGCAAAAGGTAGCAAAGGATTAAAAGAAGTTACTATAGTGGTGGCTAGGATTTTAAGGTGGTGGCTAGATTAAGATGAATCTAGGTTTAGTTGGAAGGATGAATATGTCTTTAGATGAAGTCCATGTAATTTGGATATAAACTCCACCTATAAACAAAGGATATTTGAAGAAAGAGATATCTTACTTCATATTTTTCTTTGTATACAAACCTTGTTGATGCTAAGTGTTTGTAGGTTTTAGACTTCTTTTCTTCAATAGATTATGGATCCACATACATTTCTTTGAGTGTTTTGAAGTTCTTTGAAGTGGTTGATGTGTGGAGTAGATCAACTTGTTGTTGCTGATATTAGGATTTAGAAGTACCTAACTTTCATATTCGAATCTAAATCTAGATCTTGGTTTGCTTTTACTTATGGTCGAGAGAATTTTGGTGTTGATATTTGGTTTTTCACCTTAAGGCAAAGTTATAGAACACTTCCATTGTATTTTTACTAAGATAGATCCTTGGTGGTCTAACTTTGTAGTTTCATGTCTTAAAGGTATTAATTATGCTTAAAAGGCCTTTTATAATGTATAGAAGTGATTTGTGAGCATAATAGTGATATTTGAGTAGGAAATTAGATTTGAGACGTTTAGATAGGTCATTAGACATGTCAAAACTTTTAAAAGTGAAGTTGAGAGTATTTTTGAGAGTAAAGATACTAGTTTATTCACAAAGAAGGTTTTTGTATTTCTAAGGCAGCAATACTTTCTTACTGATTTTGAGAGCATGAGGACTGCTTATTTCAATCGTTTTTGATACATCTCTCCTTTAGATATGGCTTCAAGTGAAGATGAAGGATTGAGAGTAATTGAGAAATTCAAAGGTATAAATTTCTACTATTGAAAGGTAAAAATAGAGTTTTTGTTGGCATCTTTGGATCTTTGGGATATTATAGATGAAAGTGAAGAGGCTCCAAGCATAGATGCTGATATGAAGGAGAAGAAGGAATTCAAATGTTGTAAAAAAAAAGGCTTTTGGATTGATTACAACTAATGTGAATGAAGCCAACTTTTCTTAGATTATCTCTTGCAAAGGACCAGCAAAAGCATGAAAGATTCTTTGCAACATCTATGAGAATAAGAACTTATCCAATATCATCTATACAAGGAAGAAGTTCTTCACTTGCAAGATGGAAGAAGGTGAAGACCTCATGGCTCATGTCAATAAGGTAAAGTTTCTTACAAATCAACTAGCAATTATTGACAAGCCTTTAAAAGAAAGTGATATTATCATGATCTTGTTGATAAACCTTCTAAAATCCTACTACCTCATTATGGCATTGGAGTCCATTAAGCAAAAAGAGCTTACAATGGATTATGTAAAGGCAAGACTTGCCTATGAAGAAACCAAGAAGAAAGTAAAGGAGCCTCAAAGTGTAGATTCAATTCTCTACTCATCTCAAGACAAGGGCAACTATTCAAATCAATGAGGTAATGTCAAATCTTGCTTCATTTGTGGCAAAGTAGGTCATTTTGCTTGAAATAGCTACAAAGGTAAAAAGTTAGAGAAAGAGAATGTAAATAATGTATAAGATGAGTTTGGAAGAAAAGATTATGCATTCATCGCAACAAATGAGATTTCTATGGCTGCCATGTCAAGATGGATTGTGGATTTAAGTTGTTCCAAGCATATGACATCTTATAAGTATTCATTTGATACTTATGAGGCTATTCCAGCATCAAATATAATATTGGGAGATAGTGGTACATGTGAAGCCATTGGAATTGGCTCTATTATGGTAGAAGTGGTTGTGAATGGAAAAACCAACAGGATCATATTCAAAAACGTCCTTCATATGCCTAAGATGAAGCAAAACATACTTTTGGTGAATAAACTTGTAATGGAAGGTTTTAAAATTTAATTTGACATGAATGGATATTTTATAAGGACATTGAGTGGAGACAAGGTCTTCAAAAGCTTTAGAGAGGAAAATTTGTAGTATCTCATTTGTAAGAAGATGAATGGAGTGGATGTAGCCACATTTACTGAGTTTACATCAAATTAAGGCAAATTGAATATATGGCATCATAGCCTTAGCTATTTGAATATGAAGAACATGAGAAAGCTCAAGTCTATGGTAAGTGGCTTAGATCTAGGCAACACAAGCCAAAATGCAAAACAACTTGCATGTGAAGGATGCATACAAGGCAAACAACAAAAGGGCCTTATTTTCAAATAGTATAGCAATATGTGCTACCAAGTTATTGAAGATTGTCCATTCGAATGTATGTGGATCTATGAAGAACACAAGTATTGGACGATCAAGGTATTTTTTTACTTTCATTGATGATTATTCAAAAAAGTTTTGGATTATTTTCTTAAGGCCAAGAGTAAATGTTTTTGGAGGTTTAAGGAATTTAAAGCACTTGTTGAGAAACAAAGTGAATTCAAAATGAGGTTGATGCATACAGACAATGGAGGTGAGTACATGTCTAAGCAATTTGATGTTTATTTAAAGAATGAAGGGATTATAAGACAAACCACAACTCCATACATTCCACAATAAAATGATATTGTTGAAAGGAAAAATCAAACCATTGTAGAGATGGTAGGGAGTATGCTTCATGCTCAAAACCTTGATTATGGATTTTAGGCAAAAGCTATGGTGAATACAGTGTATATAAGAAATAGGTGTCCAATACATATTCTTACATCAATGATACCACAAGAAGCTTGGAGTAGAAGATAATCTTGCATTTTTCATATAAAAACCTTTAATTGCATTGCATATTCAAAAACATCAGATTGTATAAGGTCCAAACTTGATGCAAAAGGTACAAAGTGTGTATTTTTTGGTTGTTGTAAAGGTATTAAGGCATATAGGCTAATGTATTTAGAAACCAAGAATATTATCAAAATTCGTGATGAATTTTTAGAGCACAAGAGTGCTTGTGAATACTTGAAGATGTTCCAAGTGGAAATAATGATGTATTTGTAGACACATCTTTCAATTCAACAAAGAAACAAGAAGATGAAGACAATAAAAATGATGAAGATGAAAAGCCAAAGAAAGTTGAAAAGATGAAGGCTCTTACAATTATTAGGACTAGCAATGAAAGAAATGAAGATGTTGAAGATTATGATGATGAGGAGGAGAAGAAATACCACCATTGAGTGAGAAATAACAAGGTTTAAGAAAGAAGAAAGTTGGAAAAGAACATGAAGTGCAACAAAGTGAATATTCTTTTACAAGTGAAAGGAGATATCTTTTGAGAGAAAGAAGGCAATGTAGTGAATAGTAGAAAAATCACATATTTTTTCAAGTAAGTCAAAAACATGCAAATGTTGTTCTTCTTATTGATCCATTGTCTTTGTGTGATGTTGTGAAGTCTGAAGATACAATCAAATGAGAGAAGGCTATAGAAAAAAAGTATCAATTTCTTGTGAACAATGGTATATGGAAATTGGCACCTCTTCTAACAAATCGATCTTGTATTATTTGTAAGTAGGTGTTCAAGACAAAAAGAAATGCAATGGATGTGATAATGAGGCATAAGGTAAGATTAATTTCCAAAAGATACTTCTTAAGTTGCTGGAATTGATTTTAATGAGACTTGTGCACATATTACCAAATTCACCACCATTAGGACCATTGTATCAATTGGAGTAGCAATGGATTTGAAAATATACCAAATAGATGTAAAAACGGCTTTTTTTAATAGAGAATTACAAGAAGACATTTAAATGCACCAACTTCAAGGATTTGTATAATAAAGCAAAGAACATCTTATGTGCAAATTGAAAAAATCCTTATATAGATTGAAACAATCACCAAGGGCATAGTACCAATGAATTGATATTTTTTTTGTCAATAAAAGATTTGTAAATAGTGAGACTGATCATTCATTATATATGATGCAATCAAAAGAGTTCTTGCTGATTGTAATCCTTTATATTGATGATTTGATCATCTTGGCTAATAATATAAAAAAGATGGATTGAATGAAGGCCAAATTAAAAAAAGAATATGAGATGAATAATTTGAGAGAATTATACTATAGCTTTGGAATAGAATTTGTAAGAGATTGTAGTAACAAGACCATTATAATAAACCAAACCAAGTACATTGAAGAAGTATTAAAATAATTCAACATCGAGGAATACAAGCTCATTGAAACACTCCTGGATGTAAATTTGAAGTTGATAAAGTTCACGAATGAGGAGTTTATACAAGTTGAAGGTAAGATGCAAAGTATTCTATATAAGGCAGCAATAGGCTCACTCATGTATGTAATAGTGGCTACAAGAGTGGATCTTGTATATGCAATGAATATTGTAAGCCAACACATATCTAAGGCTGGACCGTTGCATTGGAGAATGGTAAAGAGGATATTAAGGTACTTAAAATGTACAAAGAACTTCAAATTGTACTTTGGTAGTAAGAACATTGATTTATAACATTATTGTAATATAGATTGGACTAAAGATACAAATGATAGAAGATCCACAACATGATATGTATTCTTCATTGGAATGGGAGCCATTTCATGGAATTGCAAGACACAACCTATTATTATAAGATCAACGATAGAGGCTAAGTACATGGAAGCAAGTCATTGTGCAATGGAGGAGTGTTGGACGAGGTAACTCTTAGAAGATATTAGACTAAAGCAATTAAAAACAACTCTAATTATGCGTGACAATCAAAGATATCTTGTATTTGTTAAGAATCTAAAACACCATTCAAAGACCAAGCACATTGACATTCAACATCATTTTATATGAGAGAAGATTAAAGATGGAATAATAGGTATAAAGTATTGTGCTACAAATGACATACTTGCTGATGTGCTTACAAAGGTATTAGTGAAGCATAGACATCATGAGTTGATACAGATATTAGGATTGAAATCCTTTTAAAAATTAGCAAAGATCAGCAAACTCTTACTTAGTTATGATCACATAAAGATTAATCATATTAAGTTGCTAATAGTCAAAAGGCAGCAAAGGATTAAAAGAAGTTATTATTGTAACAGCTAGGATTTTAAGGTGGAAACTAGGTTAAGATGAATTTAGGTTTAGTTAGAAGGATGAACATGTTTATAGATGAAATCCATGTATTTTGGATGTAAACTCCACCTTTAAATAAAAGATGTTGAAAGTAAGAGATATCTTACTCTACACTTCTCTTTGTGTGCAAACCTTGTTGATACTAAGTATTTGTAGCTTTTAGACTTCTTTTCTTCAATGATAAATTAGTAAAATCAGGTTAAAAGAAATAAAGAATTAGCATAGTTGATACTAAGATTAAGTTGAAGGTAGGATTGGGCTCAAAAATCCCTAGAATATGTTAGATTGATATCCCAAGGTTGATTGTTTGTGAGATAGGATCAAAATTAGACCTCTAGCCACTAAAACAAGAACCTAGGGTAAAATAGAGAGATATTTGAAGATCAACGATTAGAATTACAAAGCTAGCTTAAATCTTTTTTAAAAAAATTTAGGCTTATTTTTGTGGGATTTGGAATGACTTTGCAATTATTGTTCAAAGTAAGGGTTTATATCCATGATTTGAGATTTATGTAATATAATTAGAGCTAGCACTCTTAACTAGTTTGTGCAATTGATTTTACATCTATAGTTCAAAATTTGAGAGTACTTGATTGATTAGATGTGCTAAGTGTATAAAATTACATATTAATCTAATAGTGCAATTGAGAGATATTTGGGTTTTGATATAAGAAGATATTAGAAGGTGGTAGTTTGAGGTTGGATAGGATTTCTATCATATCTAAAGATCTACTAATCAGATTAAGGTAAAATTTGGCATGGTATTAGAGAACTTGAAGATCAAGCTATATACCAATTTTGAATTGAAGTTAATAGTTGGAGGAGAATTTAATATTCGGACATTTGTGTCAAATTTCAATTTGGCAACCAAGTAACATCAATGTGGTTTTTAGGTGTTTTCTCACAATTTGTAAGTTGAATTGGAATAAATTATTTTTTAACACATAAAAGACTTATAGTGGCATTTTTATGCAAAAAAATTCTTCAAGTGAATGGTTAGATTAAGAGCTACAACTTTGCTAAATCTTACTGATTAAGATTAAGGTTTACAAAGAAAATTCAAAATTATCCAATTATGAAAGTAACAAGGTAATTGGAATTTATGTATGATTGAGATTATTAATAAGAGTATTTTTTAATAATTTGTATTGGATTTAAGTACTTTTGAATTGAAATTCAAATTAAATTCTTCTTATAAAGATGAAACATATTAAGATTTCTGGATACTTGTAAAATACAATCTCACCTTCCATAGCCAAATGATTGGTACATTCTCAAATAGAAAAACATGTAATATAGCAACATTTTGGAGGTCCTATAGGATATTGTTATATAGCTCCTATTTAAAATATATATATAGAGGCAAGAATGAAGCCTTTTTTACTCTTATCAATACCTTTCAAATCCTTAGTCTTATTTTAAGATTTTCTAGTCTTCATGTTTTTAGCAATAACCATTCTAGTTCAATAATATATCATCTTTGAGTGACTTTCTAGTTCTTTTCAGTGTCACAAGAGTGTATTGAAGATTTCTCTCTTCAAGCTTTATGTCCTTGATATATAGATATAATATAAATAAGTCTGTTCTTATTAATTTTTTATTAAAAAACTATATATCTAAATTTAATATTTATTCCATTTGGACTTTGTTATTTTGTATGTAAAAAGTACATATATGTAGCTACTAGGTTTTTTTTATAATTTGTGTTAATAATATTGATATATAGTAAGTCTTTGACTATTTTTAGTCAATTCTTTTAAAGAATATTGAGTTTGTCTATAATATAAGTACTAATGAATTTTATATCTTTGAATAGGTAGTGGTATTTATTTTATTTATAGATGAAGGGCATGTTTATTATTTTGATATTACAAATAGAAGTATGAATGGTAGAACTTGATTTTAAAACTTAAATAGAAATCAATTATAAAAATCTATAATAGAAGCTATTAAAGATAGAAATTAATTACTTCCAATTTATTTCTTCAATGATGATGTGGTTGAAGCCTTCAAACAATCAAGAGCCTATTTAATAGACTTCTTCTACAATATATTATATGTATAGTATATTAAAAAAAATATTTGAATTTTTAGAGTTTTTTTTTTTTTTTTTTTTTTTGTTAGTTGAATTGTATAGATATAATATTCAACTAAAGAAGCAATTGTTTGGCTATGCACTATTATCTTATTTAAGGTATATTTCTCATGTAGCTACACATGATTGATATGTTTTTTGAACTAATGATAAATTTTTTCAGCAACATATGGTAATATGGTAGTTGTTATATCATTTTATGATGTGATAGTTAAATATCTTCTTTTAGCCTAGAATAAGTTGGTTCTAATAATAAGAAAGTATTAAAGATTAATTTAGCCTAAATATGACTAGACTATTAATATCTAATTTTAAAAAGTTATAAAAAGAGATATTTTGAGGCTAATTTGTTAGAACAAATCCTTGGTTGTTTTTCTTCTCTTTTATTCTTCTTAAGTCTTGTATGTAGAGTGGATTGTTGAAATGTTGGAGATAAAGCCTTATTCATAAGTTTCTTTTTATTTATTTGATTTGTGATGCAAGACTAGTCCTATTGAGATATAATAGGAGCTTGAGAATATTATTCTTTAATTACATACTATTTTTTTATTTAATCTAGAATTTTTTTGTGGCTACATATGATTGGTATTTATTTTAAATCACCAATAAATTTAGTTAACAACATGTGGTAATGTAACAAAGCATCAAGTTGTAAGTTGATTCAAATGTAATTTCTTAAAAGTATGAAAATTGTAAAATAAGTTTTGTTAACTAAGTAGGTATCTATAAAAGTATAAATATCTAATTTAAGTCTAAAAATATTTTATAAATATTTTTAAAAAATAAATTATCTTTGAAATATATTTATCTACTTATATTTGTTAATTTCTATTTATTGAAGTAATATGGACATCTATTACATATATGGATGTAAGTCTAAAGCTATTTCAATTCTTTTAAATACTTTTATTATATTCCAACCTTCATTCAAGTTTTTGTAGTAATTTTGTACTTAATAATGTTATTTTTATTTTTAAAAAAATTATAATCATATATATTTTTAGATTTTTTAAATTTAAAAAATATATAAATTTAATTTTACCATAATATTAAATTAATTAATTTTATTTACTAATAATAGATTAAAATCATATAAATAAAATATACTTAATCAATACAAACATATAAGATTATGCAAAATTATAAACTTAGATTAAAATAGTCTTAGAAAATTATTATACATGCATAATACAATAGTATTTATTATTAAAAAAATTACTTATCCAAAAAAATCTAAAAGTTAAATTAAAAATAAATAATTTTTTTCTTGCCATATTTATCATTTTTTACAAATTAATTTAAAAAATATGAAATCTCATTATTAAAAAAAATGACTCAATGCATGTAGTAATTTATTTTTATAAGGATTATATATAAAATATATATATATATATATATATATATATATATATGTAAGTTGAATTTATCATATTTTTATTTTATTGATATTTTTTAGTTATTTATTTTTATCTTATATATAAAACTTTATTAAATTTATAAAATATTCATTAATAAAACTTATTTTTGGAATTTAAAAATATGAATTTATTTTTCTTCCACCTTTTACAAGTTTTTGTGTAAATAAAGTGCATTTTTCTTTATTCCTTTTTTTTGATTTTTAATAATATTTTTTTTTCCACTTTTAAACCTGCATTGTAATTGATAATGTTTTGCATTTTTTTTGTTATAAAAATAAAGTAATCCTAAAATATTTTTACATTAGATTTTAAACTTTAAAATGCCCATTTAATGGATTATTTCAGAATGGTTTTAGTTTTTTTTTTTTTTTTTTTTTTAAAAGATTTTCTTTAAAAAGTCTCTAGTAAGATTTTTACAAAAACATCTTCTTACTGAAAAAAATATCATTTCACTAAATCTAGATACATATTTTTTAATCTTTGTATGTTTTATTATTATTGTTAATATTATATATTTTTACTATAATGCTATAGTTATATTTCGAAATTATTGATTTAAATCATAGCACATGAATCTTACATATGAAGGACCTTATTCATTTTATTGATTTGATATTTTCCACTATCCCACTTACATGTACTATGAGTGCCTTTTAAAAAAGAAACTGTAAAGTTTTTATTATGAATTTTTCTGTGAAGAATATAAAAATGTTGTTAAAGTTCTAATCCTCAATTTCTACAGCTTTGACCAAAAATAAAATAAAATAAAATATAAATCCACTAAGACATTCATTCAGCACAATGCACACAACCGAAGAACTTATCAACCAAGCGAGAGCCATTCTAATACTTTACATCGACTTTGCCATGGACTGGTAACACCCAACTGAGGAGATTTAGAGGTCCAGCATGCGGCGGTGTGAAAGTGGTTTAGAAAAAACGAGCAAATGCGGGCGAGGGAAAAAATTAGGTCAACAGAGGAGACACGAGCGGATGAGGTAGATGAAAATTCGCGAACGAAGTTGGGGCGGGTGCCGGAAACATTCATTCGTCGGAGGGTGGGCTGGAGCCCAATCTGTTGGTTGGATCGAGACCCTGGTGCAGAGTGCGAATTCGCGGCAGGATAGACAATTCACTCCTAGTGGAGTGCCATCGTAAGCCAGAGGGAGAAAGGCTTTTGTGCCTTGCGGGGTCCCAAACAGGCCGCCAGCCAGCCCCCAATTAGAGCCATCACCGCTGGGCTGCCTGACCCTTTCCTACGAGCAGTTCTGTGCTCCGGAGCTCGCCTCGCCGTCGGAGCTCGAAGGGCCCGGAAGTTACAGGACATCCGGAGACTCACGGGACCGAGAGAGTTTCGAAAGGTTTTTGAGCTTTTGCATTCGAGATAGAATTTGTTAGGGAGCTATGAGTATGGATGCTGCCGCACACACCGCCTCCTCGACGTCGACGCTTACGCCGTCTGTGTCGCTGCGACCAGGTGGAGGTAGGTCAGTCGTGTTTCGGCCTTTTGCCGGAGGGACCAGCTTGAGTGGCAGCCAGCAGCAGAGTGGTAGCGGTGGTCAGAGGGTTGCGTATCAAGAAGAAGGTGTGGGAAACCCTAATGCGCCAAGGTTTTTCAGGACGCCTCCGGAAGCTAGGTCTTCCAGGAGCTCCCGCGACAGGATCCGGTACACCAGGGATGAGCTGCTGCAGTTCAAGGATGCGTGCACGGAGGCACCGGAGGAGCTGGTGAGCTCAGGGATTGATGGGTTGCTCTATAGCGTTGGTCTGGACGACGACTGGAGCAGGAGAGAACCTAGGGATTCGCCATTGCCGCCGACGCCCAGAGCCGCTGAGCCCGACACCAGGGATTGGAAAGCTCGAGCTCCGCTCCCTGCGCCTGCTCCAGTGCAGGAGGATAGATCCTCGTCTCGAGAGCTGCAGAGGGATAGAAGCTACAAGCAGCGTAATGATAGAAATGAAAGGAGCGAGAGGAATGATAGGAATGACAATCGGGGTGCTCGCGAGCAGTCAAATTCTTCCCAGGGCCAGCGTCAGCAGGAGAACGCACCCTCGGGGCCTCTTCCTGCAATTGTCAAGGCCGCCAATCCGTGGTCAGCTCGAAGGGGAGCCCAGTCCGAAAAGGAGAAGGTTTACCGGACGGTGAAGGGCATTTTGAACAAGCTGACGCCCGAGAAGTACGATGTGTTGGCGGAGCAGATGATGGAGGCCGGAATCAGCTCGGCTGAGATATTGCAGGGCGTGATTTCGCTGATCTTCGACAAAGCAGTGTTGGAGCCGACGTTCTGCGCCATGTACGCGCGGCTGTGCGAGCAGTTGAGCAAGGAGCTGCCGGAGTTTCCGAGCGAACAGGCCGGGGACAAGCCGATAACGTTCAGGCGAGTGCTGCTGAACACGTGCCAGGAGGAGTTCGAAGGCGCGGACGCGATGCGCGAGGAGATTAAGAAGATGACGAAGGCGGAGCAGGCAGTGGAGCGCGCGGAGAAGGAGAAGAAGGTGAAGCTGCGGACTTTGGGGAACATCAAGCTGATTGGTGAGCTGTTCAAGCAGAAGATGTTGCCGGAGAAGATCGTGCACGCTTGCATCCAGGAGCTGCTGGGGCAGGACCCGAAGGGAATACCGGCGGAGGAGAACGTGGAGGCTCTGTGCCACCTGTTCACGACGGTGGGGAAGCAGCTGGAGGAGAGTGCGAAGTCGAGGATGGCGTTCGACACGTACTTCGCCCGGCTGAGGGTGATCGGAGACAGCAGGAGCCTGGCGTCCCGAATCCGGTTCATGGTGCGCGACATCCTGGACCTGAGGTCGAACAAGTGGGTGCCTAGGCGAGAGGAGATTAAGGCGAAGACGATCAGCGAGATTCACGCGGATGCGGAAGCGAAATTGGGGCTACGACCGGGGATGATGGCACTTCGAAACGGGAGAGCAGCGATGCCCGGGTTCATGCCAGGGGCCGGAGGTATGATGCCAGGAATGCCCGGGATGCCGGGAATGCCTGGAGCAGGAGGGGGAATGCCAGGAATGCCTGGAATGCCAGGAGCAGGGGGGGGGATGCAAGGGGTTCCGACGATGGGGAGCATCATGGGGTCAGGATTGGAGGCGGACGGGTGGGAGACGGTGAGCGTGGGAAGGAGGAGCAGGAAAGACAGCTCTGGGGTTCTTCCGATGCCAGGAGCAGGGGGTTTCGGTGGGATGGGCGGTCCGATGGGTGGAGGAATGGGAGCAATGGGTGGTGCTCAGGGGCGATATGGTTCTCCATCGATGCGGTCGAGCTCGATGGGTGCCAGGGTTCTTCCACAGGGCAGTGGTGGATTTGGTTTCATGGGCAAACCAAGTGCATTGCTTGGTAATGCACCCGCGAAGCCAACGGTGGAGGCAGCGAAGGTGTCGGAGCCAGTGAAGGAAGTAGCACGTCCAGCACCTGCGGCTGAAGCACCTGTGGCTGCGGCTGGGCCCCCGTCTGCAGAGCTGACGAAGAAGTCAGAGTCGCTGCTGAAGGAGTACTTTTCTATCGTGGATCTGAACGAGGCACTGCTGTGCGTACAAGAGTTGAAGAAGCCGAGTTTCCATCCGGAGTTTGTGAGGATCGCGATTTCGACTGCGCTGGAGATGCGAGAGAAGGAGTGCGGGTTGGTGCTGAAACTGTTGGTGCACTTGCAGTCGAAGGGAGTGGTATCGAGCGAGGACTTGCGGGGAGGTGTGGTGATGGTGGCGGAGGGGCTTGAGGACATGGCGATGGATGCGCCATTGGCCCCGAAGCAGTTAGGAGGCATGATAGCAGGTCTGATTTTGTCGGAAGCGTCGGAGGTTCGGTTGATGCAGGAAGCTGCAGCGAAGATGGAGGACGAGTTTCTACAGAAGGATGTGTTGAAGGCTGTGGTGGACAAGTTGAAGGAGAACGAGGCGCAGGTGGGTGAGGTGTGTCGGAAGGCTTCGGTGGACAAGGAGGGACTGTTGAGTGTGACAGTGGAGGGCGACATTGCGAAGTTGTTAGGTTGAGTGATAGTATATTTCGTGATTTGGGTATTATTGACACATGGTTATGCGGATGACTGTCGTCGGTTATATCCTTCTGTTACGTTTCAAGACTCTTCGAGGTAGGGATTTTTCCTAAATTTGCAGGAGGATGTGCACATATCCTGGAGTATTCTATGGATGTAAGTTCTGTCTCGTCTCTACTTTTTGAGACCTGCGAAACTTCTTTTTGCACTGAGTTATAGATTGTACTTGGCGTGTTCAAGCTTGTTTAAATTATGATTTGGCAATAGTTGATTACGACAAGTGGCATGTTTTGCGTGATGGCCTTCTCTCGAATTTCATGCGGCGATTCATGATGTGTAAAGGCGAAGTTACCCGTGACTTACTTGGTGACAATGTAGAATGTCTTTCACTGGGTGATTGTCTTTTGGTAGTGAGGTTGTATCATCCCTATGCACCGTAGATATTCTTATATTCGAAGTCTCTTGTGAGTGATCTGGAGTGTTAGTGGATGTCCGTTTCTGTTTCTTTTTTTGCTCACTTCAAATCACAAGTATAAATTATTTGTTTGAGTCTACTGTCAAGTATGAGTCGTGAAATTGATTTATTTGGTCTTGTGTATTCATTGGGCATGTGCAAGTTTTGTATTCGTAGTTCATGATGAAAAAAAAACTTGAGCTCTGAAGAATGAAATGAAAGTTTTGTGATTGAACTAACAGAATAGGACCTTTCTGTTTCTTCATGCCGTATAAATTTTATTCTACGAAAGGCAGCTGCTACAACCTGCTGAAGTAAATTGGATCTGGCGAAACAACATCAACAGAAGAAATTATCTTTTTTATTTTCTAATTAAAGAGCAGGATTCCAAATGATGAAACACTTTTGACTAATAACTTTTAACGTGTATGCAATTTCTATTTTTTATGAACTTGATTCAGATCCATGCACATCATGATTGTAACTTCTTTGTACATCATGTTAGCGTCAAGAAGTAACACCTTTCATGATCCAAAGTCAGTCGACACTAAGTTTGTTGATATTGCTATGTATTTAGCAAATTGTTTTACAGTTGTGATTTATACATTTATTAATTTTAGTTATCTTGAACTCAGATTAAAAACTCCCTGCTTTGTAATTGAAAGGTGACTCTTATTGTATGATTTTCAAAAAAATCAAGATATATATATATATAAATAGTTCAAAACTTCATATTAATTAAATGAATATTTTCAAACATATTATACAATAACTTTACACTAATTTAATAATGATAAGAAACTCATATTATTGATGCAATTTTCACTAATGTGTAATGCTGATACATAATATTCATGCATAAATGTAATTTCAGCATGTACCAATTCACTGGTAATTTATTTATTAATTTATCTCTCCTACAATTATTGATTGATACAAATTAATATCTCATTTACTTGTACTCATTGTACTTGTATTGATACTTGATTTTACTTGTACTGATTTTACATAATTATAAAAGATTTTAAATAATTTTTACAAAGAGCAATAGCATGCATTTACTTTCAAACAAAATATATTGTTTGTTTTGACAGAGCCCATGTAAATAAATAGAGGTTATATTAAATTAATACACAATGATGATACTTTACATGAGGTAGTGAAACAATTTGGCAATAATATTCACATGAGAATGTATCAAATGTAAAAGTTAATAATGGTTAGGAAGGAACTACCTCCAAACTAAAATCAAAGAGAATAAATATTTATAGTAGATATTTATCCAAGTGAAGAGTTTGTCAAGTTCAAAAAATTTCAACATACTCACTTAAGTTGGTAGTGTAAGGGTAGCCCAAAAGGAGATATCACATCTCACAACTATAAAACATTGGTGAGATAAATAAATACATGTAACACGTATAATCTATTACCATCATCCTAGTTTGAATCCACAACATCTTGAACATAATGAACTATTTGTCATAAAAACAAAGATTGTTACACACAACATATCAAGTGCTACAAACCAATCACAAAGTATGTAATTTGAACCAAATACAAATGTACAACCAACACACTCTCTATCAAGAAGGGATTCTTCCACCTAAGTATTCAAACCTTAGTTGATGTTAACAAAGTCAACTCACAAAAAAATCTAAATGGATGGAAAAATCACTGCACCAAACTAAACCAAATACATCCAATTGGATTTAGCAACTGATGCAACATTGTGACATATCTTTGTTGTACCCAATAGACTCTTTGGCACATGTCCAACTAATAACATGGATACTTATTAATAAAAGGGTTTTGCCTCCCATCTACTACATCCAAACTTTAAGACAACAAGCTTAGTAGAAACCTTTGTCTAGACTTAACACTATGGATATGAACCTACAAGAAGGAATAATCATTTACTAGTTGGAATGTCAATAGTTCTGCAAAAGCAAATTGAAGATGATTCTTCAAAGAATTTACACAGTTGTGGATTTACTAATTCAAATACTGTGTTTAGAATTTGCATTTCTGTCCATCATTGGCAATGTAAAACTTTAATTGGGGTGATCTGGTATGTGTGGGGTGTTCAAATGCAAGGAAAGTTTTCCAATGTCTTCATTTTTCAGGGGCACTAAGAAGCTATTTGGATGTCAGCTTTCAGAGCTTGAGGGGTGAGTGGTTTTTGTTGTCTGTGCTTAGTGAGGATTATGGGGCTGTGAAGTAAAAGAACATCGAAGAGCCTTTGAAAATCTGATCTGGTACCCACCAAATTCTGCTGAAACATGTCTAGTAATGCATGGGAACTTTTGGTGGCAAAATGGCAGTTTTCTGTGACTTATTGGTGTGGATTCAATTCAAAAATCCTAGACAATGTAAATGACCAAAATCATGTGAATATGACAATAGTGTGAAGCTCTGATTATATTACATTTTTACTTATCAAAGGCATTAGAGAATGTAACCTCACTGTAACTGACAAGGTTTTAGGGTTAAGGGTTTAGAGTTCTACCAATGTTGATGGTGTGAATTTGTGAGGTTGTTGCACTCAAGGAGGATATCAACTTTCACTGTTTTTTTTTTTGTTTTGCTTCATCAATTCAGATGCTTAGACTGTTCTATTGTACCCTAATTTTCTCTATTGCTTTGTGAGCAGTAATCCCTATGTTGGGTATAAATAAGCTGTAGTTTGGTTCTGTAGTTACTGGAGCACAAGAGATTGATTTTTGGCTATGATTGGAAGTTAATGTTGCTGATTATGAGTTTTTGAATTGCCATGTTATTTCCATGTGGTCAGTAACTAAATCTTCTTTGCTAGGGAATTTTGTTTATGCTGTTCAATGTAAATAAAGAGTAAGCTCATGGTCGGTTATTTCCCATTGTAATGAAATGTCTTGCTTAACATTGTACAGAAGCAAGACTCCATCAGCACATCACATTTGTACATTGGAATATTGGTGGATTATTGTATCATCAATATTGGTGTTAATTGACATCAACATTTGTGCAGGAGTTGCATTCAAAAAAAACTTCACATTAACTTTGTCATTATTATTAGGTTGGCTGCTTGGCCCCTGCTCTTTAATTTGTTGGTCTATATATATATATATATATATATATATGTTGGTCTATATATATATAAATGTGTCAACAAGATTGTAAAATTATGTGAGAAAAAATAATTTTGCATGACAATTTTACATTATGAGATGACATTCCAAAATATACACTATAAAACATGCTATCTTGTAAGAATTGCTTGATTCTTCAAAGGTTTTTGAAGAACCAAATGAAACTACGTATATTAATTTTATGAGCATCAAGAAATGAAATAGTGAATGTTGAAACAACCACTACCAAAACAAAAATTAATAATTGACATCTTAAAACCACACAGTAACCAGGTCATCTAACACAAAGATAATTTGAGATTTAAAAAAATAAAAATAAAAATAAAAAAACTTACATGTGATAAAATCTTCTGCATCTTGAAAACCTCATTTCATGACTCATGATACTTTATAAAAAAGACTTTGCAGTTGATTGTGTGAACATCAGACATGTAAATAGACTTTGGATTGCAAACACAAAACCCACATGCACAAGATTGCAATTAATATTCCTAAACTTATTTGAACCAACGACTTGGAATAACGTTCATCCCTTTTTGTAAATACCAACTTCTACTTTTAAGAAAGACAACCGAGAATAACAACAATGACAACAACAACATTAATAATATGTGTTTGAAAATGCCACAGCAATAGGTGTAAAGGCAGGATTAGAGGACATCGTCCTCTAATTTTGGCCCCAGCGCCATCAAATTGAAGAAAAAGACTCGAGGGTGGTGCCATTTCCGAGGCGGGTTTGAATTTTGACGTGGGAGAATGGAAAAATGGAGGGCGTCGCCAAAGCCAAAGGCCTGCTTCTCAACGGCTCTCTCACTCGCATTGTCTCGCCGCTGCTTCTTCTTCTTCTTCTTCTTCTTCTTTTTCGTCATCATGGCCAAGTCCCCCCGGCGCCTCATCGTGGCATTGCCGCCCCTCTCTCAGCTCTGTACAGGCTCCACATTGTTGGGTCTAGTCCTTAGGTCGCTGATTTAGCCCTACTTTGAATTTTCCTCATTGTTGCGCTTCCGACATCGCGCTTTGTGTCGGAGCTCTGACCCTGTTCTGAACTTTTTTTCTTTCCCTTGGTTGGATCCTCGTCGGTGTAAGTGATGGTTCGATGAGTAATGTGAGCGTGTCGCCATCTGGTCGTGCTGGTTTGTGTGTGAGTTTTGTGCCTTGGTTGCTGAATGTGAAGGTGGTGGGCATTGGGAACGTGTTCCTTTGTGGAGTGCTGTGTCATGTTGGATTCGGAAGCTGGTGGTGAACGAGGCTTATGAGTTTGGAGTCGGTTGAGGAATTGGGTTATGGACCTGATGTGGGGACAAGGGCCGAGATACTGCTTCATGCTTCGGCCTCTCGGGATTTGATAACTCATTGTCTTGGAATGACCTTCCCCTTGTAGTTCCTGCGGTGGCTGCTGGAGGTTGGGATTGAATTTCTGCCGCAATTGAATCAGATTCGTCAGGCGCCGCAGCATCGATGATGTCTCCCAAGCCGAAGGAGAAAAGGGTGCAATGCAATGCGGGTGGGAACACGCCCACTGGCAAGGGCAAGCCAATGCAGCCTCTCATGGATAGACAGACGTCCCGTACTGGAAGTCACCCTGTGGAGGTTGTGGGGCGAATCCGTGAACACCCAGAAGGTTTTGACAAGGAGAGCGCGATTCGGGTTCTGCCACATTCGCGCGTTGCAGTGCGTTCAGAAGGAATAGGCAATGGATTCCGCGAGTTCTCCCTCGACGGCGTATCTCTTGCAGCTGTGGAGAATTTGCAAACCTTTTATGGACGTTACGTAGAACCTCGTGTCGAGGACGTGAAGGCTGGTGGACGTTGCACGATTATGATGTACGGGCCAACAGGTGCCGGGAAAAGTTACACCATGTTTGGTGCTGCTCATGAGAAGGGTGTGGCGTATCATGCCTTGTCGCAGCTCATGACCCATGAAGCATCTCACGATGATGATGATATTTCAGACAAAAGCATAGAGGTCCGGGCGACTGTGTGGGAGATATACAATGAGGAAATTTACGATTTACTGGCAGGAGTCAGCGCTCCGAAATCAGGGTTTGGGACGTTGTTCAAGATGAGTGGGAGTAGCGGGGGACGGGTTAGTTAAATTACCCTGATACGCATGTATGGACACGTCATTTGCAGTAAGTGAGAGCATTGTACAATTGGCCAAAAATCGTCACTGCCAGATTTCGAATCGCTTTCAGCTTTTGATCGTGTATCATGCCAATCACGCTCATAGCTCAGAAACAGAGTACATCAATTCTTTATAACATCTTTTTCAGACGTTTATTATCCTCGGAAAATCCATTAGGTTGTTGCTCTCACAGGGAGTGGATGTAACTTCTACTTGCTGTGTCTCAAGTGTACCAACCAGTCTCAGGGGTCTGAATCACTTGTGCAATGCATTGAGGAATCGAACTGTTCAACTTATTTATCTTGCAGGTGAAATTGGAAGTCATGGGGAAGAAAGTGAAGACATGCATTTCGATATCGGGCACTGACCCCCAGAAGCTTCTGAAAGAGATTTCGAAAGTAGAGGGGCGGCGGGTGGTGAAAAGCACCAACTGCAATGATCGAAGCTCCCGTAGTCACTGCATGGTAAATTTAACAAGTCTTTAGCTCGTCTCATCCTAAGTCAGCCTTTCATTTGAAAATTTGTGTCTGCACCTCAGCAGCAATTCCTGGTAATACGCATTTCGTGGATGCAGGTCACACTTGATGTACCCGAAGTTGGCGGCAAGCTAGTTCTTGTGGATATGGCAGGCTCTGAAAACGTGGAACAAGCAGGTTTGGGGAGAGAACTTAAGATGCAGGTGATTCACCTCATCCTTGACCTCATCAACCTCTAAAAGATGTTCTGTAGCTCGATAATCCCTCTGCCGTTCTCAGCCGATCGCAGACGTGGAAGGGTAATGCTCACCACGCAAACTGAAATTGTTCCTGGTTATTAGACAGGAAAAATTAACCAAGGCAATGGAGCTCTCAAGAGAGTCGTGGAAGCCATTGCTAACGGAGACTCATACATTCCCTACCGTGATAGCAAACTTACTATGCTTCTGCAAGTGAGTTACTTCCTATGCGTGGCATTGTCTCCATCATAACATTTTCACTGTAATTTTCATAGTGCATGCTCGATGGGCCTGGATATGTTTTCTTTCTTCCTACACTCTGGACTTGTGTGTACATTGTTTGATATATGCTATTAACACGTTTTGTGCCCAGGATTCCTTTGAGGACGACAGAGCTAAGATTCTGATGATTCTTTGTGCAAGCCCCGACATCAGGGATCTCCACAAGACCATTTGCACCTTGGAGTATGGGGCGAAAGCTAAGTGCATCGTCCGTCTGTCCAACTCTCCTAGCAAAAGTCGAATATCTGCTGCAGGGGTTGAGCAAGTGCAAATCCTCGAAGCTCGCCTTACCAAGAAGGATGCATACATTGAGAATCTACGCAAGCAGAAGGAAGAGAGGGAGAAGGAGTTGGAATCCAAGGACAAAGAACTGGCTGAGCTCAGAGAGGAGGCGAAGAGATGGAACTCTGAGAAAGAGCCACAGAGGAAAAGAAAAGGCCTTCATGATGGGGATACCGAGGACTTGAATAGTTCACCTACCAGAAAGCAGAAAATCGAGGAGCTCACAGCCCTGGTCTTGCAGCAGCAAAGAGAGATAGACTTGATGAGGATACGAGCTGAGAAGGCCGAAGCAGAACTCTTGCACATCCAACGATCATATAATCTCAACAGCAACGCCCGCGTTGGGCATACCCGTGTGGAGAATTCGGATTCTAAAGAGGGAGTTGGCGTTGAGGATTTGAATAAGCGCGTTCCATCCTTAACCCACGGTAGGTGTCTTTGTATTTTGTGATATGTGTTTGCTTAGAAAAAATTTAACTTTCCATGTCCCTGCTGTAAACTTGCCTCCGCGTACATCGGTCGAGTCTAAATACCTGCATATTCTGAGTACTCTGATTCCTTGCTTAATATCTCTGCAGCTGTGAGTTCTGCATCATCATCGGCCGTTGAATTATTACATTTCCTGATACTGAATAATGTCCTTCGGTATTACAGGATCTGCCATCAGCAATCAGAGGTTTCAAGACATTCAAAAGCTGATGAATGATCGTATTTTAGCAGCGCAAGCTGAGAGTGATCGAATTATAGCTCAGTACAGACCTGAGCAAGCTGTAGGAGAGAGAAGTGGACAGCGAAATACTCAATGCGACCTCAAAGTCAAGCCTTGTGGCAACAGCAGCGCCACGGAAAGTCAGAAGCAGGACCGTGACAATGGTAGCACTTCTCCTTGTGAAGTAATGTCTCTCACTTCGAATTCCGCTAGTCTACTACTTTTAAAAAATCTCGTTAAAGAGAAGGAAAGACGGCTATCTCTGAGTGCCGAAGAAGAAACCCTACGCCCGGAAACAAATGCAATTAACCCATCGGCTCCTGTGAGAGAGGATCCCGAGTCCGACGACTGGATGGGTGAGAAACTATGCAGCAAAGGGTGGCTGCCCATCATTCCGGAAGAGGACGAACGAATCGCTCAGTCCGTGGAAGTTACGAAGTCTGTTACTCCTCAAGGTTCTTCTGATAAAGACCATTCCATGTTCTGGACTCAGGTTTGGCACGCTGTCCCTCTTCTCTACTCGCTGTCGCAACTTAATATTGACTGTGCTGCCGTCGTAACATTGCCAGTACATGGTTCACTTGTTGATGCAAAAGCATACGCTTGTTTTTCTGTATGACAGGTGACCCCGGATACCACAAATCCAGCCAATCAAGGGTCCAAGGATGCGGGATCCAACCTATCCCTGACGTTCGCTTCTCCAGAAGAGCAGCTCAGTACAGCTATTGCAAGCTACTTTAACAACAGTGGCCTCGATGGGAGCCCACTGCTTCCTTGTGGAGGATCCGGATCTAGAGACGGCCCTTCATCAAGAGACAACTTTGCTGCGGGGGTTAAGCTCTGTACAGCATCATCTGAATTTGTTTTCGGAGTATCGAAAGAGTGGGCTCAGGAAGAGGACCAGCATGATCAACGGTTGGCTGCCCAACCGGTTAAGGTGCCCAGTCTACTCACAGTACTCGCAGAACCAGCCCGAACTTGCATTAAGAACCCAGTTGAAGAAGCTGGTTCAATTGGCTCAATGAGGTTACTTGACGAGAGTGGTGGCGAAGTTCTTGATGTACCCCCTGTTGAGCCAGTGCTCTTGAATTTGGGTACAGATCTCTTTGATGGCGGTCAGTCAGGGGGAAATGATGCAGAGGCTGCCAGAAGAGCAAGAATTGAAACCATTTTTATGCTTTGTGGAGAAAATCGAGAACGCGCTAGAAAGGCCAATGTGCATACGTTCGCCAAGGAATCAGAAGAGGCTGTACCTGAAGTACTATCTGGTAGGTATAGTCTGACGTCTAGCTCATACGGATCTCAGCATTTCGCTGATAGCCAGCTGGATCAGTCCGTGTCCGACTTCTCTACCTCACCCAGCTACTCCGAGGCCGCATACTACACCGATGTCAGCGTAAGCTCTCTGCCGTCCCTGATGCCTACAGAGTCTCCTCAAAGGTTCCCTTCCTCCCGGAGGCCAACGCGTCGGATGTCCTCCAGCATATTTGCAAATGAGAATTCTCAGCCAAAACCCGAGGATGAGAAGATCGATGTGTACGTGAAATGGGAGAAGTCAAGTGACCTAGCTGATGGGAAGCTTATCTGCATCATAAACGTACCCAAAACTTCCAGCCTTTCAGAACTTAGGGAGGAGATTGAGGCCCACATTCCTGTGTCCAAAAGGAACTTCAAGTTCCTCTTTCGTGGGGTATGTTCACTATTACTTCCTATGACGTGAATTCTGTGAACTATGATGTGGAGTCTCGCTTCATCGCTTCCTTGCAGCATGCCCTGCTGTTATGACTTGATTCCATTTAGTTTTGTCCTGCGACTTTGAGACTTTTAGTAATTATGTGAGTAGGTCTGAAATTGACAGTGAAAGTTCAAATTACGTTTCACGTTCTTAGTTACAAATTGCGCTGCCCTACCTGATAGTAATGAACTATAGTGTGTTCAGTTATGTTCAATTGTCAAGGATATCATGTAATCAATCTGCCTGATCTGTGAACCGTAGGAAACTGGAGGTGCTCCCGTGGACCAAGAATTTGAGAGCGACGTGCGTGTTGAATCTTTGCCAGCATCCCATGACGACTACGGGAGCCGGCTTGCATGGCTGCGTCCTCCTGCTATCGACACCGACTTCGTTAATCCCAGAGTTGAGTCAGCACCATTTAGGTCGCTTGAGAACCAGCTTGATATATCTGCTGAACAGGTAAATGTTTCTATGACTAAATTTAAAGGAACTTCTCTGCCGTCTCATGGACGAGCTGGTCCTCCATTAGGACATACCAAAGGGCTCAGGTCTCAGAATGGGGAGACGGTGAAACCCAAGTCAGCTCTCGCACATATCGTCAACTCAACTCGTTGCATCTAAACATTCCATCAGTTGTGCAACGTCCGATCAAACCATTCCGTAACCATTGAATTCTCTTCAGTCCTGCTGCAGTATACTAATTTTTCGTCTTATAGTCTTAGAAACCTCCGAATTTTTATAAACCCCTTCAAGCGTCGCATACGCTGGCCTCCATCCCAACATACTTCACCTGAGGAATGTGCCTTCCCAAGCACATGCATCTACAACTGGCTAGCGTGGAGAATATTTCGCAGCCTCTTTGTAACATATTTACTCTATTCAGACAATATAAATATCCTTGTCTGGATAATTGACAAACCATGTGGAACAGATATGCCCCTAAATGAATAGTTGCAAAGCAATGCCCACTTCAACCTCACCTGCTTTCATTTATTACTGCACAATAAACCCCAACACTTCACAGCTACCAAGTGGGCGGATTGTGAAACGATTGGTAACCGTCCGCTTGCCAACAATAGTAATACTATGTAAAGCAGTGACAATTGGTGAAAATGGACCAAATACACCTGCCAATTAATGAGCGCATCTGATGAGCACTTAATAATGTCGTGCGGCACCTACATTTCACACGAATAGTCTCCTTCGCATCATCCTCAACAGCTATCTATCGTTCACCATGAACAAATGCGCGCAATAGTGTGGGAAGAAAAGATCGGAGCAGGAAGTACTTACGCAATGTACCAGGGTAACAATGTATACAGATGTTGTATATTGCAGCACTTGTGCAAATTGTGGTAGATGCGTGTGTCGGTCACATTGGTTAAAGTAAAGCACGTTACAGGCTTAACATTGTAACTATAAGTCCAAGTTAGTTGTGCACTAGTGGACATGAAATCAGAGCAACAACTATTGGCCATTCTCAGTAACACGTATTGAAAATAATCCATGATAAATAAAGCAAGAATTATAAGAAGAATCGACTTATGAATTTCACTGTGAAACAAAGTTGGTAAACACCAATTATAATTAACAGTCGCAACATGTACATATTTGTACATTGTACAAAGAATTTGTTCGCCAAATCACAAGTGTGGAGACTCAAACTACGGCTGCTTGATCCATGACTACTTTCGTGTCATTAAATGTTGATACTACGCAACCAAGGCCCATTGATGTAATTTATGTGCGAGAAAAGATATTGCTAAAACGTGCACTGTTTTTAGATAACGAAAAATAAGTACCTCAGAAAATTAATTACAACAGTAATATTTACACAACTTGAGAAGTTTCGCCATATTGTACGCTTTGAACACTCATACAAGCTTCGACAACTTGTAAGGTCCGACTATCTCCATTGCCAGCACCATCTCAGAACCGCCCGACCTCTGGGAAGTTCAGTATGTACAATACGCAATCCGAGGGCACCTGCCGTGGACACCAAAACCCACTATTGTCTTAAGACAATGGCACCGAATGAGCAGTCAGTTGATATATTTATACTGCAGATATGAATCACTCATTGCCAGCGATGGCTCTGCGTGACCGTCGTTAATCACTTCAAAATCTTGTACATTCTTCGGCATGTAATGCTTCTCGTGTGATTTATAAAACGGTAACCTGTCGTATGAGGTATGACCCTCGGAATTTCTATAGGAATTTCGACTTGTATATGCAGCCGATGGAACTCCCCTCTCTCGGCTTGAACTATCCTCAGTCGAATTGTACAAGTTAGATGTGAGGGCACCCTCCCACACCATAACATGTAGACGGATAGACTGGCCAGTCTGCCGATGCAACGAAAGCTTATTCGACATTGAGATAGTGTCGTAACACCGTATTGAACCAGAAGACGCAACCAACCAGGGAGTAATTTTTTCCCCTCCTAGCCGGGAAATTACAAGAAGCTTTCCTGCAGCACAGGCAGCTTGATATACAGTCGACAGCCCTGCCCGGTCAGCCACTGTTCCTGGGTCCACAGAAGAAACGTGGCAAAATCCCTGCATAAAAAGTGGGACCGGAAACTCATGACTTTCAGGTTGATAGTTGTAGAATCATATATTTCTAAGCAGAGTAGACCCTACAAGATATCTCCCGGAAAGGCATCCATAACTATGAAAGGTGCATAAGATTAAAACGATATGAACTTCAATTTTGGAACCCTCATCTGTGAATGCCCGCTGTGATGATACTTTGACGCGAGTGCAGTTACAAAACATAACATAAATGTCGAGTTCTTATTACTCTTAAATCGCAACCTAACGAAAAATAAATAGAAATATACCTCTTCCGTGCAGCTGATGCCCACGCCAAGGCGAGACTCGTTCTCTTCAGGTTTCAAGTCGATGGCAAGCTCAGCAGCTGCAGGCGAATACCATAATCGTACTGCTCTCACAACGTCCACATCCATGGCTTCTCGATCCTACAAGAACATAGTGCACAAGTAACAGTGAGCATTTGTCTGACTCTAGTACAGATATTAATGATGATCGGAGATGTAAGAATGTAGATTAAAGTGATATAAATAAAATAAAATAAAATAAAATAAAGGGGGGTAGGGGGTATGGTGGAGGTTTATTCTCTGACGTGGTTGCAACGGACGACTAAAACAAATTGCATTCAATGAAATTACAACGGACGACTCGGAACTCGCGAAACCATATTGACCTGCAATCTGTAACAGCCATTGTTGCCAATAACAGCAGGATCCTGTTTGTAGCCTGGAACTTGATAATCTGCAAACTGCATTTCAAGACAACCGCGAGGTAAGTGAGGATCATTAGTAAGTGCTTTGTGACACGAGCGAACATGGAATATGGCCAGGAGCAACTTCAATAGCAAAGTCAAACACATCGAGATGTTTAAAGATGGCACCAAAGCGTATAATTGAATGCACTTACTTAAAAGAGACAACATCACCATCACGAAATGAGAGAGACGCCATGGGTTCCTTCATCCTATATTCGACATAAAAATCACATAACATTAAATCTATGTCAAGGTTGGTAACTTACTTGCATAAAAAGAGGCTCTGTCTGAATATTGACGAATGTGATTGGAACTCCAGACGCCTGAGCAGCAGATAACCAGGCAATTGCTCGAGCTGATGTATGCTCAACACCGGCGTAGTCGCGAGCCCTTGGTGATAAAGCTGGTGGCATGACGAGGAGGGAAAATACCATCGCAGAGCCCGAGACAGGTAAGAAAGTCATCATCTTTTGCTCCCAGGGATAAGCAACGTAGCTGTCATTTAACTTCATACTGCTTAACTTCACCAGCAAATCATCCTTTTTAGTGAACTCTTTCACCATCTTGGATGCTTCCAGTATCTTACGACTTTTGTCTGCACGATCAATCACGAACCTTTAAGCCATGCTTTTAAGTCCTAACACAGTGAACATGTGAAATTAGAAAAATTCAATTTCTCAATTAACAAGGTCAAAGTATATTATAATTCACATACGTTTCCTTCTAAATGGATATAAAACAGGCTAACAAAAGACGAAATTTGATAAAAATAAATAAATAAATAAATAAATAAATAAAATGAACAGAGATGGTCCAAGCTATGCAGCACAAAATACATAAAGTTTTTAAATCAGAATCTTGGGAATGTGCACCTTGCAAAAGTAGGCAATCTTGTTCCATAGCATCCACCAATGTCGCGACGTGGCTGCTATCAGTAGCGCTAACCAGCACATACGTCTTCTTCAGCAAAGCACTGTCGTCCACAGCGACTTTAGATCGAACCTCAATTACAGAAGAGCCTCTTTTGACCTTAATCTTTACTCCTCCTGACACGTTGTGCAATTTCTTCAGTTCACGTATAAGGCCAGTCTTTCCACCAGCAAATGGAGCAACCAGCATAACGCCGCTATCGCTGCTGACCTGCAAAGGAGCCATCTGGGGTTAGGTGACAAGGACACAATAAAACACTGCCGTTACAAAGCTCGACATCAATATTTCGACAACGGACTTAAAATATTCTCAGTACTTGTAAAAGGTACAGGATTGATTTGTGGATTCGAATAGAATATTACCCAATGATTTTGGCATATCCCGTTGAAATTAAAACTGTATGATGAAGACAGATTTAATAGTTCGTTGTCAAAAAGAAAGTATTCCGTGAAAGATGTTCACGTATCTACTGGTGCATACTAATTGTGGACTTGAATCAGTGTTAAATTCTAGCTCACTAGGTTTGATCATTGACAGTATATCAGAAGAGAACATCCAAACCTCAAGTTGACCTCCCAAAGTACGTTAAGGAGAGAGAGAGAGAGAGAGAGAGAGAGTTTAATCACAAAAAAAATTAAATTAAAAAAATTGAAAATAATCTACTTCTAATACATAAATATATTACGTAGGTGTAGATTCTAATATCATAAATCTGATCTGATAAATCAAGGGTCGAGCTAAGGATGAATCCTGCATTGAAGCTGTAAAATGGAGCTCACATATCAATAACGTGAAACAGCGAACACAAGGTTCCGAGGATAATCTAACCCAGTCAACAAGTCAGTCGTTTTTAAAGGCTTCACATTTCTTATCCAGCTTTTAATCACTAGTTTCATACTTAAGACATCTTCTAATGTCATTCAGTACATTCAAATAAATGTGTAAAGTATGAATTTCACTGAACTTTAAGTAAGCATGCTGAGATGAACTGCAATACAACCTTAAATGACAATACAAACCCGCTGAGAAACGGGTGGATGAATAAATACACATACACAAGACTACCAGCAACAAGGGTACTGTTGAGTAGCTTCAAGTAAAACCTGGTACCAAAATTGTTCTAAATCATTGAGACTCACGTTGTAGTGACATTTACATCGTTCTGAAGTTGACAAGAGTATAACTTGTAGAGTTTTCGGCATGTTCTCATGAGCGCGAAATATAAGGCACAGGATATTGTGCAGATGCCACCACCAGAAGGCGCATTATAATGTATTCGCTCACAAATCGAAGCAATCAACGTGTAATGTACTTGCCGAATGCAAATGCTAACCTAACCAGTAGTTAAGAAAAAAGGCATAAAAGTTTCCAATCACGCATTCCAACTGATTTTCCCTGCGAAAAGACCACCCGCACGGTTTGGACTCAGGAAAGTAACAAGTGAAATGCTCTCCATTACCAGGTCACAACGGGTCATCATGACGCCTGCGGGACTTTGGAAAGTGATTCACGTTTACCTGTCCAAGAAGGGAATGCGGCCTGGGAGAACAAAAACTCCTGGTGAAAGAACTGCAGAGACCGAACATTTACCTGGAGCACGACATCGCCACCCAAGAGCTTCTGTTCCGACCATGATTCCATTTGCGTTGACCCGGTTAACTTGATAGCCACCACAGGACTATTCCCACCCCCCGCCATCTCGCTCACGGCGTTAAGTACAACTCTCCAGCACTAGCCACAAGGAAAAGTCACAACCCGAAATCTTCAGCAGCTTGCTACTCGCGTGCTACATGTACAAGCCTCGCAAATTCTTTCCCGCCTCAAAAAATCTAAAAAACCGCGAGTCCAACCACCAAATCTTGAGACTCCAAACCTTCTAAACAACTCGCCTCCAAGAAAACCACGCCGCTGTCACACACTTACTCTCCTCCCCCTCGCCGTCCAAAATACCAGCGTCAGGGATACACACAGCCGTCTAAAACTCTTCCCTGAGATACGCGACGCTAGCCGTCGTCAATACCTCTGTACGCGGCCAGCTATAAGTGGCGTGGTGCGTACTCCCGGAAAACTAATATTCCGACAGCCAAACGGTGTGAAGAAACACGGCACGACGTAACGTACTATACAACCTTTTCCGAGCAACCGATTTGTAGTTCACTCATTTATGAAACAATAAGAAAAACGAATCTCATTCTTCCTTCCTTCCTCTCGCTCGCTCGCCACCACCCCGTCGTTGTCTTGTTAACTAATAACACTACACCAGTTCAACGTCCAAACAGCAACGTCCAAGTGCAGGCTTAAGCAAGTATCGTAGTGGCTAAGGGCGGGGTGGGAGGTGGTACTGATAAGCTTGCTTTCCGTCTGCAATGGTCCCTGCCTTCGCGATCCAGCACGATTGCGCACAAACACCACCAGCGCTAGGCTGCAATCCACAACAATAGCACCACCACAAACAGACAGTGAAAGTATGAGCGCGGAATTCTTTAACCCCGCGGGGCGGGAGTGGGAAAAAAAATGACCCCCCTCCCCCACACCGAGCTCGGGGAGCAGCATCTCGGCCGCCTGCCTACGGATTCCGACATCCGCGCCGCTCCTTTCGAGCTCAGATTCCAGCCGAAACGGGCCTCGTCCCTGAGCGGAACTGTCGTATCCCTGCTGCAATTTTCAGGCCCCAACTTGCCCATCACGCTACAGATTCTGTTCATATTTTAGAGCTTTTCTCACAATGCAAATCCCAATTTTGGGGACGAGTAAGTTTTATATTATAACCCCCCCCACCTCGTGGTTGAAACCCACGGTGGTGGGGGATTAGCTCGTTTTGGCAACACTAGCCCAATCACCGTCCTCCCCTTTCTACCCCCTCTACCGTGGACTTCCCTCTTTGGCTATGGTAATTAGGATAGTAAAAACCCATACTATACAACATGATTTTAGGAACATTATGTTTATTTTGTAATATTCAGTCCCTCGTTTATTGAGCTTGATGTAGATTTTGATGGGGGGGGGGGGGTAATAGTAATAATAACAAGAAAAAAAAAATGTAAGATATTTAAGTTCTCAGATCTCGTGTCATGATTCTTGTTACAGGGATCCAAGAACATGGTTATTTAATGGATTTATAAATGGGATTTTGATGGTATTAACATATACGTTTTTTATTTGGTGTGGGATACTTTTGCTTAATTTGTTAAATGGGATTTTGATTTTTTTGTGAAAATGGAATCAAAGTTTTTTACTTTGGGAATGCAATTTTGAACAAGCTTACATCCCTATTTTTCTTTTATTTCCTTTTCTTTTCATTTTCTCAAATAAAAAGGACATCAAATTACTAGCTTTACAGTCAGTGGTATAAATTACTGGACAACCTTCAATCTAAACTAAATGGAAAATGGTGGTGTCAACATGTAAAGTTCTAGTTCATTTAAAAATTTATAAAATATATTAAAATTAAGACACTATGTCATATTTTCTTTTAAAATTTTAGTAATTGGTTATTTTTTATAATCATTGTGTAGTTTATGATTTCGTGCATGTGGTTAAAATGCATTTCAACTTAGTGTGTTTCCGCTTATTATAGCAAGGATGTAATTTTTGAGTTGTATGAAGATATGGATTAAAAGCTTTGGGTTTCTTAAAAATATAGTTATTATATTTCATTTAATTTTTTCCATGTTACCTAAACAATCCAATGTGCTTTTGCATTCATCACCTCAAAATACATATGACTACGAAACATTTTGTTTCTTATGATTTTTTCATCTATTATATTTTTTTATAAAGATTAAGAAGATATTCAGTAAAAACTTATTATTAGTGTGATTGTGGATATGCATGCATTGCATACAATGTATATTGAATTACTATTCTTATTGGACATGTTTTATTAAATTCAAATTCAAATTAATAAAATTAATAAAGTGGTCTATATTTTAAATAAATTACAAATTTTATTTTTGATAAATCAAATACAACTACATATATATATATATATATATATATATGTATATGTGTGTGTGTTCTTCATAAAAGAGCTTACCTACTATTTTGTACTTTGATTAAAAAAAACTAACTAAATATTCATACATGAAGTTTTGTAAGAGTTTACAGTAATATTTTTCTATTTAAATATAAAGTATAAAATATTATTTAATGTAATATAATAAAATATTTAAGTAGTACCATTGTAAAATCATAAATATTTATATTAAGAAAACATACTAAATACTTTGTTATATACCAAAGAAACTTTTTGACATTGCCACACATATGTTGTTTTAATCTTTCTTATGATGAAATAAAGATTAATTTAAGACGAGTTAAATGTTTTTGTTTTATTTAATTATAGAGTTTTTAGACATAATGTTCTTGACAAGAAAATATCAGCAAGGTTTTAATTACAATATAAATTTAGATAGTATTGTGAATATCATGTTCAATTACACGAATTTATTTTTAAAAATAAAATAAATATATGTTACTGATGATATTCTTCATCAAAATTTCAAACATATTTACAACCAATTTTTAGTTACTAACATCGAGGATACAAATGAAGTAATCTGCTTTTGTTCATGTATAATAGTTTAAATGAGCAAAGCTAAATATTATATATATATATATATATATATATATATATATATTTATGTACGAAAACCAATAAATTGTTCTTTATTAAGCATTTTAGGGTGCTTTCTATTTAAATTTCAATTGTCATCCTAGTAATTATCTGAGTATAAAAAAAATTAATCAATTATTACAAAGAATCTTTAAAATTAGTAATGAAAAATGAAACAAATTGTAGATTGAAAAAACAAGAAAGAAAAGTTGGAAGAAGAGGTTGTGTGGAGTGGGTATGTAGGAGAAAGAAAATGTTGAAAGGAGAGAATTTCAGTATACAATATTGCTAGAATAGCTCTCTTGCAACACCCTTATTTCTCCAAAGCTTTCACTAATGATACAAATACAGGAAAATTTGTATGCTTGATATTAGCTGCTCGGTGTACTTTTTGAGGCACATTGTGGAAGAATCTGCTACTCAAAAAAATCAGCTAAAACCCGATTATCAAGGAATATTTGTTAGAAAACTATTTTATTTCAAGATTTTAGCAAATGTACTTCCTGAGCAGTAAAATATTGTGTGTGAAGAATTTGAACTTTTTCCTGAAAAATCACGTGATTTTCCTTTTTATTTTTCATTTTTTTTTCCTTCTTGTTTAATTTCTTCCTCTTCTTCTTTGTTTTTCAATCTACTTGTTTTTTGGGTCTTAAAGTTATCACAAAAAACAAGTAGATTGCTATTAATTTGATGCCATTCTTTCTTTTTAAATCCTTTTTTGTAGAAGTATATAGCCGTTGATTTCATTTTTAGTAGTGATATTAAGTATTCAAATTCTAAAACACAAGTATTACAACAAGGAATACATATCAATTCTGTCGATTGGTTTCTTTTCTTATCGTTTTAGTTTTCAATATCTACTGGTCAATTTCAAATTATTTTCCCCTACTGACTTATTGAATAAAATCCTGGGAATACAATCTCAGGTGTTATTCTTTTGGCTTTGGATCTTCTCAAAAATTGAGTAAAAATATCTTTTGAAAATACCCCAATTCGCTCCAAAGAACTGTATGAGACACTGTTATTTTTTATGCTCTTTTTTAAAACAATGACCAGATTCACCAAAATTCATTTTTGTGATTCATGCACCTAATACAAAAACTTAGCATTTTCAAGTTTTAGATAGCAAGTTTAATTCATGTATGTAATTTATAGCATATATACGCATCTATCTATGTGTGCACATAAACACACACACATACAAAAAGGATCTCACATATGGCTTTTCATTTCTTGGATACCCCATAAATGACGACTTTGTGAACTTAAAAGTTAATTGTTCTCAATATTATTCCTCCTCTCCTGATTTATTATCTTTTTATTTTCTCAAGGATCCGTGGTGCACGGGGAACTATTAAAAGTCTGCAATGAGCTACGGAAGCTGAGAACAGGCCCATTAGTTTGCGGGACCTCTGGGGGGTGGAGGTCCTGTTCTGTTATGGAACGGTCGTGGGAGTGGTGTGGGGAGGCTGATTCCGTCCAAGAAAGGGGGGAGGGGGGAAGACGCAGCCGCAGTGGAAACTTCCGCGCTCCTCCTCATTCCCACAAGTGTGGAGTATTTCGGACCGGGTCCGTCCCAGATGCACGCAGGAATCTCGCCCGTTATTTTCTCGCATCGTCAACTCATATTCTCATTCGTTCTCATGTGGATGTAATTCATCCATTTTGCTCTTCTGGGCTGTCACTCTGCCCTAAGCATGCCCAGCTTCTCACGGTTCTTGTCGGCCTTTAAATAAAACAAAACAAAACAAAATGAAGAAAATTGCAAAATAATAAATAAAGAAATACCTTTCTAGTTGTCAGACGTGTGTTTCTAGGCGTGTAATTTGGTTTTTTTTGTATGTATGCAAAATGTTTAAAGGGTATATATGCATATGTTTACTAAAATAATAGAGCCATGATTGCACGTCAGTTAATGTTTTTTTGATAATGTTGTGGAGTTGCCAAGGCAGTAGTGGAATTTTTTTTAATTGTTTCTAGATAAATTTATAGTAAATTTGATATCTTGTAGTTACTCATCCTTGCAAAAGGAAAAGGCAGTGAATTATTAGAGAAGTCATGCATAATTACTCATCCCTTGTTAGTAGAGTGTTATAAAAAATCCAAAAAACATTCTCTACTAACTATGTCAAGTATTTCAAGCCTTAAAGTATGCTTTTGAAATCTCAATTAAAAGAGTCATCTTAATCATGAAATTTCTTCATTGATCAATTGTTATTTAATTTAGTAATCACAGTGTTTTTAGTAAGGAAGGATTTGTATGGTCAATTTTTGATATTGAATAATTTAAAGATGTTTAAAGTCTTCTAAACTTGCTTTTAAAACATTAATTATTTGAAAAGTATTTTTTCATTATCAAACATGTTGATAGAATTGGGTAATGTATATACATACACATGTTTATACTGTCTATATCAAACATCATTTACATTAACTAAAGATAAAACATGTGGATATTTTTTATGATATTTTTTCATTGCAAAGTTATTCATACAATATATATATATATAATTTTTTTTGTGGTTCTTAAAAAAATGCCACATAATTTTTATATTGAGTAATAAATACTAAACAAAGATTGAAACTGTCATCAATCTTATCAATGTATTATTCATGTTTTAGTTTCAATTGAAATCATTTTAAATTTTTGTATTAATAATATAATTAATAATTCTAGTTAAACTGAATAAAAGACATCATACAGATGTATGTGTGTATATACATACATGGAGTTGTTAAAGCCACACTCTCCTTTACCATATCATGATTGATTTTGTCCATCAGTCCTTATTTCCTGGTGTTTTTTGTAGGTAATTAACATAAACTAGCACATTTTGTCTTTGATTCTTCCAACTCTCCTACATTATGATGCATTGACAAGTTTCATTTTCACTTTCTAATTTCAAATGGTCTGACTCCTCAATCCACATTCCAAACATGTCTCACATCCCTTCCAAATTTATCAATAATTTCACCTAAGCTTGCAATAGAGTTTGAACACAATGGTGTTCACAATAGTGGTTGATAAAGTAAAGCTTGAACAACCAAACAATCACTTCTCTCTACTTCACAATTGAAAAAACTAGAAAATAGATTAACAAAATCAAAGCCATTGCCCCTGCCAAAAATAGTTATTAGTTTAAGACCAATCATCTTTTTTAGTTGCTTGCCACCAAAAATTGCCAACGAGACTCAGAATCCTTGACAACCAACTCACCATATATTATTTGACAACTCTCCATAGGACATCCTTAGATAGTTTCATTGTTGAAAAACTAATCCCTGCTCCTTATTAATCTAAGTAACACACCCCATAAGTATCCAAGTAATCCCAGTAGTATCCAAGTATTCTCCATATGAATATTGGTATTAGATTTAAAGAAGGCAGCAAGCAATCAGCATAAGGAATAAAAAATAGAAACATGGACAAAGAATTGAAAACAAGAATAGAGGAGGTTTGGGACAAAAACAAAGACATGAGATTGAAAATGGGGGATAGAGATAGAAATAGATGGAATCAATCATGAGATGGTAAGGAAAGGTGTGGCTTTAACAATAACTTTATATATATATATATATATATATATATAATTCAAATTAATAAAAATTATATTTTGAAATAAGACAAAATCACAATTACAATTGATGTGTTCAAAGACATTGTAGATTCTTAAAGTAAGATATCAATAGGATTGAGAATGATCTTAGTCTTACTGGGTTATAAAAAAACTATATAGAAACTTTTCAATAAAGTCTATTAAAAATGAAAATAAATTTTGTTTTAGAATAGGTGTAAATTTTAATAGTCTATTAGTATATTGCTAAGAATTTTATATTATATTTACATTTTGTAAAATTATAATATTTTATTGCGATACAAAATACATCTGAAGCTTTTAATAATCGATTAATTTCATTTGTTTTGTTTGCTTGTTTGTAAGAAACAATTTTATGTTTGAATGTTTTGAATTTTTTGAATTTTTTTTATTTTAAATCATAGTTTTATAACAAATGTGGTCTGATTCATAATTTAAACATGTTTGGAATATAAAATAACCAAACCAATAGATGAGATTTTTTAGTATTAATACTCAAGTTTAAAATTATTAGAAGATTCTGAAAAAAATACTAAAATAAAACATATCATATCATCTAGTGCTCTTAGGACAAAACAACTTTTATGTCAATTTAAAGTTTGACTACTTATGTGCAATATAAAAATCAATGGACTTTTGAAAAAGTTATATTATCAAAAGATAGATCCAATTAGTATATTAAAGTTAATCAATTTTAAAATTTAATATATGGAATTGTTGAATTCAACAACAAAAAACATCAAAATATTAATTTATAGAGAAATCATATTTACATTTTGTAAAATTATAATATTCTATTTTATTTATTTACAAGAAACATGGCCATTAATACTTTAATAGGTATGAGAAGAAGAAATAATAGAAGTGCTTCAATTAAAAATGAGACATAATAACTTAGAAGATGTTATGTATTTTTTTTAGTTTGATAGATTTGAAATTTTAACTTTAAATAAAATAATTATTAAGTTTTTTTTATAATTCTACAAAATAAATAAAAAATTATCACTATTTTTTTTTTATAAAAATATTGATATTGATAAAATTTATTGATAGTCTTTAAATGCAAGAAAATGAAATTTTAATTGGACTTAAGTGTCCAAACATCAATTTGGATTTAACTAAAAGACATGATACTTAGCACATGTTTAATCACATATATAATTTTTTTAAAATTATAATAATCTATATTTTACTTAAATCTTATCTTAATCTTTTTAGTAAAATAAGAGATGACATTATTAATATAATCTTCTATATCCCTCTATGACATAGGGGTAGAACTAAGATAGAAGTGTTGCTTAAGTGAAATTTTTATCTATGTATCCATAATGACAATTTCAAAATTAGAATATAGTTTTTTCACCTTAATTTGCATACTTTTACACAAAAGCCATTTTTTAAAACTATAGAATAATACATGGCATATTCATGAAGTTGACAAAAGCCATAAGATAGATAAGATTCATGCTCTTTAATTTTGATTGTCCTATTGCTTTACATATTGTGAAACACAGAACAAGGCATCCATCCATCCATCCATATATCTACCCATCAAAGCATTGAAAATGGATATTTTGAAACTTTGATTGAAGGCATTTTTATTGATAAAAGAGCAATTCACCCTGCGCCATACAATATTCCCATCGTATATATTGTACCCTATGTTTAATATACTTCTCATTACTACATACACACACATATACAACTTGTTTTTTTGCAGAGAGGTGGCCCAGCTGCAACCCAAAAGACCCAAACCAGATTTAGGGTTAGGGTTTACGATTAGGATTCACGGTGAGCAAGCTCAAAAAAGCGCCGAGGCAAACCCTAAAACGGAGATTTATTGAGCATTGCGGGCCTGTAGAACGAGGCGAGATCGTTGCAACAACAGATCCAGCAACGTCAAACAAAGGAGTGCTAAGGAACTGGGGAGCTGTCTCGGAGCTAGTTGAGGGAAGATGGATCAGATCGCACAATTCACATGCACATACTTTGGTGTGGGTTTAGGCTTTTCCGAGCTCCATCGCCATCTTATGAGGGGTGCAGCTGCAGAAAGGGGCAGAAGCGCGGAGCAAAATCACGAGCGATGAGGTGGATTCTACAGAGATACCTCATCGTCAACCTTTGCTTTTGGGAGAGTATTGTTCTTCTCGTGGCACTGACAGCTTGCGATGTGCACTTGCTGTTGGAACATGCAATGCATCACAACTGCTCTCTGACAGTCTCGAATAAGCATCTCATGCAAGTCCTTAATCTATTGATTGCCGGGCATGGAGCTGCTGAGCTTTATTTCACATCACAAACCAGTTCCTCACTTCTGTGTGGATTGCTGGTTTCTGTGGTTAGTGAAGGGTGAGGGGCTCCGTCTCTCTCTCTCTCTCTCTCTCTCCTATTCTTCAAAGTGCGCCGAGTTCACATTCATCCAGTTGGGGACTGTGGAATGGAGGCCCACTTGCAGCAGATTGAGAGACAAGACACTCCATGGAAGAGTTCCCCTCTTCGCTGATTGCTGGACGACCAGTTCTCACTGCGCAGACCAGTTTAAGCATGACTATGTTAAGCCCATTTCCCTCGAGTCTCTCAATATGGATTGTCATGTGGTTCACACAAATGAGAATGGTTTCGATGAATTGGAAACAGGAGGAGGTTTAGGGCGTTTTCGGAACGGTACATGGATTATTTCGTAATGGACCACAAACCTCAATGCGGGAAAAACTGTGATACAGTTACATTTATACTGTTGAGTGAATGTCCAGATTACATTCGATAGGATTTTGGTGCAAGATCCATTATGGTACTTTTAACAAACACATATTGGTTGCTCAACTTTCAACCATTACTCACCTCAGACAGGTCAATAGTGGTTTTCTTTGGCTTCAAGCCCAACTATTTCCCAATTCATAGTCTGACCAACTCCTTACAAGTGCACTGCTGGGAGATTAATATCTGATTTTATAATATGGATGGGAATGTTGTCATAAAAGCGGGCCCACCTAACTTCCAATCAGTTCGTTTCTATGGAGTCTCATTCTCCGCAACTTGAACCCTATAGGCGTATGTGGACGAATAATTCTGATACGTGTGGGAAAGTCGGAGCATTCACATTCATTTAAAAACTTTGTTTGGAGAGCTCGTATTCATGTTCCGACTGGAGAATAATACTCCTTCTCCGACAATTTTCTAGCCTTGAGAGGTGCGGAGTGACCTAAATAAAGCTCGACTCATTCTTCTGGGTGATGGTGGTTGTTCGCTGGATTCAGTGGCTTATAACGTTATTGATTTTATATAAAAGATAGTGAATATAAATACATATTCCATATTAAGACTTGACGTGTTGAACCGGAATAGCATCACTCTTACACGAAGCTTGGTGGCGAAGACTCTCTCTCAACTTGCTCCTGCAGGAAGTTGATGTGCCGAGGACACTGTGTACTCTAAACCTGATGCACAAGTGGTGTGCTGCCCCAAAATTGTACGCTATCTCAATTGATAAGAGAGTTTGAAGAATTTTATTGAGAGCTGGGAGGGAGATAGCTTATTGGCAGAAACAAAATTGGATTCTAGATGCTGGTGGGGGAAACAATCCAAACCTAGTGTACGGCCCCATAGCTAATATGGACAGAGCTGCTGCACGTATTTTGGAGCAGATAATCTGTTGCTACAGAATATATGTAGCGTCACTGTAGACTTGGGAGAATGTCAATCGTAGTCAGGGAGGTTCTGCACTCTCTGGAAGTGAAGCCTTGAGTAGGATAACTTGATCCCATGTGGCAGAGAATTCAACATAAGTTCTTCTGACTGACAATTGTCATTACTCCCACACCAGGTTCGATGTTGCTAAGAATGTATGCTCAAATAGCCACAACTAACACAAAACACATGATGCGTCATAAATTTAGTGAACTGCCAGTTTTTGAAGGCAAGACTAGTCCGACATTGAGGTGAGAATACGGTCGCTACAAATCTTACATTCTAGAGGCTGAACATTTCCTGGAGCATGAGAAACTCCAGTCATCATAAACGAAGCTAAACCCGAGAAGAATGTAGACTGTCTACGTGACCATAACCGAACCCTACAATTGAGCTTATTACGTCACTGCATGCACTTTGATATCCAAAAAAGAATAATGTTCAAGATTTACAGGAATTTCCTGCAACTAACTATAGTAGTCAAATTGGGTACAATCACAGTTGCAGATTGTGTTTTGACACAACCAGATTTGGTGATTTTTGCTGCTCCTGGCTTTGATTCTGCGTCACCTAAGTCATCATCCTTCAGATCAAATGTTGCATCAAACCTAGAAACTTGTCCAGGCTCAAAAATGGCATTTAGATCTTGTGCAGTTCTATGAGTTGCGAGGTCCTTTGCTTTAGTACCTTCCTGAACACTCAAAGAATTCTTTCCAATTTATTCGTATTAAAGGTAGTATATTCCCGGAGATCAAAGGCAATACGCTTGTTGGAGCCTGTTGACTTAGATACTCAATGTGTGACCAATTTATAAGATATTGGGACTGTTCTAGTACCTCAGAACCATATAAACCTGGTAGAACCAGTGAAAATCGTTATCAACTGTTCATTTACTGTGAACTAAACAATAGTAGAAGGAATTAAGGTCTTGTATTAAACGACATTCTTGAATGGTTGGAGAGAAGCACCTTTGTAGTTCAAAGTGTTGAAGCCATGCATGGCTCTCATAGATCTGTAGGAACCAGTTGGTTGAAGAAACAAGGAAAGGATTTAGGATGCATGAGTTGTATTTTTAATTTGTAATAGTCTTTGTACATAGTACAAAATGTGCCATTTTGTTTAAAAATCCACCATTACAAAATTAAAATCATTAAAATTTGAGATTGAAAGTTCAATATAAGGTCTATTAAAACAAATGATTAAGATTGATTTTAAATGAGTAGAGGTTGAAGAAGTCTATAGGATCAATATTGTAGAAGCTTTGCTTGAAAACAAGTACCAAAGGATAATACAAATGCTTTCACACCCTTCAACATTTAAGGCCATAAAAAAACTTCTATAGATAATATCACTATATGTAGAATAAATTTATAATTACAAAATATTCTTTGTTGTAGATTTTAAAATTACTCTTAATTATTAAATATTTTCTCATATAAAATGCAATAGAATGAAATTCATCTATTTGTAATAAATTATACTTTATGCAAAATATTTTGTATTTTTTTATATTTAAAATGTCTTAAAAAATTATGAAAATATAAATTAGAAGCTAAAATAAAAGCGATTTTAAAGCCTTAAAATGCTACTTCTATATCTTAATCTCATTGCAATTTAACTTTACAAGTTAATTGTATAAATGAAAAAATAATTAGACAAAACTTCTTGATAAATATTGTAGATTCTATAGAATATAATGTATTGTTCTCACAATTGTTTAATCCATGATAGTTTCTATTTTTTTAGAATCCAATTGAAACCCACCTTATAAGATGGATATTCCAAATAATTCTACTTAATTTTTTGTAAAATATACATTATTTCATCTTGATATATAATTGTCCATTTCAAAATTTATGTGATATAAAGCAAATATTTTATTCATTCTCTTCCATATTTTAAAATATTTTCAAAATAAAATATAAAATAATTATTTAAAATTAAAAAATAAATTACTTGTTAAATGCTAAAAAGTAGCTAAAGCATTTGTAAGTCTAAGCATTTGTAAGGCATAATACTATATTTAAAATAGCTGAACTTGATTTAGAATTTAGTCTTTTCTTCATGTTCTTCTTAAATATATATTAAATTATAGGTTTTATATTGATATTTCTTAATATTGGTCTTTAATTTATTCACTTGATTAAAAAGTATTGATATCAAAGAAAAATTATACAAATTCTTAATATTAAATTTGTTTAATTTATAATAATCTACATACTTTTAAATAGATCCATTTTTCTTCTTTACAAAGAAGAATGATATATATATATATATATATATATATATATATATATATATATATATATATATATATATATATATATATATATGAGACATCAAATACATATTTATATTTTGTACCTTCATTTAAAATTCTATTGCAACTTATACTTAAATATATATCTTATTTTTTATAAATAATAATAAATAAATAAATATTCTTTTGAGGTTTTGTAATTGCTTTAGCTCCAATAAATAGAGATTTGACTTTTTTAGATATTAAAAATATTTTTTTCTAAAATAAATTTAAAAACAAATTAAATTTATATTCTAAAATAAATTTAAAAATAAATTAAAACTAAGAAATATTTAAATTATCTAAGGATTATATATTTTTAACCATGGTAGTTCTAAAATAATAAGATTGGTGGTAGAGTTTATAATATTAAATGCTATTAGAATATTATGACCTTTTATAATTACTTCTATTAGTAAAATTTTATAAATGATATTTTTTAAAGATAAGGATTTTCCATCTATAGCTTGTATGTATATATGTTTGTCTTTTTGTAATATATAAATATATATATACATATATATATATATATATATATATGTATATATTTTTGATACTTAACAAAGTCTTCATTAAGAAAACAAGCAATGTTAGAATCTAGCAAGACAAAGTAAAAAACAATAGAATTTTTAGATCTTTCACAAACTTGCACTAAAAAGCTAGCAAAGGACTTAGAAGATAGTATAATGCTTTTATGATATAATTTGGTAGAAGAATATAGTTACTTTTTTAAATAAACGTATTTTCTAATATATTGTCTTTATTTAAAATTGTACTCCTTGTCTTGTGATTTTATTGCTTTTTAGGATAATATTAAAAAACTTATACTATTTTTATATAATATAAGCATAGTTCTTTGTATCAATGTCAAGTTTTTCTTTAGGTCACAAGGAATTTTAAACATATAATATCAATTTATATATATTTTATGTTTAATTATATATCTTAATTGGTAGAAGTATTTAAAAAATATATATATAGAAGCATTGAGTTGCTAATATTTGGCTCTCTAATTTAAATTTAAAGAGGTAGTTGTTGCAATAGATGGAAAAATTAATAACTTGATCTAAAGTTTTAGGATCAAATAAGTTGAAATATGACATAAGATGTGTTTGAAAGAAAGATGACATAAAAACAAAAAAAAATGAGAAAGTATATATATTCAAGAAGAAACTAAAATGATCATTCTCAAAGACAAGAAATATATAAATTCTTAAAATTAGATTAGAAATAAGAAAGAAATTGACAAACACTTAAAAAGTCAAATAAATATCTATTAAGTTTTAAAAAAGATTATATATAAGATATTATCAAATTTACCTATTTCTATCAAAATCTTCTTATTTAAGTAAATACTAAAATTAATATGTATAGTTATAAAATTATTCCCTCTTTTAGAAATAAGTTCTATAAAGAGTAGTGATCACACGTTTAAAAATTCTAAGATGTGGAAAATTATATTTACCACATACTTTCATCTTTGCTTTTATTGGAGGTAGTTGATAGGTGTTTTCAATCATTGATAGTATCTCATACCAAAGGGATAAGACTACCCTATTATTTAATCATTATTTAGGCCTTTATAACTTTTTTTCAAATAAAATATTTGAAACACTAATAGAAGTGGTTTCTACCTCCAATAATATCATCAAATATTAAAAGTCTTTGTTAAGGTTGTGATAGAAAATACATTATATCTTGCCATCTAATTAAAGAAAAATATGTTGTTCTTGAAGATCATTAATTCTAATACATTAGCTTGAAGATTATGATAATTTAATGGCTTATTTGTTAATTCAATAAAAGAAAGCTCTTAAGTTGAATGGATTGGTTGTTGATACTTTATTTCTTTAATTTCACAATTCCAAAAAAAAAATCACAAACAAGGATATAAAATAAAATATAGTCTTTATAAAAAAATATTTCTTGATTTTTTATCTTGATCTTGATGAATGTTGTTGATGAAAAATATAAATCTTTTTTATTGCATTTGTAGGATTCATAGATGGTTCCTATGTGCATTTGCTAATATCATATCTATGCCAATGAATAAGATATTCTAACCTTTCTTAGTGCCATCTTGAATCTAAAATCTCTTCTACTTTAAATTCTTGGTTGTCTATTTCTATATGAGGATGTGACATTTGCCTTCTTTCCAATATATCCACTATTTTATATGGCTCAAAAAGAGACACATAAAATATACAATGGATTTTTATAAACTCTAATGGGTATAATTGATATCCACCTAGATTGATTTGTTTACTATAAGAAAATAGTCTAAGTCTACAATAATCCAACTTCTTACAAGAGCAAATAGTTTAATCATCTTGATGGTAGTTAAAAAATACATTTCAAATACTACTCTAATATTTGATTCACTATTTAGTTAAAACATCAATTTGAAGATATAAGGCCAAAGATACTTTTATGTCCATCTTCAATATTTTATAAAGAATTATACAAAATCTAGATACAAATTGGATGCTTCTATTTGATATATAATCCCTTGACAATCCATGATAGTAATAAAAAAAATTCAAGAAAGAGTTTAGCTATTTCTTCATATGTAATAGTTGTTGTACATGGTACAAAATATGTCATCTTAGCGAAATAATCTACTATTACAAATATAGGATCATAAGAGCTTGAGATTGAAACTTTTTATCAACTCATTAATGTTATTTATGAAAAAGTAAGTAGAGAATGTTTATTATAGATTCTTACTTTAAGCTTAATGTTTTAAGAAGTTGAGCCTTAAAAGAAACATCTTTCATTACCAACAAAAATACAAATCTAAATGGATGATTTAATTAATCTTTTAAAATATAAAATATTTGATTATCAATAAAATAAATATAAAAAATAAAATATAAATATGAATAGAAGATTTAAATATTATAGTTTTTTACAAGAAAAAAGACCATTTTGTTTATTAAATAAATAAAATAAAATAAAAATAAAAACTATACTATTTTAAATATTATTTAAAAAAATTAATTTAAAGTATTTGATATTGTATTCAATTATTATACTTAATTATTCTAAAAAATATATTAATGAAGGTTTTTAAAATTATGATGAAAAATAATAAAGTTTTTGTGCCATCTATTATCTTTGCTAATAGTTTCTAGTACAATAAATAATAAAATATCAATTAAATCGAAATACAAAAAAACATATTAATATACAATAAAAAATGATAATAAATAAAAAATTCCATCTTTTAGTAAAAATAATTTTAGACATAAAATCAATTATTCAATTTTTTTCTAAAAAATACCTATATAATAAAAATATTCTAAAAAGTAGAAATTATTTTTATTTTTGAATAATTTTTCTTATAAAAATCATTTACATAAAAATTACCTTTTTTTTTTTTTTTTTCATTTACTTTACAGTTTACTATTGTCATAAATTAGTAGAAACTAATTAATACCAATGAAGGATTTTAGAACCCAAATTTTGTATGATTAGGCAAATGCAAGTTACTACATTGTAGTTCTATTTCAAATTACTTCCTTGAAGCAAAGACTCAAAACTAAATAAATCAATATGATCAAGATTTTTTCAATCCCTCTTTGTTGATTAATATATGTAATACCAAATAGATTTTAAAGTTGTTCAAAAAAGATTATAACTAAAAAAATTTAACTGATATTATTGTTATTATTATGATTAAACGTATTATATGTTCATCTAATCATGGTACAATATATAGATATACTACAAAGTATTTATACATACTACACCATAGTTACAATCTTTTCAACAACGTTGATACTAATCAAGTTGAAAGATATAAAGACAACAACAAATACCAACAACAATCCACCACACGTGTATTAGCAACACAAAAGTTAATCACAACAAACAAAACACAGTTCAAATTTTAAAGTAACCATAAACATCGATTCCAAAGTCACAACAAATGTCTTTAATACATTGCTTTTGACTGAAAGTGACAGAAATGAAACTACTTTCAAGGAGTCTTGATAATTAATATCATTTCTTCACCAGGATTTCCGTAACATATATGATAAATCTCAACCGTATTCTTTAGAGTGTGCTCAGATGAAAGAATAAAAATTAATAATTAATTTTAGAAGCTTTATCTGATGACCAAAGAGCCACAAACGAACAAAAACCATGACACGTACCACGATAACACACCGTGTATTTATGTAGTAATTAAGAAAAGGACTCGCTCTACACATTTAGTACTTAAGTTATGGTCGTTCAACAAATCATGATCAAGCGTACTGGATAAAAGCAATTTCAGATCTGTTGTTGACCTAGCACAACTTATCTTTTGCGTAAAATACCCATACTTTGCATAAATCAAAACAAAATTGGAGTCTTTTACCTCATACCCGAAACAAAATTGGAAAATCTATCTCATAGCGTGAGAAGCAACCCTAAACGTCAGTTCCAAAGCTAGCCTTCAGAATCAAATGTATCAACTTAGACAATGAGCAACAGGCTTAATGAGCAACATACACCCTGCAGGAATCCACCATGTAAGTAAGGAAAAACGGAGTACTCGACACTGCAAAAAATGTGCCTTGAACAAACTAAAATATGTGTGAATGCCGTTACAGTGGCACTGGTTTGCAACAAACCGTGATGTTGAAATTTATAGGGAGAAAACCTCAACTTAAACTACCAATCTCTTGAAATACTTGCTTTCTTGCGGGAAGATGTAGGTGTTGGAAAGAATTGCACGAGAATCTGAAGGCCTCCTCAAATAAAACTACTCTTGAATGTTGGGATTTTATTCCAGCTAAGAAGTGGGTACTTCACAGTAACTCATTCAGGAAAGGATTCTACCTCCCGCGGCCTCTGAAACCACCTCCGCGACCGCCGCCCCCTCGGCCTCCACCTCTGCGGCCGCCACCGCCACGGCCACCACCTCCACCGCGACCTCCACGGGAGGAAGAGCCTTCGTACGATCCCCTGCCACCACCACCACCACCGCCTCGACCTCGTCCACCTCGGCCACCAAATGAACCTCTGCCGCCTCCACGGCCACCACCTCTGCCTCTGGATGACCATGAGTCATCCCTACCCCTGAAAGAGCGACTGTCACCCTCGTCGTCTGAGTATGCATCCCTTGGTGCTCCTACACGTGCAGGACATCACATGCATAGGTGGGTCAGTCATGTTCAAACTAAAACTCAACATCTTCAGCAAAAACGGGGGAGAAAAGAGGATTGGGGGGGGGGGGGGTAGAGGAGAGAGTGGGAGCATGATTCAAATTAGTGGAAAGAAGCTGATAGATGAAAACCTCGGAAATCCAAGCTGTCGTCGTCTCTAGCCCATGGGGCTCTGGACCTCCCACTACCTCTTCCTGGCCCACTTCGGCCAGATGATACCGCAAAATCCTGGTCTTCGTCATCATCACCGAAATCCAAATCTTCAAAATCTTCAAAATCTCCCTCATCTCCTGAACTAGAACCCAACTCCGATCCTCGGCGATTCCATCCTCTAGAAGGCGGTTCTGACTTGCTTCTCCTTCTCGATACTGCTGAATTCCAGTTGTCTGTACGACCCCCCCTAGACACCTTTCCAGAAGAGCCTCTACCTCGCGCCAACACTCTATCCTCATGATCAGTGTCTTCATTTTGGTCTCCGAAATCTAATTCTTTGTAATCGTCATCAGAACTTACGGTGCTAGCCAAATCTTCGTCAGAGCCATCGCTAATATCAAAATTGAATCGACTAGGTTTTGTCTGCGTCCTAGTAGGTTTCCATTCCTCGTGCTGCCTTCGACGGCCATCTACAACACCCTCTGCGCCACGAGATCTATCAAAACTTTCACGTCCGACCTCTCTATCATTATATGCGGGTCTCTCCCAGACATCCCTGGGCCGGCTGCGCTCCTCTAACCGTGAAGATAAGGGTCGACTTCGTTCTGATGAGCGCTCGTAATCAGACTGACCATACGATTGGAGACCACGCTCTTCGGTACGTCCATACGAACTTCTTGAGTTCTCTCTGTCATATTGCCTAGACCTCCTTGAAGAACTCGTGTCAGATGCTCTCCCGGTTCCCCTTGGACGCTCAGTCCGGCATTCATAACATTCTGAGTTTCTGGAGAAGTTGTGGAACCTACATCTGTGAGCAAGATAAGCATTCCGTCACTAACTGCATGAAATATCAGTCAATACATGGATGATTCTTAATGACTGCAAGCATGATGATTTTCCATTTTACGTATTTGTTGTAGTTATTTAGCCGGCTAAACGAGGTTCTTCAAACTCGGTGCAAAGGACACGACCAGATACTTCACAACGTGCTTAGCAAATTAAGTTTCACTCCTTCAAATAGCTGATTTACTACAGCTCATGACAGTCATAAATAGAAACTAACTGCATTCGCTGCAGGTTCTCGACTATTCAAAAATAAAATTCTGGACCGAGAAACATATACAACAATGTAGGTTTACCTGGGACACTCCCAATCTCCTTCCTTTATCTCTGCCTTCGTATTTTTGGTCTGACATTTCCGACAGACAACATTCCGAGAGAAGTTGATGAAGCCACAACTGTAAAATACAAATATCAGAACATGATTTAAACCAGAAATGCCCACATCAATATTAAAGTCCATTAACTTGAAAACGCTTAATATTGAATTTCTTCCCAGGATGAAGAATCGAGCTGTTGGCCTCTGAAATATCCAAAAGATAGATTTCTAGTAAGTTTCGACCTATTATTATCACTATATATATTGACAAGAAAGGAAGACAAAAAACAGTCCATTCAAGTGGTTCTTACTCGGGACACTGCCAGTCACCAGGTGGAAGTTCTACTTGAGGGCGTCGTTCCTGGCACTCTCGGCATTCCTTGTTTCTTGAAAAGTTTATGAAGCTGCATCTGTTTCAGCAAACCAGGTAAATTGAGCAACTTGGATAACTTAGCTAAAAAAAGTCAACTGGCAGTTGTCTATGTGAGGACACGCCTGGAGGATATAATATTAAGGAGGCATAACAAAATGTTGTATTTTTAAGTTTCAGCAATTATTTTATGTGCACAATCAATTGTTATAAGTCCGTGTATACACCAAAGCTGATAAACCACATCAAAGAAGCACTACATTATTCAAACCGATACCCAAACTATATGGAAAGAAGACCGCACTCTGGACATTTCCAATCGCCTGGTTTCATGTCGATATTATCCGTGTAAGAATTTCTCCTAATTTTCTTTTCCTGCGGTGGAGGATTCACAGCGCGAGGAGTAGGAAGGGGCAGAGAAGGATCTCGAGGAGTCTCACTAGCCTTGATAACCTCAGATAACAACTCCTTGGCAGCAGATTCAACTTCAGCTGTAACAGGTGCATAGATTAATAAGTCTATCAACTACAAATTCATGCAGTTTTTTGAAGTCTCAACGGTTACTAGGGCTTTCAACCTTTAAAGAATTGTAATTAACACGCAGAACTAAAACATACAAAAAAACAAAAAGTTTGAAACCAGCGTACAAAACCTCTCGCCGGGCATTTATACTAGCAGATAAGATACTGATAGGATTTAGTGATGTACACACCAGGCAAAGAGCGGGATGGCGACTTCGCAAGCGAGGCATACGCCACCAAAAGGCGGACAACATCTTGAGTTGCGGCTGCGTCGTTGTTGGAAGGCTTGTTATAAGCTCTTTCACACGCATTCCGAATGTCACATGGTTTGCAGACCTGTGCACAACGCATTAAATTTCAGTTGATTGTCACATTTATTTATAAAGGTCATACGAGAATTTTGTACGCGTACAACCGGAGAGCGCAGAACCTTCCAAAAAAACATCAGGGAGATAATTATGACATCCCCATGCATTCCAAGCAGGAAGGCTTCGACTGTAGTTCGGGACGTGATGCTGGGGAAAACGACGATTATAAAATAGACCGAGCGGCTCGCCATTGAAGACTCGGAACACCTTAATTGAGTGAGATAATCAACTTACGGAGGCTTCGTCAATGTCAAGAGAAACTCTGAGCCGCTTGCCTGCATTCACGACTTTCCGGTCAGTGCTTGGGCAGCCGAATTCCGCAATTTCCCGTAACAGTTCAGGAGAGAGTACACTGCAAAATTACATCCAAATCAATAAGCCTCCTTTTGCTTCACAATTCACAGCCATAACTAGCAACATGAGCACATTTGACCACTTTTCAACAAAGTTAAACCCCACTCGATAATAACATTGAGTGTATGCAAAGTAGTAAATTTCTGTACAGTTTAGGCATCCAACTCCTGAAGTGATTACAGTGATGAAAAAATACTTGAGAAATCGAATTGGTATCATAAGCGGAAAATGTGATGGACGCGTACTTGATAATATCGTCTCTGTTGCGAGCGAAAGCCATCGAAGCTCGTTTGATTTTACCAAGGTCATCTTCTTGTCTGACCATGGGCCTCTTATCGTGCGTCTCGGTCTCGAAGATAAAGTGACCTCCGGCTTCCAGCATATTGAGGTACTTGTTCCATTCGGACCATGGGTGCAGATTTTCACCGTCCTCTGCTTCATCGTCTTCCAACGCCAGCTCTGGACGATCTCCATCGTTTAACAGATCAACAGTGCATAATGCTTCCTGTACCTGATCCTCTAGTACAACTCTAGGAGAATCCTCAACAGATTCTGACAAGTTATCCTTCACTTCTCCATCCATTGATGCAGCTGCGGTCACCTTGCTATCTTCATGTGCATCATTGAAATCTTTCGCAACTTTCTCTTCTTCCACAGCACTTGCAGGAACATCCACTGCAAGTTGACCATGGCCCTGCGCAGAGTCTAGGCTGGACGAAGACATTGCGCGAATACCCCTTAAACCAAATGCAAGCGACCGATGTTGCTGTCGCCATGCTGGAAGAAAACTCTGGGATGGACGTGCACGCGCCCTAAAAATGTGCGAGTACGACGTCAATGAACGACTACGAAGTCCCACATTTGCAGAAGAAGAGACCAAGCACATCGTCCCCTGTCTGAAATACACAAGCCATGACCGCTGCAATATCTGAGTGCTACACGAGAGGGCCATGTCTCTCACCAACAACCCGCACTCACAGACCTCTCCCTGAAGCACAAACAAACCCAGGACAGCAACCAGAGCCCACCGACCCAACTGCTTTTAAAGCTGAATAAGAGCATGAACTCTAAAGCCCACTAACCGCGGGGTGAGAAGCTCCAACCCCCGCCATGTATATGAATACAAGAAATGATTTGGGTGCAAACCAATGCACACCCTTAAGTCACTGACGGTGCTGAACACACACCCAGGTAAGGGGCAGAATTACAAGCGCGTGTCTTAAACCCTAACCCCCAAACCCCTTAGCAGAGAAAGGAACAAGGAAACATTTCTCTGCGGCCGCCATTTTATAGGGGTGACTCCAGACCCAAGCTTCTTCGTCACAGTTAGGCTATCCTAGACGCTTTCCAGGTTGACAAATACGTGGAGATTCAAACCCAAGTTACTGGATCTGAAGATTTTTGAAGTGGCTACGTGGAGATATTGTTATGATTACCAGCGTGATGTGTTAATAGTTCACGGTACAAGTTGCTCGTTAGGTCACGCTTTCAAGTACTACTGCTCACGAGGCTGTTTGGTGGATGCTCCCAGTTATGGGTAAGCGACAGCCCATAACATTTGTCCGACGTAGCTCATCGGGTTCAGTGCGAGCATCCAAGACAGAGTTTTGACCAACAACGAGAAGACATGCTTCTAATGAGACGGTCGAGATGGGTCCGGGTGTAAATAGCAGATTGGCCATCGCATACGAGAATTTCCTTGGGGGAATACCATGCCGAGTGATAAAATAGTTCAGCAGCAACATGAACCCTGACTTTAAGTTAGCGCCGCAAGGTGAACAAAACAATGGTTTCCTCAACTACGTTGTCGCTGGTGCTTGGAGGGGGAGCTTTGGTGGCGTCTGCTCTCACTCTCGCCTTCTTCACTTGGCGCACCTCCATAAACAGCTACAGCAACAGGTTCCCTCACTAGATTTGCTTCTATAATCTGGAATGATCACCATTTCAATCGATCCCATATCATTTCATTTACAATTGTACATGCAACTCTTAATGATGTCGATGCCACTGTCTCAGATGGAGGGGAGTATGAAACTGGGTGATGCTATCCACCTACTCTTGAGAGAAATGAAAGGGGATAGTCCTACCTTCACAGAGCCTAACAAACATTCACACAATCAGTGAGGAATTAGTCTCACGACGTCTCCTAATTCCATCCTGCCCTGCCATTGTGACCGACTGTCACGCCCCCACAATGCTGTAGCATCGAGTTCTTTTGCAGCACCGCTAACCAGAGGTCATTTGTTTATTGATCAGAAGCTTGTGATTCGGGCTAAAACAAGATTTCACCCTGTTTGATGGGAAAAGAAACTGTGATGGAGTGGGAAGAAAATCTCAAGAACAAATCTTCTCGACGTCCAATTCATTAGCTCTGCTCATTCTTCAACAGTTTCCTGCTTTATCAATTGAAAATCAGATCCCGAGTAAAATTCATGTTGTTTTGTATACTAAAGAGCATTAATCCCTTAGATTGAAATGGAATTGTTGGGATTTTCACCATAATGATCTCGTCTAAAACTGGTACCGGTTGATATTCCGACTGCAGGAATATAGCGTTCTTGAAGATCTTCCAGTTAAATGGTCAAATTTACTGCTATACAAGAAAGGGAACTCAAACTAACTGTCGGAACAATTTGTACAATGTATTCCAAGAATACTAGAGAAATTAATGACTAGTACGTCAACCAGTCGTGGGTTAGTCACAGTCAAACTATTGCCATGTTCAATCATGTGTACCTATGATAGTCATGGAATTTTACACAAAACCGTCGTGATGTCTGACTGTCAATATCATTCAATTGGACATTTATTTAAATTCACCTGATATAACAGTGACAATTTATCAATATGAAGTGCTGATATACCCAGTAGATCCATGTTCATCATCACTTACACGGCAAGATCCATGAATTGTGATTACACAAAGCATTGAAATGTAACCTGATAAGATGTACACGTTTTCTTGAAATTTCTCTTTGAGAATAAATGAACAATAATGAAGAACAATCGACATGGTAAGTTGCAAAATGATGTCAAAGCGAAAGCTAGGTATCTAAAGATACGCCAAGTCTCGGGTAAACACACGTCCATTATGCATTTCGTTTTGGGTCTTGCACTCTCGTATGCTAATCAGTAATTACAGTGCTCCCATTCCAATACTGAACAGCTCGTCCTAAATAAAACAACACCAACCAAAACCGTTACTGCAAGATGGTTATGGCGCCTGTATAATCTGAAGGTAATTACGTTTCTCAGGTACACTGACAAAATCCACAAACAAATAAGATGTAACTAGCCCAGATTCAAAATTACCTGATGCAAAGAGTTGCTCATTCAAAGCCGAAGGAATTGAAAGCTGCAGTTCCTGGCGCATTGACCGCGATCTGTTCCGCATCATTGTGGCTATGGCAACTGAGAACTGACGTAATTTTAGTGCTTGAGGGTTAAGGACAATGTGACTGCAACTGTTACTTCCAGCAAGTAAACTCCTTAGCCATCGCTGCAATGCCTCGATTTTTTATTTATTTTTAATAATTAACTAAGTTTAAAAAGTCGTACCTGGATCAAGCGAGTATATGAGCACCTCCCCCGAACACTCCCAACTGCCGAAAGGTGGCTCTAATCGACTCATCAAGGCCTTAAAAATATCACGTGATTTTTAACAGTACATCTTATACTTCGTCAATGACTTCGAAGTAGCGTTTAAAAGTTGGTTCATCCTTGCAGTAATCGTGCAGAACTTTGTAGACTTCCATCAACAGCCGGGGAAACCTATTGGAAAAGTAGGTCTCGAAGCCTTCTGGAAAAGGTCCCAGTGATTCCTGCGAGTATGAACCAAGACTTCAATGGGTCAATATGTAACGAAGACAAACCGAAACAAAATACTCGTACCACATGGAGTTTGTAAGCTTCACCCTTTGACTAAACCTAACATTAGGTGCTAGTACTCATCAAATAACAAAGGTAGGTACGGTAACTTGATTCCAAGCATACTAAAACTTTGCCGTTCTGAATTCGTCGTCTGGCAGGAAGGCTCTAAGAAAGATTACGCAAAACTTTTCGAATGTTGAGAACAAAATTCTGAATTGCATGTTAGGCCCATACCTGCATATCCTGAGGAAGCTCCAGAAAATGATGACTTTTGTTGCGGATGATGCGAAGCAAATCCCTGGTACTGCTAAAGTTGTACTTACGGTAGCGACGTCCGTCGTCCAACAGTTTTGAATCTAACTTCGTCTCCCAAGAATGTCCGAATACATCGGGCCCAATAGCTTCTAAAGCAGGCAGCACCTGCGAGTCTGATACTCTATCTTCATGTTCCACTCGATCACTCGCTTTCAGCAAAAAAGAGAGTCGTTGTTCGCTATTCCAGAAGAATGGATGAAGCATAACATCCTTAGCAGCTGGTCTGCATGTACCACACAAAGAATTCTTACTGATAATATAAATACCCTAGTTAATAGCTCCAAGCTGATAACTCTTGAGAGAAAATTATGGCGCGAGCCCTCTACACGAAAGACTGGACTTGCAAGTCATTGTATTCAATAAGCTGCATGAACGCCTGCTACATTTGGACTTAAGGACTATCAAGTATTTCACAGTGACATATACGAATGTAACACATCTGAGCAAGTCCAGATGGCGACAGGAGTCTATGAAATAATTTCTACAACAAAAGCTCGGAATTCTTCATTGCGCATAAAGTCATATGAAAACTCAACCACTGGAAGTCTAAAGAGAAGACCTAGAAGCTCAAAGAAACTGACTTACCTTTTGGAGGGGTCATAACAAAGCAGTGCCTTAATCAAATGATAAGCCTCTGGCATATCCTCAATGTAAAAAAAGTCTGGAGCTCCTTTTGCGATATTGGCATCCCGAAGAAAATGCTCTCCAAAAGGATGTTGACCTCCTGTGATACAGAAAAAGAAGAGACAGCCCAGGCTGAAAACATCAACTGCCCGAGTTTGACGACCTTCTTTGAGCTGCTCTGGAGCTTGCCAACCTCTGCTACCTGATCCACCTTTTCCTGGAAAAATTTCAATATTTTCGTTAAAAAGCAGGGCATTCACTGGCGTGGCTGCCTTACGAAAACAGCCGCGAATAGATAAAGAAACAATGTATATCGTCACAGTTACTGCGTCAAAATTCGTTTGTGACCCTGGTCACACCGTTATGGATGAAGAGACATTTAGCTGGAAACACAATTAGCAAGTAGTGAGTAGCAACGGCACCCAAATCCGAAATGAGTATACCAATTACGAATACACAACTTAAAACAGAACATCTCAGAGGCTTCCCAACTGACTTTTCAAAACATGTAATGCTGGGTAGAACTAATGTCAACCCCAATTCCAAGAGGAACGACCAACAATATTTGTTCAGGAAAAACCAGTGACACACCTGTGTCTTGATATGATGAGACATCATTGGCAAGATGTTTGCTCAGACCCATATCAGCCAACTTAGCTTGCAAAATACGCCCATTACTAACGAGCACATTGTGGGGCTTCAGATCACGGTGAACGATTCCCACAGCGTGGAGGTGTGCCAAACCAGCAACAATGTCCCTGTTTCACCCAATATACGTTGTGACTAACGCAAACCATTCACAATTAACAGCATAGACTTCATTAAAATAATAATGAAACACCACTAGCAGGAGAGAAAGAAAAGGGAAGAGAAGAGAAGAAGAAAAAAAGAAATGGAGGAATCCTCACCTCATCAGCTGCAACAGTTGAGGAGAGCACCGCCCATTATAGTTCCAGAGTTTTAACTCCTTTCCATTAGGTAATTTTAGATACTTAACGTCGTCCGAATCGTCATCTATATTGCTATGCTTTAAGGAGTTTTTCTTGCTTTCGGACACAATAAGGTCATTCAGGCTCAGAGCGCATCTTTCCAGAGCTACGTACACAAAATCTGGAGTTTCTTCCATTGCAAAGTATCTCACCACATTCGGGTGTTCATCACTGGTAATAAGAAATTTAATCTCCTTCACAGCTTTGTCATAATGATGGGCAAGAAGCCTTTTCACAGCCACATGACGACCATCGAGGTATCCTTCAAACACACTCGTGCCATTGCTCCCAGCTCCTATGACAACCTTTGTAACAAACAACCGTCCGACTTGTATACCATCCCCATACGCACTTTTATTCATAGCAACACCCCGAGTAGTTCCTTCGGCACTAGCTTCAGCACTAGGTCTTTGCTTAGAATGAGTAATCTCGTTGTTGCCATCATCCTCAGAAGGTCCTTTGTTTGCAGTCGACGGAGTACCTTTTTTGACTTTTCGGCGAGTTTTGTTGGCCCCAGCTTTCCTTATTTTCACCACCTCCTCTCTTTTTCCAGATGAAGAGCGATTGTATAAGTACCAAAGAAAAGACAAAAATCCTGACACTAACAGTACAATTCCCGCAACGCTACCCCAAGCCCAAGCAGTATCACGACCTGCTCTTACACTACCACTCCTGTGATCGGCAGATCTATTGTCCAAACTTGGCACCCCAGCAAAAGCCTGCTTTCCTGGGAATCCTCCACTCAAAAAGTCTTTTTGAACATCTGCGAGTACTGGAAGGATTCGTTTACTATCTGCATCGTTGGGAATTGGCTTCACTCTACGAACAAAAGCAACTTTTCCTGGAAAGTTGGATTTCCAATCCAGAGGTGAAGGAGTTGCTGGCAGCAGATTTCCTATGTATTCGCCTGTAGAAGAGACGCAGATAAGTTTCTCTAACGAGACTTCATAGAAGACAAGTATTCAGAAATTTGCAAAGACAAAGCGAACATGCAAATATCACACAGTGAGTGGATCCAGGGAGAAACTTCACCAGAAGAAGAAAAAATGGCAATTGGAGCCACTTGATATGATGGCCTTGGAGACGACATGGAAGCAGCGAGAACCGGTGTCGTAATAGTCCCGTTTTCGTTGGCATAAGCTTGCCGAAAGGTGGGCGACTGCCCCGAAGATTGAACAAGAGACAGAGTCTTTACCTCGCCCAATGAGACATTCCAGCGAACTTTGCCCGTTGCAAGCTCCTGCACAGTAACTGAATAATCGGTTCGGAGACAAAGCATTGTATTGACCTTCTTCTCGGAATCAGTAATAGTAGCAGAGGTTTGCTCCAATAAAAGCTCCGCGTCTTCAGCCTTAGCTTTCTCGTTCGCAAAAGTGGCAGCTTTCTCCAAAACTTTTCCAGAGTTGTCAAACTTGCGTATTAGAGCCCCAGTGTCCTTGTTGAGAAGGAATGCGGTGTTCGATACCGAACTCAAAACCACTGCTCCATCGTCCGTGTGATGAGGTGAACTGGCTACCAAATCCTTTATGCTGACCTGAAGAGGCTGTAGCCACCAGAACTATGAGACGAACCTTCATTTTTCTTAAAAAGCATACTAGATGGATAATACTTCAGCGCTGCGACCCTGAAACTGCTAATTCTCTGCATGCACTAATACTGCAATTCTTTCAGACTTGCAGCCATTGAAATGTAGTGCACAACATGCAACACATGATCTTTTTAAAATTACCGTACCAACAGCTGGCAGCAGAACGATACGGTTTGAGTTAAGAATTACGTGCCTCTATTTATTTCTGAAAATTAATCAATCTACAGGATAAACAAGAGTAATGCTTCTTAACGACCAACGAGCAGGCGAAGCGAAGTGCTCATCTAATAGTAATGCTTATCGAATGACGCAAAGAAGATGAACATGTTAGTTGTAAACTAAAACCCTGTCAGCCCAAAACATGGTTCACCGTTCTGAACCATACGACGTCAAGGAAAATAGAGGAAGACGTGTTGTAATGAAATTTGCAGGGAGTATTGCAACAACAAGTTACACAGGAGAATGACAATACAGAAACTCACCGCAATACCATTCTTATCATGGACATATAGTTTACCATCTGGTCCACTGAACATAGACCAATCCTCAGTTTCACCATTAAGTCCATCATCTGCTACAACGTCCAAACTAGAGTTTATTTCCTTGGTTTCTTTGTCCCTACCAGCCATGAACGTGGTAGAAACTTCCGGTCCCGATGCAAACGACCAGAGAGTCTTCTTTGTCACAGGGTTCACTGCGTGGAGGACCCCTCCAAGTGATACTACCATCATTGGCTCTAGTCCACTGACACAAGAACAAAATTTGGAATTAAGATTGAAAAGATAAAATATAACGTGGCAATTGAGGATGAAATTTTCACATATACTTCCCTTACAATGAGGGTAATCCGGTTTGAGTTAGAACCATAAAACATTATTTAGGTTCGTTCAAAACCAGCATTTGAAATCTTCTGTCATCAAAATACCCATACTGAACTTGTAGATGCTATAATTGGGTCTCAAGTATCGTTCATCAAATTGTTTGGTTCTTAACCGGACAAGTTTTGAAAAAATTTAAACGACCTTCGGAACTTAAGGGATCAAAAGAGATTGAACCATCAAGACATAGAATAAGACACTATCACCACAGACAGCAGGAGCATTGTGGTTCTCATGATCAGCCTGTGACACGAACGTCCAATGCTTGTCACATCAAACAACAAGTCTTTCCACTCGAAGATTTATGTACCAATTATGTGATCCTGTGACTTGAAGCGAAAGCTGAATAGCTCGCAGGAAAGCTTTGTAGGGTTTCGAGGAATTGAAGTTGCTCTCACTGAATGGTCGACTAATCTACAAAATTGTGCAGGCACACAGGACCAATACGCTTTTCATTCAGGTATCAACCGCACATTAGATGCGTATTTTACTATCTAGAATGGTCGTTGGATAGTTCCAGCTACTGTGGCGCAAACATAAGAGTATGAACTTTAAAAAAAACCTACAGAGCTCCCTAAGGAACAAGTATTAAAGCTAAAATCTTGACAAGACAATAGTCTCCTGAACGTAAACACATTTAATGCTGGTTAGTTACGAAAGAGTGATTTTAACCTGCTAACAAGCGAGAGGGGTTCTAACCGCAGAGAAATTAAACAGAAGAAGCGGGAGGCAACAATAAACATATCGCGACACACCAGAATTGCTAGATTTTGGAGGTTGATGGAGATGGAGAGAGAGAGAGGTTACTCTTGAGAGTCCGCAACCGGGGGGATAGATCCCTGGTTTTCGGCCGGCCAGGCAGGGACCTCCGCCCTGACCTGCTTGAACACCAACATGGCCAGGAGCGAGCAGAAAAACAGGATGCACCAAAAGAGCGTAGCCAAATACTGCCTTCCAATCATTTTTTCGAAGCGCCGAATCGCAGAGTCCGCCACAACGTAAAACAAACGTCCGGAACCCGAATAATGCGAACTTATAAGCGTTTATCTAAAGCACAATCCTCCAAGAAACCTTATCGACAACCTCCGCCTCGCCTCCCTCATAAAAACGCTTCTGATCGAGCTATTCGGACGTTGCGGAGCTGCGAAGCGTCCAATCCAGAGCCCACGATTCCTACAAACCCAAGTCCTGTGGACTTTCACAGAAACCCAACAAAATTCCCTTGAAAAAATATGTACCCAAAACACCAAATCTAGCGAGTGAAGGAATCCCGAATTCCCATATCGACCTCTACAACAACAACATCGCATTGCCGTGTCTTCATCCCCATTCCTCGCTCTGCAGTTGCCTGAAGCGGAACCTCGAAGCTGAGTCAAGGCAAATAGACTAGACTGTATACCCCATGCCGCGTAGACCCCGTGCAACCCAGTCCACGGCTTCCGCCGTCTCCGCGGTCACCCACGACCACCAGCGCTGCCGGAACCTTCGATCCCCATAGCTGTGTCTCCTCACATAAATATAGGTCTCCATTTATGGGGATCCCTGAGTGTGCCAAAATGCGACACTTTGCAGCCCAGATCTTCGTTCCCCTCGTCAAATCTAGGGCTGAAGTAGGTTGCCCCCCCCCTCCCCCGTATATGAACAATTCCTGTAGAGAGTGTGTATATTGTATATGCGTGTGTTTAAAGTTTTGTTCAGTTAGTACATGCTTTGAAACATGACAAACCCAAGGAAAAAAAACCTATCAGTTCATTTAGACATACAATACATGGGTCATGTGTTTGATTATGTCGTACAGTCCAACTTTGAATTTCTCTGAACAAAGTACTGGCGTCGTTAATTTTCATCCTTTTTCCCACTTTATTTCCAATAATTTTACACATGGCACGATTATAAAGAAACAAAAGTGTAAAAGGGAAACAAGATGGGAAGTTATTGGGTTGCAAACTCAACGCGATTGACTGTTGTTATGATATATTTATATTTATACATATGTGTGTGTGTGTGTATGTGGGAGTTGCTAAAGCAACACACTCATATTGTTAAAGCGAAATCCCACTTGAGTTCTCATAATTAATTTATATGGTTGTCCCCCCAGATCCAACTACAGCGCAAAAAAAACGTCATGATCAATTTAAAAGTCGTGATTGGAGGAGTGTTGGATTTTTACTTCTTTGCCGAACCAACGCCGCTTGAGGTGATCGATCAGTACACAAAGCTTGTAGACTGGCTAGCGCCTATGCCGTGTTGGACTTTTGGAACCTATCAGTGCCGGTGGGGATATGACAATATCGACGACCTCAAGGATGTGGCACAGAATTATAAGAAGGTAAACATCCTGCTCGGCACTATCTGGAATGACAATGACCACATGGAGGCTTGCAAGGACTTCTCTGCATCCCATCCGCTACGATGAGAAAAAGGTCCGGAACTTTGTGGAAGAGCTTCATGCCAATGGACAACAATATGTCCTCATCCTTAACCCTGGTACAACCTAATAACTAATCCGTTCTTTTGAAATTCTGAAACATGGTCATAGCTTAGGAAATCGTTTCCGTTTGGTAGTTGTGCACATGGCGAGCAATGAGTTGATGGCCACTTGCATCCTGTCCACTGTGTAGGTGTCAGTGTGGCTTATAAAGATTACATCACGCTGGAGCGGGGCTTGAAGGAGGACGTCTTTCTCAAAAATAAGTTCGAGGACAACTTTTTGGCGCAAGTTTGGCCAGACCTTGTTTACTTTCCCGACTTTCTTCAGCCTAAAGTGGATTCATGGTGGACGACAGAGATGCGCGACTTCTTCAGCATGGTGCCATTTGACGGTCTGTGGATTGACATGAACAAAGCTTCAAACTTCTGCAGTGGGAATCAATGCTCCTTCACTCCGAAGAGCTTGGCAGTGTTTGCCAACAAGAGCAACATTAGCAACAACGAATGTGTGTTGCAGTGCGTGGAGAGAGCTTCCCGCTTTAATGATCTCCCTTACAAGATCGATCATGTAAAGAAATAGAGAAAGATAGGCGATAAGTCGATTTTAATGACTGTGAAGCATTGGAATGATGTCCTGGAGTACAACGCCCACATCCTTTACGGCTTGTCCGAGTCTGTTGTTACGCAGAGGGTTTTGACAACTGTGACGCACAAGCGACCATTTGTCCTCTCCAGGTCGACGTTTGTAGGCTCGGGTGCGCACACCGCACACTGGACTGGCAACAACAAGGCCACTTGAGAAGTTCTGAAGTACTCCGTGGCGAGCATCATCAACTCCGGCATGTTCGGCGTGCCAATGGTTGGCGCTGATATTTGTGGGTTCGCGGGCAACACCACAGAGGAGCTTTGCAGCAGGTAGATGCAAATGGGAGCCTTCTATCGTTTCTCCCGAAACCATAACGCCATCGGAGCCATTCCCCAGGAGCCTTAAGTTTGGGAGTCGGTCGCTGAATTGTCAAGGAAAGCTCTTGGCCTTTGCTACCGTCTGCTACCTCATTTGTACACCTAGGACGCTTATTTCCTCAAGGGAACTTGGTACAATTTATTCGACTTCACTAAAATCACTAACATTGGCGAGAAGCACACCCTTGCCGCCACTGCAGACACCATCAACGTACACGTACACCGGGGGCAAATTCTGCCGATGTAGGAATCTTGTCTAACTTTTGCGGAGGTGAAGAGGACATCCTTCACTCTGATAGTCGCATTTGACAAGTCTTCTCATGCCACAGCCTTTGGCAAGCTGTTTGTGGACAACTGTCAGGACCACGAGATGGAGGTGCGAGATGGATCGTCGACATTCGTGCAGTACTTCGCCAAGAGGTCTTCCCACGCAGGATCTCTTATTGAACGTGTGATCTCAGGCGACTACGCCCTTGCGCAAGGATTGGTGTTACAAAACATCAAGCTACTGGGAGTTTCAAAAATAACACATATAATTAGATTATCTTTTTACTTGTATAGCTTATCCTTCAATTGAATGTTTTATAAACTCCACATGTCTAGATTACAATGGTTTGCTCTTCATTCGTTCATTTATCCGAACGCTTCACTTTTACTATGACAAGGAAATGTTAATTTTACTACTCCTTTCTTGTTTCTTGTCAGTTTTTAGCAGCTATTTTACTTTCAGATTTATAGATGTATCCTGTCAATACGTCTTTCTTTTTCGTTAATTCTCTTAATTTTGGATTTGAACTTGGACTTGGATTTTTTTCTAATTTATTACGTCGAAGGTGTTAAAATAGTTATCAGGTGAATAAATTGTACCGTCTCCTACAACTCCTTCACCTAATAATCTCTGAGGAAGAGAAAGACAGAGAGAGACACCGTCTCGTCGTTGGGTTGAACTCTATCATTCACAGCAGCATCGTTAACACACACATACTAACAAGCCTTTTGTCGCGAACATATGTGCAGATCGTAGGATCAACATGGAGTCCCCCTCGTCTTCTAGACGTCCCACCGAAGCTCGTCCCCGGAACAGAGAAGCACAAGAACCGGAGGAGTTCGCCAACCGTCCCAAGGCATGTCAACGATGTGGAAGCACGGATGTGAAATTCAAATACCTGAACAACAAGAAACAACCGCGGTACGAATGCCGTACTTGTAGATACGGGGGCAGAGGTCCAATTCTTGTTCAACCCCTTCCCCATGAGACTGCTCCACTGGAAAGGATACCTCCAGATCCCAATCTTAGAACCCATAGAATTCATGGTCCAGATCAAAGTTTGCCCTCGATGCAAATCATCTACTCATGTGAGGTTTCTGGACCTCAACAACAAAAGCCCGAAGCAGCCGCGGTATCGGTGCCGAAAATGCAAACTCAACTTCTCACCGTTCAAGACGAGAGGACAAGTTCCCAAAAAGGTCACGAATGAAGCAGTGCAAGCGATGGACACTTCTACGGAGCTTATCGATGCGCCAGACCAGGTATCGCAACTCTTGGCACTATATGAGATCAGCGAGAATCTGATCCAAGGGATTGAGTTGCTGGAATCGACACTGGACCTGTTGCAATGGAAACATGGCCTCTGGATTGTCCTTGGCGATTGCCCGATGACTTGGGTTCCATTGCTCTTCTTCCTCCGGACGAAGAGAATGGTGGTGCTTCAATGTTTGGGCCGGAGTCTGCGACCAGCGGCTTTGACTCACACTGGGTTCAGTTTAGAAACTTGTGTTTCTGAATGTTAATTCTTCGTAACCGTCAACAACAATCGAATCTGCTCACCGAAGCAGCTCAATTACAACAAGAAGTTGTCTTATTTGGAAATTTTGGGATTGAACGTCGTCCTAGGCCGAGACTTTGAGATAAACTAACACGCCCAGAGGTTAGACTTGCGTCGCAATAATCGAGACTTGGAATTGCGTCTTGTTCAACGTTCGTTTTGTGAATACATGCATATCTTGGAGCAAATTTTCGGCACGGGACGAGGCCATAACGCCGGAGATCGCACGTGGTGAAAAACACCGCTAAACCCAAAACCCGTGTACAAATTTGGAACCCCACTACAACCAGGGCTCGCATGAATCCGCTTCCCTTTTCCAATGACTAATGAGTTTTAACTTTATGAAATAAACAACATCTATCATATAAATAAATCATGTTTTAGCAACTCCATATATATATATATATATATACATACAAATTTGAGGAAGGTGAGTGACATTTCGATGTAGAATGAAAGTGCTCTTATTACTGCTTTTAGGATCAATTGATAATGAATTAAAGACGACTTTGAAGATACAAAAAAGGATGTTGCAAACTGAGAACAGTTTGGGGATTCAGAAATAAAACATGGAAACAATCTCAAGATATCTTAGTATACAAAGAACATGTGGTTGCTGCTATACGAAGCTGTAATAAATGTGGATATCACTCTAAGTTAGCATGTGATTTAAAAGACATAAAGTTACTAACTTTATTATATTATAGTATGAATATGTTTTATACAATAAAATATTATTACACACAAATTAATTTGGTAGAATCTAATGTCTATGATTCATGTTAACTTCTTAATCTTCTTGATTGAGTTTTTATTTATTTATTTATTTATTTTTATACATACATACATACATACCTACATATTAGGTACCACATATATCCCAAACCATTGTAATAATTTTTAAAACTTTACAATCCGGCTAATAATAGGGATGCATTTTGTAAATATACATTTAAATTATCATTTATTTTATGTTACTCATATTGCATTAAAAATATTTTTAAAATACATAAATTTAGTAATATAATTTATCAATGAATTCATAAATGCATTTTATTAGAATTTCAAATAAAGTTGTAAATTCAGTGCACTTATCTGTTTTTTAAATCAAAATATTTCATGATTCACTTATTTATTTATTTATTTATTTATTTGTTTATCTTATTAAGCACATATAAATTTATATGTGTTTATCATGGTCTTTACTTTTTAAATCTTCAGATTTGCCAAAAACTATAAACATATATTTCAGGTTGTTAACTTACTGTATGTACTGTACAATTATACATATAGTGTATTTTAAAAGTTGTATATTAATATAATACCACCAATTATAGCAAAACCTTCATAAATTTCACTAATACAAACACACTCTACTACTATACATGACAAATGTATGGAACAACATTAATGACCAAAGAGACAATTCGCAATATTATGCATTAGCCAACAAGAGATGGAACATTTAATAAAACTTAGAAGTCACAAAACCAAACTACAAACAGAGTATCAGTTGTCTTCACACCATATGTAATGAGCAAGTGTGAATGGGGTTTGGTCTATGGAGGCGTGATGGAGGAATCCAAATGTGAAAGGGGACTTGGCCTCTAATACGAAGCTTCTTCGAAGCGACTTACTCCTCCGCGGGACCCTGTTCGGAGCCAAGCCTTGAGCTCCCTCGCGGCGCCTTGATGGGCGGAATCCAAGCATCGCTCAGACAGCCCCGCACCGCGAAATGCCTCGCACAACGATGCCACAAGCATCGTGATGCTGGTCTAACGATTGCATCCGTGTTATGATCGGTCTGCTAAGTTAGGGCGATGCTGGAGTTTTACTCCAGTTTGAGCAGTGATGCTCTCTAGTGTTTGAGAAAGCAGGGTTTAGGGCCTGGTAGTGATTAGCCATGGTCACAGCAACTATGGCCGATGCGATGTGCAGTTCGTGATCTAGCAGAAACCGGGAGTGATTCTTGAGGAAGCGGTTCGTTGATATGCTGCCCTTCGGTGTGTCGATCCGGAAATCGTCGGCTCCGCCGTTGCCGACGAGCAGTAGTGGTTATGTCGTCGAGGAGAAATCGCGGGTGCGGGCGGCCCGTTTGCGGGGTGGTGGATGGAGCAATGCAGCGGTGTGTGGTGTTGTTGTGATCACGTCGCTGGTGTGGTTTGGACTGTTGCAGATTGACGGGGTGCGGGATGGAGCCATCTTTTGTAGAAGTGGTAAAGGGAGACGGGGGTATGGCTTATCATATATTGCTATCAGCCAGGAAGACGGTGTTGGGAGCGGATTGACGAATTTCATAGATGATGGCAAGCGGAAGGAGTCCGTTAGGCCGAAAGTATTAGCATTTGTTGGGATCAACACGGGTTTCGACTCGGGTCCGCGGCGGAAGGTGCTCCGAGAAACGTGGTTTCCGTCCACTCCTGAAAAACTTGCCAGGTACTTAAATTGACGTTGCGGGTGAAATATGGGATTGGATTGGTTTTTTTTCACTTGGAGTGATTGTTCCAAAGAACGGCACATTTCCAGATTCCGTCTTCAGCATTTAAATGTAAAACTGGGGCATGCTATGAGTGCGCTCATTAGAGTCTGCCAATTTCATTGACGATCTCTGGAGACCAACCTTACCTGACGAAGTGCCACGAGATCTATTTACCTGCTACTTTGTGTCACTCAGAAAAAATTGAATTGAACGTGATGTGGTGACAACCCGAGCCTCGTTTCATTGTCTGCAGTTTGGAGAAGTCCACTGGATTGGTATTCCGGTTTGTAATTGGCCACACAGCTGATTCTCGGAAGATGAAGGCTTTGGAAGAAGAGGCTGAGGAGCATAAGGATTTTCTGTGTATTGACTCCGAAGAGACGTACAACAAGCTTAATCTTAAAACGTAGGTTTTCTTTTACTTTACACTTACCTTGATTATGTTGGAGGCATTCTATCTGATCCGATCACCAGTTCGTGATCTCCAGTGGCCCATTCTGGTTATTGTCCATGGACGGCTATACCGCACTGCCGTCTGTAATGGATATTCGTGGTTTAAATAGTGTACAAAATACCACTTGTCTTTTAAGTAGTTGCTTAGACTCGTGAGATGGCGGGTTCTTTTCAGAGTCTTGGAGTCGATAAGACTCTTGTGAAGAATAATCAACAGCGAAGTTCAGAACCATATTTGCAAAGCATCAAAGCGCCCTTGTCCTTTCGAGCTGTTTGAATCTGAATTGAGATGTAGAAGATTTCAAGGTAAAATGACTAGTAGGATACGTTGTTTCACTACAGCTTTTGAAGTGAATGTATGATCTAAATGCACCTCTGCCAGTCAGCAAAGATCTTACTGACTTTTTTGCTCCAATTTGCTTGCTTCAACAGGCTAGCTTATTTTCGCACAGCATATGCGCTGTTTGATGCCGAATTTTACATGAAGATAGATGATGATATTTATTTGCGCCCAGGTTTGTGATGCTTTGAGTATTTAGATTTATTCAGGACTTGTTGATGGTACTTTATGGAGATTCCTAGCAGTAGGGCTGTGGTGCGCCTGTCTTCTTCGTCTATGAGTAGCCTCAATACTCTTTTGGTCGTTTCTAACTTTGAGTATCGCTCTCATCTTCTGATTTTTGAGTTCGTTGTCCACAGATCGATTAGCCACTTTGCTGTCCAAACCAAGAGAGAGCCCAAGGACTTACTTGGGGTGCATGAAAAAGGGCCCAGTTGTCACAAGTCCTAGTTATAAGTGGTGAGCACACTGCTGTTCTTACTTTTCCATTGACACTGTTCATTTTCATTTTGCAATGTTGAACCTTATCCAACTCACACATGGTGCCTTTCCTTCATAAGTCTCTGACGTTTGTAAATGTTCGAGTATAATCTGCGGAACATGGTTCCATTATGTCACTTGTGCAAGTCAATATTATCTGGAGTTTCGATCTTATTTATGGACAAGTGAATGATTGTGTTGCCTTCAACTGGTTACAAATGCAGGTATGAACCCAAGGCTTTTATGATTGGAAGTGAGTACTTTCTACATGCGTATGGACCGATATACGGGTTATCTAGGGAAGTCGTGGCAAATTTTGCGGCTACTAAGAATCAAATGTACGGCGCTACTCAATTGAAAGTGCAGTAGATAGTTACTACGTAGACCTGCTGTACCCTGCTGTACCCTGCTGCCACGTGAACATTGATGCATTGGTTTAGGATGAACTCTCTGATGTTGGTGGTCTTGGTTTGAAGTAAGATTTGTAATTATCAACCTAATTCAGCTGGACGTAGCGAAGATATTGCGGATATCTTCGTCACTGCAACTGCGTGTGTTTGAGCCATGCTCTTCAATATAGTATTCATATTTAAAATGCGTCGTTGTTGCAGGTATCGCATGTTCATGAATGAAGATGTAACTATAGGTGCGTGGATGTTGGCCATGGATGTGGAACATGAAGACAATCGTGATATTTGTGCAACAGCGTGTGGACCTACGTCAATAGCGGTTTGGGATCTTCCAAAATGCTCCGGTACATCACAAGGGCCGCATTTTCAATTCGTTTTTGTATTATTTGACTGTACATGTCTATTTGATGTTCATTTCTGCAGCAAGAGCATTATAGAAGATTTGCACTCGCTTTTGGAATCAAGCAACTTCTTGACTGCTCTTACTATTCGTCTCCCAATCGTAGTGATAAAATCAATAATTGCAAGCATTCAGTGTGCGATACTCTGAGTAAATGTCAAATGAACACTTCTAAAACTTAATGTTTGAGCTTCGCACGATGCTGTGTGTGAAGCGGACGAAACAATTAATCTGTGCACTGGATGTAAACAGGGCTTTGCGATCCAACTAAGCGGATGCCTGAGCTGCACATGAATGACACGTGTTCGAAGGATCCCTTGCCTGTTTGAATGGAGGATAGATTGTTGAAATAGCTGATAAAACTGGAGAGACTATTGTATGAACGATTCAACTGTAGCTGAAATTGTTTTTATGTAGGAATTGGTCTAGGTGATTGTGTGGAGCAAGTTTGTGAGCAGGAGGTATTGGTGAGGTAAAATCGTTGTGTCCAATTTTTTCTACTCTCTGAAGCAGTATACTTGTCAGATGTCAAACAGCATGTACATTTGTTTGATCCTGGTATTAGATAGTTTGGCGAGACCCTGACAAATTTAAGCAGAGCATATTTTATCTACTGTGTATTAAAACGTCCAGTGCTCTTCATTGATGTTGGTGTTCATTGTGGCACGTGAAGTGCAGTTTTTGACTGCAAGCATATCTTGTCACAGATAAGTAGGAATCCACTTCAGGTCGTAGAATCATGGTTTTGGTTAAGATGTAAAAGTTTCTGCGATGACGGCTGTAACTGAGTGTAAGAATTATCGTCATTTTACTCCACAAATGTCCCACACATTGGCAGAACCCTATCATCTTGGGTTCCTGTGTAGGCCCTGTTACTCTTACCATAGAATTCGTGCGATCCCATGGTAATTTGCGCTCTATTTGTTTAAATTAACAGAATGGATACAATGCACTGACTTTTGTTGTTCAAAGCCATGCTGTTCCAAATGATGGATATCCAGGGCAGACAGTAAATCCCAGAATCAGTGCTGAAAAAAATAGAACTGGTCAGTTAGTGGGGTCCTGACAACACAATTTGTTGATTTCATTGTTTACATTGAATTTTTTATTATTTTATCTTGAAAGTGAGTTCTTTTCACCAAAGTGAATAATGTACATCTTTTTTCCATACCTGACTCTAGGGAGAACAACACGAAAATTGAAGTTTTTCTCTTCAATTGTTCTAAATTAACTTAAGTTTTATAATTGTCTGAATAAAACCTCTTAAAAAAACACTTCTGAGTTTCTCCACACTTGAAAAAAAATCAGTTGAACTACAGAAGGGGGAGAGGAGGAGAAGATGGTAAAGATGAAATAGAATTTTCCTTTAACTTCGACTAAATGTGTAAACTAGATATAGTTGATAATTGTTTTATGGCTGCATTGTAACAATTCATTCCAAATTTGACTAAGTATATATATATATATATATAGTTCTATTACCTACACTGTAAACTGACCAACTATAATATCAATGATGAGGATCAAATCTCAAATTTTCTTCAATTCCATGGTTCTAGCAATGACTGCTTCCTAAAAATAAAAAAGACACAAGTTTTTTTTAATTTTGAAATATTAACTTCTTCCTTTCTAGAACGCGATGATATTATACAAACCAAACCAACCATGTGTCATATTCACCGGATTAGTAGCATAACCTAAACCATCTTTTTGGATTCATTCTCCTCCTCCCCGCAATAACTCTTTTTCGAGACCCACGTGTGAATACAAACACCCTAGGATACGTCATCAATCGGCCTCGGGTCACACCCACTCCGGTGGCAACAAGTGGCTGTTATCCAGCCCTCCGATCTAGTGGGGTCAGAGGGTCGAATCACGGCCCCTCAGCCCTCAAGCACGCAGAATGGCTTGACAATTTGAGGGAACAGTGAAGGTATACGTGAGCGGGGGGTCAAATATCTTCACCGAAGCCGAGTCCGCCGTTGTGTTGTGTGCTTCCGATCGCCTTAACGAGGTCTGCGGGATTGTGTTTATGCTATTGCGATTGAAGAAGGACGCTCAATTGCAGTAGATTGAGAGTGCTCTCAATTTTTATGGTGCAGTATCGACCTCACTAGGTATTTTTATTTTATTTTATTATTATTTTTTATTTTCTTCCCTCTGCGTTTCGGGAAGATCAGGTACATTGTCTGAAGGGACTTGGTTGTACGTGAGTTTGTAGTTTGCGTGTGTTGTCGATGTCATTAGGTGGCCTTGTGTCGTTTTAGGAGGTAGAGGTGGTGCGTTTTTCGTGGATCAGGAAGATCGTGTGTTCCTGCAGATGGAAGCGAGTGTAGAGTTTTTACTTGAATTGTGTATTTGTTCGTGTTTGTGCGATTTGAGTCATGGATGAGAAACGTGAAGTGATGGAGCGAGGGATATGTAGTGGATGTTCGCATTGAGGGATGTGAGAATATCTGTGTGGGATTTGTGAAGAGGCGAGGTTTGTCAGAAGAAGAGGCGCATTGTTGGATCTGGTGCCATCGCGAGTGTAAGAGGAATTGCTCGGTGTTTGTTAAAACTGGAATGATTTCGTGCTGCTCAGCTTCTTCTTTCGTTCAGGCCGTGGCGTGGACGCTTTGAAGTGCTCTGTATTCGGTACATTTCCTTTTTGCTTCCGGATAAAGCTACATACAAACTTGGGGCTGATGAGTAAACAATTGTTATGTTAGCGGGTCAAGAGGTTACTCAGAAAGAATCACGAGGTACTTGATTGAAAGAAGACTGAGAGGTGGAAGGCAGTCAATCATCATGCAGGACAAAGTCAACATTGCTGCGACAAAAGGCGGCAAAGCTCTCATGGGGCTAATTCATAAGGCGAAACATTCTCCTGAGGTCTTCCTTCTCATTCCTGCTTTTTTATATTGTTCGGTAGTGATTGCTTGTGTTTCCCCGAAGAATCCTGGGTTATTTATTTTTTTATTTTTTTTCTGTCGATCCGTGGACGACAATGCTGTCTCGATCAATCATTCGGTTGCAGACGGAGCTTGTGAATTACCTTGGTTAAGGTGCAAATACAATTTGAGACAGTCAATATGTGGCTCATTATGCACTTCGATTCCGTCCTCAGCATTTGACTCTTTCAAAGCTGTTAGTTTCAATTTAAGTTTTACGAGACGGATATGAGGTGTGCAGCAGTTTTTCCTCTACTTATTTCCAATCGTTTCAGATTCCACAGTAGTAATTTCTCATAACTGTATGCGAGTAGTCACCAATTACCTGCGCCTCCTACCATTTAAGTGTCCCTTCATTCCGATGTGTGGGAAGCATCTGCGATAAACTGCAGTAGCAGTGCAGGTGTATTTGATGTATTCTCTTGATATCTTCTTGGTTCATCGTATCATACCTGTTATCACGTACAAATCTGAAGCTGTTGCAAGTAAATAGTGGGGTAATCAAGCTTGTGTACACCTGTTGCCTAATTTCCGGTGTACATTGTGAATGTAGGAACACAGGACTACCGAAACCCCAAGTAAGAATCATCTAAACTCAGGCCTTCATTTCAGTAAGGCTTGCTTAAGTGAGCTGTTATGGTCTTGAAAGCCGCGAAGCTTCCTTAGCCAGGTTTGTAATTTTTACGCCTTAACTGCTGTCCTTGCAATTTTTGCAGATGACACCGAGGGGGATTCTGATGAACTTAATGCAAGTTCGCCTAAGACGAGCATGGAGAGGAAGGAAAAGCTTGTCAACAAGTTGAAACGAGGTTTGAAAGGTACTATCCACTTGCAAAGGTCAGAATAACGCAAGAGCAGATCATTCAAAAATAATGGGATAATTAGAAATTCTGTTCTCTTTACTGCTTACAGGATGAGGTGGTGCCATATTCGACACAGTTCTGCCATCAATATAATAGATCACTCACGGACTACTTGATTGTCACTTTCTAGCTTCTGATCTATGATACAATTGGATGTGGTACGGGTATCAGTAGGCAAAGCGAAAAACAAGGACGCTGAGATCAGATCACAACTTCTCAATGAGAAGCAGAACGAAATATCGCCTCGTTTGCGATCTGCTGATTCAATAAAATTAGCATATGGGCATAAACCTAACACGGTAACGGTTCTAATTCTCTCAACTAGATGTCTGCGTTGAAAAGGTAGAAATGCAGCTTTTGATCAGGTTAAGGGGTATTAATGAGCTTCTTTGGCTGGAACCGAAAACTTAAATTTTGTCGGATGTGCCTAATTTGTGTACATTACCCAAAACCCTTTCAAGTAAGAACACTATCCAGCAAGTTCGTTTTACGAATCCCCGTGATTCTGAACATCATCTTCGTCATCTTTTGTCATGTTTTGTTGCAACACGCAGCTACAAATTTAATAATATTGTTCATTCTTAATAAAATAGTGATTTTTGTCTGTCCAGGACACTGCGAGTATTGCTGCCATGAACAAAGATAAGTTGATTGAGCGCCAAGAAAAGCTCCAGGTAATTCTTGGTTTCATCAAGGAAGGGTTTTGAAATATCTAGGATGGAACGCTCTTGTCAGTTTGGATCGGACATCTGCAAAAACTGTTGTTTGGAAATCGCCAACATTATGAACAGATGTGTATTCTAAAGCTTGTGATTTTCCATTTTGGAGAATTTATTATCTTTCTCCTGAATTTGTGCTGTATCTCATTGCTGCATCAGGTGCATATAATTTAGAATTCTCATGTAAATGCAATTACTACTTGCAGGCCTTAGATAAGCAGTCTGAAGAATTGGCAGAAGGAGCTGGAGATTTTGCATCCATAGCCGAGGAGTTGGCTAAGAGGGCTGAAAATAAGAAATGGTTCAAACTATAGCATTGGCTTGGCTCTTGCAGCCTCGTTGTTGACATTCGATGCCCATTGTTTGTTGGTCGGCAGGCGTGTTGTAAGTAGATCATTTGCTCAGTGGGCCAACTGGTGTTTAGATATTATATCTCATAATGAAAGCAGCGACTTTAGTAATTTATTTCAAAGCAATTATAACCTTTCGTTCTCAGTTTAAATTCATGAACCATTCAAGATTGGCAATATTTAACACAAGAAATGTTTACAAGCACAAAAGGGTTGGTTTCATCCGCAATTCCACTGCTACGTCATCTTGAGTTTGCATAACAAACCAAACCTAAAAGGAAAAGTATCTAACTGGAAATAACTAGCTGGCTTCAATGTATATGACTTTTGCTCCATGGTTTTAGTTACAAACGTGCAATACCCTTTCTAAAGCATTTATCATGAGATGGAGGTATTATAAACGCCACAACAAAGTGAAACTTTGAAGTTGATACATTGAAACATTTTTCTACCATGTAGTTAGAGGAAATAGAAACTTGGCATAATTTGTTTTCCTTCTCTCGACCCAATTTCTCACCACTGTGTCTGTTCTTTGAAGTACCCAAATACCCGATCCAAAGTACTCGCAAATGTCTGCAGCGACCAATTGCTTGAACGTGTTTGGCACGGAGAGGTGCAAATTGGAGAGTAGAGTTCAGTAACATTCAATGCATCCAAAAGAACGGTTACCACTGGCTTTGACCGAAACAAATATCACGCACTTCCTCAGTTGGTTCACTTCGCTTCTCCTCGGCCACATACTACTGGTGCATTCGCCATCCTCCAAGCGCGTGTCACCTGTTGCATTCCCAAGCGGAGGAGGTTTAATTGGTGAGCCTGAGCAATCAAGCAAGTCCGCAAGGATCTTAGTCAGGGCCTCCAGTAGTTTAAGGTAAGAGAAAAAAACACGAAAGTAAGGCAACCACGGGAAGTAGCCGCTTCACATCATCCGGCAAATGATACGCGGGCTCAGAGGTCTCATAATAGCAAGGGGAAGGGGATCGACCCAGCCAGAACACATTGGTGACTAGTTAGTCAAACGGCTCAGCAATCTGCCCGCCCCCGAGCTCGTCTGCAGCGTCGTTGCCTTCACCTGGCACCCAAAGCGTTTCCACTTGGAACTCCTGTCCGCGATCAAGTACCGAGTGTCGAAGTAAAACTCCACAACGGCCATGCTCCGCAACTCTGCCTCCAGGACCGGCCCTATCTGTTGCCGCAGCGGGGCTTGCTCCCCCTTCACCGCCACCGACAATACCCTTTTCCCCTTCGGCTTCAAGGAGAATCCCACTGATACTTCTTGTCTCAGAATGAGATCGCCCCTGTACCTGACGGCCACAACCATTTCCCGAAACATGGCGAAGCATTTCGCCTCCGGGTTGTTACTCCTTGTCGAGAGCGTCAGGTTGAAGTCGCTGCTCACCAGCCACTCGGAGTCCCGGGCGCCAACGGTGGTGTTCTGGTAGACGGCTATGTCGCGAATACTCACTGTCTGTAGCGAAATAACTGGCTCATTGTGGCAACTATCTACGATTATTAGTGTCCACCACCAGAGGGTACCTGTTGAAAGGAAGATTACTAAGAAAAAAAAATCGAATGAAGTGTTTTATTTAGACAACTTGTCACGCTGTCATGGCATCGGACCGGCGGCAGAATATCGACGTTAACGTTATAAGTCTGATTTTCCACACAAGTCTGTGATGTTGCAACTATCTCCGGAGACTGCATCGTGCGAGGAACGATCAGAACTTTGCAAAGTGTGTGCAAAAACTGGTTGCAAAATCGCCAAAGCGCAGGCCTGCAGGTGTTAGCTAGTCAGTAAAGAAGTCAATCTACGGGCAGAGCATTCCTCAATTTGTGCTCGACTTACAATCCTGTACCTGAAACCGGAATTCGTCGAGCTTCACAGTCGGCTGGTGGGATGCAGTCGATACCGACTGTTGTTGACAAACGTGAGGGAGAAACATCATAGCAGACAACTGGAACCTGCGAAGCTTCTGTGCAAGTATCTTTTATATAGAATGAAGGATTGAAATGAGCTTGCCTTGGTCGGGATTATATGAATTATTCGGGATTATTTAACTTAGTCGGGATTAGTTGACTTCTCTATCGAATTTTTCTTTCCAAGCTGAATTTTCATGCAACAAACCTCAACCTTGCGGGGGTTGGTTGCGTCATCAGAGTTATCGAAACATTTCTGTGATGCACCCACCTCCCCAACTCCAGACTGCAGAAAACAATTCTGGTAATTATCGACGTCTTCTAAACATCATCAGAAGAAGTTGCATCTATTGGCGAATGAAAGGGGAGCGCCTAGGGTTTCCCTCTTACTGGCATGAGACCCTCCAATACCCTCTCATATGAGGACGAAGTAAGGGTATCAAAGTACATAGAGAATATCAAGACGTTATGCTCGAAGCATACCTCAAACAGATTGTTGAAATAAAATCATTCAAAAAGTTCTTCAAATATAACAAATTATATTGTATATGCACCATCTCTATGTTACAATAAAGACAACTTTCATTTTCTTATGTGTTAAAGTTAAACTTGGTATCAAAGCGAGCATTGAGAGTTTACAGGAGTTACCTTTGATTTGAGTTGCTTGAGAAGTAAATACATTGAGTATAAAGAGTTGAATGGTCTTTGTTTAAAGATGTTAAGTGATCCTTTGCAAGTTATGAGGCCAACAAACTAGTTGGAAAAAAGAATTATTACATGTAGAGCTTGAAGATGAAAACTTTCTTGCAAGCTAAAAGTTTTTGGGACCTTTCTATTAAGTTTACTCTAATAGTATTTCTATGCACATATAATAGACACACATTGTTAGAAATACAACTATAAGAAATGAAATCAAAAGCTATCAAAATCCTCACTTTTGATATAAAGGATATTCTTATGGATATAGTGATAGAACACAAAGACCTTACAAAAGCATGGATGGCATTACAGTGAAAATACAAAAGTAGAGACCCTACTATAGTATTCAACCTTAACTATAAGTTAATATGTTAAAGTTTCAAAAGTTTACATCCATAGAAGAGTTCTTGAGGATTGTACAAGAAATCAAGAACCAACTTGCACCACTTGGTGAAAAAGTTCCAATTAAGACTCTTAAGTAAACTATGTTGAATGATTTACCATCTTTCTTTGATAGCTTGATATACAACCTAATCTCAATGGATCAATTTTCAAGTTTTGAAAATATATCATCAAAACTTATTTCAAAAGCTTACAAGGTATAATTAAGAGCAAACTCAATTGACAATTTTGAAAGTGAGGCTTTATCTTTACAAACTTCAAGAAGAGAATTCAATACAAGATATACAAGAAGAAGGTCAAATTACTTATCTTGCAAAGAAAGATGAACTTTCTTGAGAGAAAGAAGAATAATAAGAAATTCTCAAATTGAGGAAGAAGCTTGTCCAATCTATTGTTTGTTTGCAAAAAGCCAAACCATATAACTAAGAATTGTAAGTTCAGAAAATCACCATCAAATATTAACATACTTATTGGCATTATTGAAACTAAAGACACTTCTTCTAACTCTAAGTAAGAGGAAACTTTCAAGGATGTTGAAGCTAATCTTATAGAAATTGTGAAAGGAAGAAAATAAGATTCCAATTGGTATTTTGATAGTAGCGACTTAGAACATGTTATAAGCAATAAATCGGCATTAAAATCAATCAAAACATCAACACACTTTCATAAAGTCAAAGTTGTAGTAGAAAAACCACATACTACATTTGGACAAGGAGACATGTTTTATTGAAACCAACAATGGAAAGTCAAAGAAGATGAACAATGTACTATTTGTACCTTCACTAAAGAAGAATTTATTGTCAATAGACTTTCTTGCAGATGAAGGCAACATTGTTATATTTTTACTTAATAAATATTGGATTATAGATAAAAAAAAGAAAATAATATGTTATCGTTATTGGATATCAAGAACCAAAAAATAAATTATATCATCTTAATCAAGCTATGCCTAAGGTGAATTCTACCATCATAGAAAAATCTAAGCTATGGCATAATTGACTTGGGCATATATCATATTTAAGTTTAAAACAACTTTGTGTAATTAGAAGAGTCAAAAGATTACTTTATATTGAAGTTATTTCCATAGAAGTATGTAAAACATGTGCTACTAGTTATCAATATAGGAAGAAATTTTCTAAGTATAGTATCAATAGATCCAAGAAGGTTCTACAACTAATCTATGCTAACCTAGTAGGATCTATATTTAAACCATCATTAAATGGGAAAAAATACTTTATTGTATTTATTGATAATTACTCTAAAAGGAATTAGATTTACTTTCTAAGGTCCAAAGAAGAAGTTTTTTTTTGAAGTTTTGCATATTTAAAATACAAGTAGAAAAGGAAACATGTCAAAAGTTATTGTCTTTGAAAAAAAATAAAAGTAGAGAATTTTTATTACAAAAGTTTCAAGACTTTTGTGAGAAGAATGGAATAAGAAGATGGTTAACACAAGTACTAACTTCTCAACAAAATGATGTTGAGAGGCACAACAAAATAATTGTAGAAAAAGGCAGAAGTCTTTTATATGACAATAAGTTACCATCTAATCTATGGCTTGAAGGATTTAATACTATAAACTACCTAGTGAATCTATATCCTATAAGTGATAATAATAAAAAGTATTCTTTTAAATTATACTACAAAAAAAAACCTAAAATATAACACTTGAAAGATTTTTTGTTGTATCACTTATCTTTATTTTTTGAAAAAACAAAAATCAAAGCTTGAAAGTAAGACAAAAAAATGCATATTCATTAGCTATGACTTCAGTAGCAAGCATATTGTATTTATGATCCTACAAAAAGAAAGATCATTATTAATAAAAATATAATTTTTGATGAATCCAAGATTGGTTATCAAAATATTGAAACAAATCACAATGAAGAAGAATCTAAAGATATATTCTGAAGATTAATAAACAATTCAAAAGAAGATGATGTAAGCTCAATAGAAGAACAAGAAATTTAAAATAAAGAATTAGAAGACATTGAAGCATGCAAAAATAAGAAGTGGAAAGAGACTATAGAACAAGAAATCAAAAGCATTAATAGAAACAATATATGAGAAATATATGATTTACCAATAAAAAAGAAATTCAACATATACAAGTAGATTTTCAAAAGAAAGATTAGAATAGAAGATAAAATTAAAAAAATATAAATCTCAATAAGTTGCTTGTGGCTTTGAATATCAAGAGGGAGAAGATTTTTTTGAAATCTTCACTTCTATTATAAGATGGAATATTATTAGAATAGTCACAACATCTTACAAATGGAAAATAAAACAATATGATGTTAAAATTACTTTTTAAAATGATATTCTAAAAAAAAGAGATATATATGAGAATATTACTTAAATTTGAAGAATAAAAAAATAATAAAAAGGTGTGAAGACTCAAATGAGCTATGTATGGCCTTTAAAAGTTTTTTCATGCTAAGTATGGAAGAATTGATGAGTATCTACAAAAGATTTTATTAAAAAAATCAATTGCAGATTCAAACCTTTATATTTCTTATCATCAAAACTTTTACATTCTTTTAATTTTATATATTGATGATTTAATTATTATAAAAATGATACAAAAGAAATAATTGAAGTTGAAAAATAATTACAAGTAGAATTTAAAATAACAAGTATTGAAAAGGTTCAAACTTATTTGGGTGTAGAGTTTGAACATTTTGAACATAATATAATTGTGCATTAGAAAAATTATGTGAATATTGTTCTTGACAAATTTGAGCTGTCCAATTGCAACTCTTATGCAACTTCAATGAATGAAGGATTAAAACTTCAAAATAAAATGGGAGGTAAATTGGTTGATGAAATCAAATATTGAAGACTTATTGAAAGTCTTTTATCTCTCTCAAATGTTAGAAGACCTGACATAAACTTCATAGTTAGTAATATTAGCAAGTATTGTAAATCTCTATAGAAATTCTATTAGAAAGAAAAAATGTGAATATTGAAATATTTAAAAAGAATTGTTAATCTAAGAATACACTATCCAAAAGAGAAGCTTAAAGATCTATTAACTCACGTTGATGTTGATTGAAGATGCAATGTTGATTTGAGGAGATCCACTTTAGGACTTCTATAGATGATTGGAAATTCACCTCTTGATTAGAATTCAAAATTACAAAATACTATTACATTATCTACTATTAAGGCTGAATATTGTATCTTATCTGAAGTAGTTGAGGACATTATATAATTAAGGAGATTATTCAATGATTTATATATACAAACTAAAGAAACAACATCTATTATGAATGACAATCAAGAATGCATTAAATTGGTATCTAACCTAATATTGCACGGAAAAACTAAACATATTGAGATGCAATTTCATTTCATTAAAAAAGAAGTACAAATTGGTGAAATAAAAGTTTTATATATTCAAACTGAAGAACAATTGGCAAATTTATTGATCAAACCAATCAATAAAATGTGACATACAAGATTGACAAAAAAGATGGGATTGACTCATTTTTATATTTGAAGTCTACATCAGGTGCTCACAAGAGACTGTTATCTATATTTGAAGACAATACATCTAAATAGTAATCTTTTTTATATCTTCACTACAAACTATCATAAATAATTGGAATTTGTATCTAAATCTACATAATAAATGTCTGGATGGAATATCTTGAGCTATTATACTCTGTCGATAGCTTGGAGTATCAATTTTGATAAACACCAAAATACTCCACTAATCTATAGCTTCTATCTCTTTCCTTCAACTTCTGCTTAACCCATGTAGTCTTATTAGTAAAAAGGGGTTATTAACTCGTAGTAGTCAGCTTCGAATCTCTTTTCTTATAAAACTAGCATCAATTTTTAGCAAAGGAAGAAGTGTATTAGAACATACATTATGTTTTTCAGGGTTGGAGTTTGTACCACAAGAAGAGTTCTGCTCAATTTTGAAAGTTAGGATCTTCAAGTCGCTCCAAAGACTCACATAATAAATAATACATATGATTAAGAATGTAATCATAACATCTTAGTAAAAGCGTCACCAAAAACCAAACAACTAGCAAGAGCAGTTCACTCTGGACCAACAATAGCATGGTTGAATAAAAACAAAACGAGAAATACAACACGGTAAAACAAGAACAACAAGAGAACTCACCATTGAAAGTACTTCAAATATAATGAATTACATTGTATATATACCATCTCTATGTTACAATAAAGACAACTCTCATTTTCTTATATGTAAAAGTTTAACAGCATCAGCTCCCAAACTAGAAGCACGATTCCAGATTTACATTACATCTCAGAAACAATTAGATGTGCCTGACCTGCATTATTAGATCGAACAGGAGGCTTCTTCCTTTGTCATTCATGATATACAACTCAGCGTTCAGGACATGTAATTCCTAATGTGACGATTAATTCAGTCTTTGATCTTCGACTCTATCAACAATTGTGTAGCATTGTGTGACCTGCACATATGACGTCCCTTTCCTGAATTATAGTGAGGGTTTCATATTGTAGTGGTGTTTGACACTCGCAGTGCGAAAATTTTCCGTTTTCGGGGTGGGTGAAGTCGGTAATCACTCGTTTTCGTGAAAGCATAAAAGTTGCTACGTTAGAATCCTAATACTGACGCATAGACTAGAACTGAATTGCTGCAACCACATCAAGGTTGCTGATGACACTAATTTTGACATGGAAATACTGATGATGAATTTTAGAAGGGACTCGGATTTACTGAAGAGGCACTTTAAAGAAAGAGTCAAAGTATTCACTGACGATGAATGACTTCAAGCCAAGCAGGATTGAAGCATCTCGCAGACCTGTAGTACATGACTGCGGTTTTCTAAGAGAAAATAAAACCAATCACATTCAAAGTTATAGTGAACATGGGAAAAAATACTTTGTTGTAAAATGCAATTATGGTGCAACAGTAATGTCATCGATTTCTAAGCATGAATAAAACATTGAATGTTTGATCTATGTTACAAACCTTCATAAATTGTCCGATACAAGTAATTCTCACTACCTGTACAATGTCTTAAGCGTTTCCGAGTTACTTGATATTGATCTTTTAAACAAGGATCTCACTAAGATTACACCTGATAATTTATTATTTCCACTTGTGAGATCTGAGAGCCTTGAAAGAAAAATGCTCTGAAAGCCCTCACCATCAGAATCCAACTGTATAATCAGATTAGCCAACGCTCTATTAGCGGTGGTCAAGTCTGCTCTATGAACTAGCATTTCAAGCTTAAAGATCCAAAGACGATCCACTGCTGACTTTCTCCATCTTAAATTCCCAAATACAACAATATTATGAACTTGCGTCCTCCACTTCTGAGTGGAATACAAAGCTTGGGAAAGTGGTGGTGATGTCCCTGCCAAACAAAACAAAAAAAGTGTCAGTGCATCCAAGATGAGTTCCAACAAAGAGCAACCTGATGCAGCTCATAGCTTACTTTGGTACATGAAAAGACTGGGCACGGTATACACCACTCACAAACCAACATTTTACAAACAACTCTTACAAATTCAGAACTCAGGATTGGGTAAGGTGGATTACCTAAGATAAGGCAGCGTCATATTTTTCATAAGAGAGGGATGTCGCACAACAAGGCTGTTCCACTCGCCCTTATCGATCCGTTCATCCTGCTTAGTTTCAGCCTCCTTAAAAATCTGCCAAAACAAGAGATGAAAATTTCAGCTTTAGAATGGAACTAGTGAGATACTTCTATATTCCAAAATCCTTCAGCAGCTTCCTGATATGCACGATAAATGCACAAGTCAATGAGCCCCTCACTTTGTCCAGAATGGTCTCGATTATATCGTCAGATAATTTCATATCGGACTCCGACAGCAGTGCTATCACCATTTCCTTCACCTGCCAAACCAAAGACCTTTGTCAAACTTCAGAGACATATCTACAGATTCTTCCTAATATAAGCCCTCAACAAAAGTGAGCTGCAAATTTACTTAAAACTGTTTGCCCTGGAGGAATAAGTATGCAGGAAAGATCCAAGCAAACATCAAATAAGATACCTCGTCACGCTCAATGTAGCCCGTTTTCCGCAAATCGTAGAGTTGAAAAGAAACTGCAATATTACCAAAGGAGTTAACCTTGTAAAGTTCAGAGATCTATCTAAGGATTACAATAGGACGCCATCGGAACTGTAAAAAACACTAAGCTGAACCCGCAATTCCGAGTTAGTTCAGAACTGTTAAAAATTTGGAGGCTTACAATTGATTTTCTCTTCAAGAGATGCATTGGGATGAAAAACACTGAGAGAGCGTACGAATTCACCAAATTCAATTACTCCGTTTTGCTTCAAGTCGAACAAATCAAAAACCTGACATTTAAGAGATGCAACCAAAAAAACACAGTTAAGGCTAAAAATAAGACAGGATCGAACAAGTATAACTACTAATTCGTCTTCTAAATAAACTACGCATCGAAATTAGTCGGAACCAAAAGGATGAAATAGGACTTAGAGCTTCGAAGTGACGATCTAAAGCGAAAGTTTCTTGTAGTGCATTCGAAGTTTGCACTTGGTAATTTGATCCTTCCAACATAACCTAGTGTATTACAGAAAATCCGAACAATGAACTTGCTTTAGGCCAGATCAATACCATCTGCATCAGAGCACCAAATACAAAAGACTAGATGATTACCCTGTCAGCAAAAAGATTCTCTTTCTTGCGGTTTTTGAAGAGTGCAAGCTGACATTCTGCCTGATCAAAATCAGGAAGACCAAGACAAGAAGTCAAAACACAATCCAACCGATTGGTTCAATCCAAATAGTATCCCAATTAGGTCTCTTCACTAAAGAACGAATAAGCAAAACATGTGACAATTTCGATACTCGTGGCTGCACGAAACCTGCAAAAGATTTGCAACCTCTAATGGCACATTAATTGTGGTAAAGGAGACTGCTATACTGAGTAATGGTGGGTCATGCAGCTGCATCCACAGTTCCAAGGTACGAACATGACTTACCCACACTCTTGATCATAATATATTTTCCTTTAGAAGCAGTTCACTGAATGAGCATCAAAGTTTCTGAATTCCTAATTCTGTTCCAGTGGCTTCATGTTGCGGTTGTCCAATCTCGACGACGAGGATTGCGACAGAGGGATACAACCATCAAATCAAAGCCAAGTAGAGCGTGGGTTTGGAAGAGGAGTTTCGGAACTAAAAACTTGTGAATAAGACCGTCGTCAGTGACTGAACTGCTTATTTTCTTGAAGAGTTCTTACAACGCCTCTACTTCGCTCACATTAACTGTCTCACACACACACACACATACCATTGTATTATTCCAACAGTAGTAGCCTTCCAATTTAAACAACGATTATTCCTGGTTATCATCATGCTTGACTTCACATTCGGGCGATGGGTTGAGTATTCTAGGGATACCATTCTGTCCAGTCCCAATAGATCTTTGTGCAGAATTCAGCAAAAACTTATCCCCTACGTCAACTGACGGGATCCCCGAGGATTGGTAGCACTCCATATTCCATACAACTGTCGCGACGAAATGAGAGGATAAAGGGGAGGGCAGGCTCACAAGCAGTTTCGCTAGCGAGAATTTGAGGATTTTCGTAACCCGGAGGCAGTTTATGGTGCTTGGAGTGAAGACAGCCCATAACGGTAGCTTGCAAAGGTGATCCGACTCCGCCACTGCACCAAATCGCTCACCACTCGGACCGTTCCAGCTAGAGAGTGAAGAAGTCTACTGCGTCAAGGTAGAGAATTCACACCTGTCAGACATGAGAACCTTAACAACCAACAACTGCAAAAATCCGACCCGTGATCCTCTGCTCATTCAAGAGTCTGAAAATGCTTGACAATCCTATTAACCTCTGAACACAGAGTCCATCAAACGCGCCACAGCCAAGTGCATTAACTCGCTCTTCCCACTAATGTTTCCGATCCAAGAGCCCACGCCTCTCAAATCTCTAACAAAATGACTCAAAATACCAGAACCAAACCAACACTTCGATACAGAAAACAGAACCAGATATATTTCCCAACGGGTCGCTCACCTCCAGACCTCTACAACTTCAACACCGCCACTTCACACTGCCGTTGCCGAATCCCAACAACACTCACAACCTCGTCTCCTCTAAAACACCTCACAACCATGAAATTTTCCACTTCAGATCATCACCACTACCAACACTCACCCTTTCCACAGCAATCAGGCACTCCATCTCCCTCCCTCCCTCCCTCCCTCCCTCCCTCCCTCTTGCTTCCACCGCTTTTTCTGCCCTGTTGTGCACCACCACACCCATCCACATCATCCAGTTAAGCGGTTTAAATTCCACAACACAGAGCAGCGAGCTTGTACCAAAAGGAATGATCCTCCGAAACTAATCCGAGGGGGCGACACCCCATGGACTGAACAACGCACAGGATCTGGGAAAACTGCAATTTAACAAACAAAGCGCGAAGTGAAGCAGGACCTCGTCAGACAAAAAATCTTTGTCGATCTCCTTCCTCATCAAAAGACCATCTTTGGGCACATCACAATCTCGTTAACCACCACAATCATCGCTTTATCTTTTCACTCCCATCTTACCCCTCCCGAACTATGATATTTTACCGTGGTATTTGTTTTGTTCCCTTCCTCTAGGGCACCAGTCGTCTCGCGGATTTCTTGCAGCAAGACTCGAATTTGACTTGTTGGGTTCCCGGGCTGGTGGGGATTCTTCGTCCAGATGATGGAAAGACATCGCCTTTCGCGTCGCAATCACTGGATTGAACCCAGACAAACGGGGTTCATTATCAACCGAGCCCTCTCCTTCAGAGCCGTTTCTGTGTGCCCTCACACAGAGGCTTTGACTAATACAAGCCTAGCAGTAACACACTTGTCCGTTGCAGAAATGAGGGGGAATTGCCAACTTGCACCAACTCTCACCCTCTCCCCCTTTTTGGATTTTGCCAGCTCAGTTTTGAATAAACTTTCACTCTTCTATGACGCCGTAGGACGTCATTGCTAATGTTTTTGTGTGTGGAAGAGTGAGAGTGTGTTTTGGAGGTGTTGGACAATGGATTACCGACAGATGTTGCAGTTAGAGTCAATGTTTTGTGTGTGTGTGTGCAATAATCAAAATGTTTTTTTTTCGTTTGTTTGATTGTTTGTTTGTTTTTTGCATGTCTGTGGAACTTTTAAATGTTCATTTTTTTTTTCCACTAATGTATGCCAATGCATGGAAGTTTTTTTTTGTTTTGTTTTTTTGTAATAGTGTTTAATTATTAATGTTGTAAAAGTATTTTAAAAGATAAAAATAAAAGTAAGAAAAAATTAAAATAAATTGAAAGTTAAAAATTTGAAATTAAAAGTTGATTTAAGGTTAAGTCAAAAGTCGGAAGGTGAAGAATAAAAAGAAAAAAAACAAAGTAAAGATGGAAAGAACTAACCTCAACCATGCTCCACTTAAGGGTAGTAGACTTCCTTCTATTCCAAAATTTTCCAAAAATTTGGATCAGCTTTAAATCTAATGATTTTTGTTTGATTGAGAACTTGACTTAAAGATGCTCTTGCTCCAAAACTCTTCATAGCAATTCAATACTTGAGCTACGAGAAATGTCCCTTCAATCCCCTCATACTCAACAATTCACCAAAAAATATTTCTAGCTCCAAATCAAGCGAACTTTAGCTCATTGGAAAGTTGACAACAAGAGGTATGTGTTAAAAAAAAAATTCACTTTTAAAATCATAAAAAATACAGACTTATTGAGGAAAATCCGAAGCCCTTTAAACCTCTTTGACTATTGAAGTATTTGGAAACGACTAATTCCAATGGAGTGCATTCTAAACCACAACAAGCACCACCTACACACAAAATCAATGTTTCCACACATTCCCAAGGTGCACAAACAGATCTAAAATCCAAATGAAATTAGAATTAGGTTTTGAAGCCAAAATTTGGATTTCAATTGCAAATACTCAAGTATGGTTGAAAAACTCAATCCAAAGTTTTAAGCAATTATTGAAAACTCCTTCAAAAATAACATCTTCATGGCTCTACTTGTATTTTGGTAGAGAGGGTGTTGATCTTGTTTTCTTCACTCCACAAAATGAATCTAATACTGCCATTGAATATAAAAGACTTTTATTAATTAAAAAAGCTCCTTTGTCACTTAGATTTTTTAATTTGGAAGAAAACTTCAAAATTGCCACTACGAACTTTCACTCGAATCTATTAAAAAATTATAATTCTAATTCCATCTAAATCATATGAGATGATTGTAGGTGAATTCATAGACTCTCAATCAATACTTATAGCAATGATTAACAACCTTTAAATCATTAAAAATAATTAAATTACTATTTTAATTTTCTAAATCTTATCGCTTTGATTCTAATTAATTCTATTCAAGGAATTAGGCTAGGATTTATACCATCAAAGGTTACAACCCTCAAAACTTTATAAAAATAGATTTTTCTTATATAAATCATAATTTAACTTATTTAATTACTATGAAATAAGAAACAATAATAATAATAAATTTTAAATTATAATTGAGACCTCACAAGTTTATCGTTAGTACCTACTTTTTTTATGTAGCCAATGATATTGGAGCTCAATGACATTTGGTTACTAATTGAATGTTTAAAAATTAACTTTAAACTATATAATACAATTCAAATGAAGGATAATGCATGCAATAGCATGAATGTATCTTTAATTTTAGATTTGCCTATTTTCAAGGATACTATAAAATGATGCAATATCACTTCAAATTAGTGAAGTAATTATATAATTAATATTCAAGTATATCTTAGAAGATATAGTCCTATTGTCTAAAGACACTTGTATTCTAAACAATCATGCTTTTGTAATTGAATGAAGAAAGAGAGTCTTGAGAGTGTGGTTTGTCTTAGAGAACTAATTGATACATATAATTTAGCATGGTAGCTTGAACACTTTCTATTTCATGTCATTATTTTGTGTTTGTTCACTACATCATATATGCAACAAGTTTTGTTTTAGTTGGATTGTATATCTAAAGCAAAGATATCAAGAAATATTTAAATGTAATAGAATTCTTTAGGATAAAAAAAATGACAATTTAAGCATCTTTAAAATATTCTAATGCTTTGCTTAAACAAACTTAAATGACACATATGTTTAAAAATATTTTATAATAAACATTGTTATTCTATCCACTTGCTCTTATATTTGAGGTTCTAGAATGTTTTTTTTAGGCAAGTGAATCTTTTTAATCTCTTATCCATTTTGAATGCATTTTTTTTTACTTATATTATATTAGCAATTGTAGAAATAATTTTCACAACCTAATCATAAAAGCTGACTTATCACTATGTGTGTAAATGTTGATTGGTGATGTTGCATTACAAAGGTTGTACTTATGCCATAAAGAAAGCTTGCTCCAAGAGTCCTAGTAAGAATTTTCTACCTTGATCATTATAATTCAAACAATTGATACATATAATATTAAGTATTTTTTTAAAATTGGATTTAAAGTATCATATGACTCTAATTACAAATATTTTAGTAGGCTTTTATAAAAGGTGATATAATCTACAAAGAAGAGAAGAAAGATGTATGCAAATAAATCTAAATTAAAAAATTACCAAGTCTTTGACTTACTTGTAATTTATTTGATATATAAGATGGCTATTTTAGAGATCTTGATTTAAGAAGCATTCATGATCTTCACTCCAAATACTTTACACTAGCTAAAATGTGAATACCTTATATTAGCCAATCTTCTAAAAAATATCTAATTATTTGCCTTTTTTAAGATTATGCTATTATAAAAAGATATTCAATTGCAAATACTCAAGTATAGTTGAAGTATGATTGTAGTTGTCAACATGTGAATAAGAACAACAATAAAGCAAAGGCATTAGTATACACAACTTTACAATTGTTTGCTTGATTTATATGCCAAGAAGTTTGTTGCTTGTGGTTTTGGAAACTTATTGCTCAAAACTCTACTCACAATTATCCACCTTCTTCCAACATGTTCGTACATGCTACTGCAAGATGTTTGTCATCTATAATGTAATAAATCAAGAAATAACTTTTATTTATAGATATTAAGTATGCAACACCTTTAATTAAGTATAAGTTTAGTATCATGGTCTCATTTTCAAATATTTATAACCAACATAGAGTTATGCACTATTAATTACTGCAAGGATGTATGTTTCTTACAACTTTGCAAGATAAAATGAAGAAGTCAAATTTTTAATATGATTACTATTATAATGAAAGTAGTGCTATCACTTGATTTTTCTATATTCATCCTCTTCCAATGGAATTCATATAAAAATATTCCTACATTATCTTATTAGACTAAAAGTATAAGATCAATAAATTTAAAATACCACTCTTTCATGTTATAAATGTGACTTTCTTGAATTCTTCTTTTTTATCATGCTTTATATTTTTGAAGGATAAAAATAAAGTAAACTATGTTTGAACATTAAAGAGAGTTAAATTAATCTTTAATAATGGAGTAGCACTACTTAGAGTAGTAACTGATAAAGAATTAATAATCATATTTTTTATACATAATTTTTTTTAATATTGACTATCTTTTTATATATATATAGATAGCATATTAATAAAAATATTCTATTTTAATACATTTGAAGGTTGAAACAACAAAAAAAATTCAGATGAATTGCAAAGAGAATGTTATTAGAGCCAAGCAGCCAATATAGTGCATGGTACACACTTTGAGCTGCATTAATATTGTAATGAAAGACAAAATTTGATAATAAGATTTTAAAATACATGCATGATTATCTTGTAAATCTGAAATAAGTGCATATTTTTGCTTATAATGAACAAGAATTTTGGAGGTCCAATTAATAATATTAGAAGAATATTGCTTAGGGCATGAAGCATTGATTATATGTAATAATACATGATTTCCTAAATAAGTATTGAATCTGCTTATATCCATACTAGAATATTAGTGTATGTAGAAAGTAAAAGAAAGTAATTGACAAATTGAAGAACAAGGTAGAAAAGGCTTTAGAGAAGGTCCAAAATAGCATTAGATATGTAGTCAAAGAAGTAAAGCACAAAGTGTCCAACAAGAATATTTGTGGTTAGCTTCTTTATACAAGTCCACATGTGTGTAGAATTTTTTTAAGAATCTTTGTGTAGTTTATGTCTTTAAAAACCAAATTGAAAAACTTGACAAATACTTCTAGCTTGATTCAAGTACTCACAATTTTTTTCTTAATTTTGATCTTATATAATTTAATTTTTTAATTTTTTAATTTAATATTTTTATTATCTTGTATTCTTGAAACATATAGTCTATCTCTATTTTGTGAATTAATTACAGTCAATTATAGAATTTAGTAATTATCATTATGTCTTTTTATTTGTCATTGTATATCACCTCTAACCATGATGTTTTGGAAATGTTTAGAATAAAAGAATGTTAATTAGAAGTTGATGTAAACTATTATATCTTGTAAGTCTCATTTTTCCATTCTTTTGAAGATATTGTTGCAATTTCTTTTGCTTTTCTACAAAGTCAAAGATGATACCAATCAAAAACTACTATGTGTAATGTATATCAATGGAGTTCTTTATGGATGAAGATTCTCTAGTTGTCTAGAGGAGGCCAATGATAATTGTGTTTTTTTTTTTTTTTTTTTTTTTTTTTGCATGCTCTAATTTATTATAGTACAAATAGAAGGACCATATACATCTGCATCAAGTAAGCCAAATCACAATCTATATTTCATAGCCAATGCTACTACCAAATTTATTTTAGAAAAATATGTAATTTTTAAAATTTAAATATCAATTAATACTACTCAAATAATCTGATAATATGAAGTATATCTTTTATGTTATGCATTAAAAAATAAATAAACCAATGATGTAAGACCAAATTATATATTTTAGATTTATTGAATTAAAATCAAAGTAAAAAAAATCACTTAGGATGAAACAAAAAAAATGCTTATGCCAAGCATCATTTTGATTCAATCTAGACTAACCAAAAACTTAATGTGGAAACCTGTATGAGTTGTTATCAATTCAAAATTAATTACTTAAATTAAAAAAATCATAATATCAAGCAATCTTTCTTTGGCAAGTACAAGCAATAGTTGTTTTTTCAACTCTTATCTTTTCTAAAAAATAGTAATAATAATTTTAATTCTAATTACCATAGATTTATTCATAACTAGCTTTTATTTAGGTTTCTTGTATTGCTCAAAATTAGTTGTTGTCCATTGCAATCCTAAAAACCATATCGCATCAATAAAAGATATCAAATTGTTCTCTAGAACCTTGCATTAAGAGGATCACTTACCAAATTGCAGTTGCTTAATTACATATGTATCCAATGATATATGAAAAAAGCAATAAGAAATGTTACAACCTCACCTTGTATTATATAAAGATATTTTGCATGAAACAAGATGTCATTGCCATGAACTATATAGAGAGTTAAATACATGAACTACAAAAAGAGTCTTAATAGGGAGTTAAACACATGAATCAAATAGGGCGTTATAAATACAAGAAGAACAACATCTTTTCTATGAGAAAGAGAAAAAAAGATAGCAAAATCAACAACGCTTTTGTAACAAGTCTTAACAATGATGATGACAATTCCAAATTACAATGACAATGGAAGTCGTAACTAGTTCTACAAGGTCAAACTCATAACATTCTATGATATGAATATCTAACTATTACATGTTGAGCTACATTCATGAATACAACTCATAGAGCAAAGGAAGGTTGCTTGAAAATAGACTAAAATAATTATAAGAATCTAAGGTAGTATCACATTAACATCATGGAGATGTTGCTTTAGTAACTCCTTATAAATAATAATAATAATAATCATAATAATAATAATAGAAAAAATATTTATTTTTAAAAATCTACTATAAATATTACTATTATTTTTTATTATTTGATTGTTATTTTTACTTTATATATTCTACTATTTTTTATATGCAATTAATTTTTTTAATAGTCAACTTTGTTACAATCAACTTTGGATTATAATCAATGCATTTTGTTAGTTTCAATCTACAATACATACACTATTTGTCATTGTATAGTCAACACTATATAATCAACTATTCTATATACTCAATAATTTCTTTGGTCCTAAGAAGTTAACTAGAATGATGTTTTATTATATAATCATTTTGAATAAATATTAGTTTATACATATTTAGATGTAATAATAATTAAACGATGTTTTATGTTTTTTTATGTATATAGATCCTAAACAAATGTAATATTGTTTTAGAATAGCAATGAATCTTATATTATATACTTTCTATTCTATTATTAATATGATTTATTAAAATATTTTTAGTAATAACATATAAATATGTTATTAAAATAATATATATGTATTATTAAAATTTAGGTTTTATAAAAAATTATTATATCTACCATCATAGCCAAAAATTATTTTGATTATATTGCATATACTTTTAATATGGAAAATGAAATTAATTTTATTTTCAAGTTGTGTATTTTAGATACGTGTTCATATCTAAGTATATCCTCTTTTCTTTTTTATACAAGTTTTGAGGAAAAAATTAGAAAGAGAAACTAATATAAAAGAAATTTAATGTTTTTGTAACAAATGTGAAGATAATTGCATAAAATCATTTGAATTTTTTTTAAAAAAATTATTAAAAAAAAAATCTAAAATTGAAGAGAAGTATAAGTTCAACTTATAACTACAACCTACATAAAACCAAACCAATTCAATATTATAGATGTAAGTTTTAATATATATATATATATTTATGCTACTTGAGAGAATTGATTAGCTGCAGAATCACTTTGTTTGCCAGGGATTGCTGTGGTTTGAGAAGGGGCACAAGGAACTCCCTGTTACCCTCAAGAATGACATGTCAGCGGCAACTTTACAAAACTTGCCAGCATCACATCATGTGTTGCCTTTTAAATAATTCTAGTCTGGCCATGATGCAAAACGTAAATTTCCACTTTAAAATTTTATCAATATTTATTGTATTTATTGTTTTTGTTTAGAACTTGAAACATCTTAATCTAGATTAAATGTATTAATACACATCTACACTGAGAATCAGTATTCTGATAATATAAAGTTTTAAATTTACTTGAAAGCCCTTCGTTTGAAAGGATCCAAGTCCGACTCCCGAGACTGGTAAGACTATTGTCATTGACCACGGTAATACCTTTGACCGAGCGTCCTCTTTTCGTGATCACAGGCCGACACCAATTCACGGTCAAAGGCTCCCCGCAGCTTCAACCGAGGTTGGTAGTGTCGTTGCCAATCGACGCCGGAGGAATCCCGTCTTGCGAAATCGCTCTCGCGCACAATTCGATGGATTTTCATGTAAATCTGTAATTGGTGGGTAGTTTTCAGAGTGATCGTGGGCCTGATTTTGTAGAAAATTGACATCGCAATCGGCAACTCTGCTCATGACGCGGCTTTGATAGCCATTGGGTGGTGCTGGGTTTCGGTTTTCAGCTTGCGATCTGGTGGTTTCGATGACAAGGTAGGTTGAAGAGGGCGAGGTTTTAGCACTGTAGTGCAGACTGGCAGGAGCCCAAGTGTTACAACAACTGGGTTTTTGTTTTAGGGAGTGGGAATTGAGAGGTGCAGAGGTGAAGTGCCCATGGAACCTCGCAAGGATATGGCAGAGAAGGATGTAGCCAGCATCGCGGCCGCTTCTTCGGCAACAGCTGAAAAAATCCATAGCTTGCTCAGTGCCTCCGACGTTGGTACCCTAAAGCATCAACAGCTACTCATGTACTTAGGGCACTACTTCTTTTTCTTTTTCTTTTCATGTTGGGTTTATTTTTTTAAGCCCTATTCCGTACTTCAACGTTTTCTTACTAATTCGTTCTCTGTTTTGCAAAGTGCACGCGCGGATAACCCTGTTCCGCATCATTTTCGTAGTTCATTGCTCACATTGATACCAAGTTTTAGGTCTAAAGATCGAATTATAGTAAACCTCGAGTGGTTGTGTTTTGTTCCCATTAAGCATGGAATTGTGTAAACTTATAGGGTCATCGGTCGGATTCTGGTACGATATTTTTACACTGGTTCATTGTGATCTGGTGCTAAGCAGACTGGGGAGGTTGCAAGATAGCAATGCAGTGCTTTCACATTTCAATGACTTTTCAGATCGTAGCTTCACTGCTGTGGCGAACGATTTCTCTCAGAACACTCGCCTCCTCAAGTCCATGAAGAGCGACCTGGACTACGTGTTTCGAAAAATAGGGTATGGCCATCTCACTGTTTCACCACCGTGAGATTCTTATCGTGTGAATCGTTATCACAGTCATCCGTCGCCATCGCTTGTTTCTCTCCTGTTGGCTTAGACTTCATTTCTTTTTTTCTTTTTCTTTTTCTTGGCTATTACAGTCCCTTTCATAACTGCTGAAATAAAATATAAGAGCGTCTATTGTGAATAACAGCACTTTTATGTGTACTTACTTACTTGATGATTTCGACACCTAAAAGTAGGTTCCAATTGTAACGATTGCATCTCATACTCCGTGATTTTTCGTCATGAATTCAGGTCTTTAAAAGCACGGATTCAAAAGCATTACCCGGATGCCTTCAAAGATGCAGTTCCTGACTGTAGGCCAGACCTTGATTTACCAAAGTGAGCTCAAATATATGCTGAATGCATGAAATCTTTTGTGTAACTGATCCTCATTTTCAGCACACGGAGGACGAAAATGGATTTCTCAGTATCATGCACACCACTGATAGTTAAACTTGTTTGTTGCCTTATTTGTGCAACTGTAAAGATCATATTTCAAGTGATTACTGTATCATTTGACGATGTCAGTTTTAAACTCTGTGTAATACAAGTCGATGGTGAAAATCACAAATCAGTTGTGATCCGAGGTTCTTCATGGGGATCTGAGGTACAATTGTTTGCCTTCATGGTAATTACTCTTTTAACAAGTGATTTCTGCTTTGTCTTCCAATGCTATGAAGTTGTCTCTGAAGTTTTGTACTTTGCATAAGTCTTATGCTCGAATCTGAAGTCACAATCGTATATCCTACTCTATCTACAATAATCTTGAGGGCACTTGGGGACCACTTGCTCTATGTCACCCTGACCATGGCCTACAAGGGGATGGGATGGTCGTCCGCCTGCTTGCAATATCACGAGTGTTGCAGATAACGATCATGTCACGTTCTTATCATTGAGACCCTGTCTGTTTTTGTCTTTTAGAAAGGTATCAGAATCCAGTTTTTGTCCACTTTTTAGACGAGAGGGAGGTTGATTTATGTGGTGAATTCAGATGCTGGGAGAACAGACCCCTTGGCAGATCATGGATGAAAGCAGAAGCTCAAAAGACATTGCAAGTAAAGTTCTCTTGATTCTATTTTGGATAGTTTGATTCCATGAAGTTAGTATACACTGTGTCTAAATAAACATATTTGCTAAAAGTAGGTGGTAGATTTTCCTCATGCACCCTAGTTTGGTGGCATTTGTGGATGAACTCAAATTGTGAAACAAAAGATGCGTAAATTTTCTGTATTTACAATTGGTTGAGTTATGTTTATGGTATTGGAAAGTGACTTATACCATTTATTATCAATGAAAATATGCCTTTTTTATACTCTCTTCTGATGCCAGATGTAGTGTGTTAAGTGAAACTACTGAAATCTAGATTCTGGCACTATATTATAAAGTGTCTTTTAAATAATTAGCTTGCTTCTGCGAATAGACATATTTTATTTTTTAAAGTTTTTATTTTGAATTTTTTTCTGAAAACTGAAATTGTTCAAAATTGTTCGAAATTGTTCAAAATTTTGGACCAACTTTTCACAGTTTTTACTCACACCTGTTTATTTTATTTTATCTGTTCGAGATTATTTTTAAGATTTTATTAAACTTGTAAATGAGTAAAACGAAAAAATAAACTACTTTTGTCTACAATTAACTTTCAAAGTATTGATTAACACTTTTTTTTGATAAAATATATTATTGTGAATAGTGTTGGAATAAAAAAGAATACAAAAGATAAAAAGATAAATTTATTTAGAAGTAAAAGCTTGATAAACACATGAGCTTCAAAAGATTTGTATTTTATTTATATAATTACTTATTTATGGAGCATTAGAAATAACATCTTTTAAACTAAACACATTATGTGTTGTATTTTGAAATTTTATATATTTTTATTTTGGATTAATTTATCTTTTTATAATCCAAAATAAAAATTATAATTATATCTTTGAACAGTAGACACATTCTTGGTTACTTTATGCATGCCCAAAAGTAATCTAATATTACTGAATATGTGCTTAGTCCACCACAATTGTGTTAACTAGCCTAATTAACTTAGTATTAGATTTAGACCAATAGGGTTTAGACAATAGAAAAAATCTAAATCAAGAAGTTTGTGGATTAGAAATTCACAATCCATCTAAAATCCAGACAATAAAACATTGGAATCTAATCTCGGTTGGAAATATCCAACCACCTAAAAATTAGATACATGGATCATATCAAATTAGGACAAGATAATAAGTAGGTGCTTTAGCAAAGAAGACTAGCTGCTATAATTAAATAAAAGTAAGAGCATTGAGTTAGTATTGTGGATCAACATTTGATAAAAGGTAGCACAATCCAATAATGTTTGGAAGTGGTCATTGAGTCTTGACTAAATTTGCAACACAATTTGGCTAGGTTTTGAATTGTTAGATTGTGGATTGATATACAACTAGAATATTGAAATCTAGACCAAAGGTTCAATGAAAAGATGTTCAATCTCCAAATTATAAAAAACAAGTTTTTTGTGTTTCTCTTCTTTATTTCTATACATTTTTAATCCACATTTTGTTGACAAATTGTCTTTTTATTTGGTATAATATCGAAGGTTAATTATCTTCCATCTTCTTTCCAAGCCTCATGTTTTTTTCAATTACCTTGCCAAAGAGATTGATAAAAAGTTCCTTCAAAGAATGGTTTAATAGTTTCTAAGCATCTAATGATCAGTGTTTCTTTTAATATAGATATTAATAGCCAAGTATTAGCAATATTAGAGATGAATATTAGTAATACAAGCACAAATCCCAATACATCCTATAAACAAATTGGCACAAGTTCTCACCATCATAGTAAATATATATATATATATATATATATATATATAATTTGTTTTATGTAAAGGCTAAAATGATAACTAAAATTCATATTTTTTTGATAATACTTTTACTATATTAGTCAATTAAATGGCACCCATTTGTTAGAAGAAATATCATTCTTATCCTTAACACTATGGTTGTGTAACATACTACAATAAAAGAATTTAAATTTAAATAAATTATACTATATATATATATATATATATATATATATATAAAAGAAAGAAAAAGAAAGAAAGAAAAAAAGCAAGAAAGAAAGAAAATCTACTTAAATCATTTGAATTTTTTTGAGATATTGACTATAAATATTATATAATATTTTAGATGTTTGTGGATAATTGAAGTCTAAGAAAAAAGATAGATTGTTAATAATGTTACAAAGTAATTGTGTCAAATAGAAGAATAAGATTAATATAGAATTAAAAATATTTATGTGAAAGAGGCTTTAAAGGTATATTTAAATAATTTATATAATTAAACAAACATCTTGGACCAAGTGATATATGGTAGTCAAATAATGAAAGAAGATGGTTTTGCTAATATGTCAAAAAATAAGGTAGAAACCTCCATTGTTAATAATTTTGATATATTTTGCTCATAAGTCTCATTGTCTTTTTTCTTAGAATTGAGTTTTAAAAAAAAAAAAAATCAATAAAAATACTTTTGAAAAACTATTAGTAATACTTTGGCTCTTTTTATTTACTTTATCTGCAAATTTGTATTTTAATTGGCAACCTTCCAAGGAAATATTATCAAAAGCATAATGTTACCATATTCTTAATTAGAGCTTTGACTTTATACAAAACTATTACAAATTATCTTCAAATAAATGTTTTTATGAAATCAATCACAAAATCAAATTCTTTAATAAGACTTGGCCAACACACAATATAAGTATGAATTTATTTATGTGCTAATTAAGATATTATTCTAATAAGGGGTTAATATGGAAGATTTTTTTTTATTGTTTATGATAAATAATTTTTTGAGCTACCAATCTTGGTATTGTACCACATAGAGTTCACAGCATTTTACAAGGATTAGTTACAAATACAAGAATGCAGTATGAATATATATGGACAAAAAAACCATTTTTTAACATAATTTTTTTTTATATAGATCAAATATTTTGCAAGTTATTTTATTGAAGAGAATGTAACATTAATTGATTTACACTATATGCTTTTATGAAAGACTAGTATGGCCTGTGTACCCCCTGTACATCCAACTATCATCAAAGAAAAAATTGTTTTCTTTGTTTTATTTATAATCAATAAAAACTGTTACATTGAGTTGGTAATTTTGAATCCATCAAACTGATCTTTTGTTCAATATATGATGTAAGGAAAAAAAAACATTTTTTTTTCTAATATTATGATAGAAATGGTTGTTTGATTATATTTTTATATTTTTGTTGTTGTTGTTGTTGTTGTTTTTTTTTTTTTTTTTTTTTTTTTTTGTGTGTAGGAATTGTTTCAATATCTAGAATGACTTACACATACAAATTAGCTTTGTCATCATAGATAGACGATGTTCTATTGTATGTATATTTATAATAATAAAAATATAATATTTTAGAAAAAATATTAAAAGTTTCAAATTTCATGAATTATATTAATATCTTATTTAATATTTAATATTTTATTAATTTATTTAAAGTTTAATAATTTTATGATTTGAAAAGTGATTTAAAAGTTATTATTAAGTCTGTAGTTTTTATGATTTTAAAAGTGAATTTTTTTTTTAACACATACCTCTTGTTGTCAACTTTCCAATGAGCTAAAGTTCGCTTGATTTGGAGCTAGAAATATTTTTTGGTGAATTGTTGAGTATGAGGGGATTGAAGGGACATTTCTCGTAGCTCAAGTATTGAATTGCTATGAAGAGTTTTGGAGCAAGAGCATCTTTAAGTCAAGTTCTCAATCAAACAAAAATCATTAGATTTAAAGCTGATCCAAATTTTTGGAAAATTTTGGAATAGAAGGAAGTCTACTACCCTTAAGTGGAGCATGGTTGAGGTTAGTTCTTTCCATCTTTACTTTGTTTTTTTTCTTTTTATTCTTCACCTTCCGACTTTTGACTTAACCTTAAATCAACTTTTAATTTCAAATTTTTAACTTTCAATTTATTTTAATTTTTTCTTACTTTTATTTTTATCTTTTTTTATTATTTTTACTTCACTTTTATTCCTATTTCTGTTTCACTTTTATTTTGCTTCTACTTCTACTTTTATTTTATTTTTATTTTTATTTATTTATTTTATTTATCTATTATATATATGATAGCTTTTATATACTAAAATAAATCAATAAATTATTATTATCATAATTTATCATAAAAATTAATAATATTGTTAATATAATAATAATGTTATTTTTATTAATATAATAATAATGTTATTTTTATTAATATAATAATATTATTATTATTATTAATATTATTATAAAATAATAATAATGATAGTAATAATAATATTATTATTATTCTTATCATAAAAATAAATAATAATAATAATAATAATAATCATAATAATAATTAACATTGGTAACTATTGCTTAGAAGGCAAAAGTTAAATTGAATTACAAATAATTATAATTTAATTAATTTAACAATTACACAATTAGGAGTTCTCTATTTTACCTTTCAAATCTATTGTGTAGTAATAGTTTCATAGAGTGGTGGAATTTAGGCTCACAAACCTCATTAATTTTTGTACACTCTAATAAAAACCAATAAAAAATTATAATACCTTACTACAATCCTATGAAATATAGTATTTAGATAATAACTACATATATGAATTAATACAATAGAAATATCAAATATAAATCTCTTATAGTATCATGTAGTAACATGGTTATTAGGTGAAAGAAGAAAGGAAATATCTTATTATAATGGAGCTTAATTAAAAATATTTAGAAAATGATCTTAAAAATATAAATTATAGACAAGGAGGTAGTAAAAATTAATAAATGCTAATACTATTCTCTTGTAGAAGAGACTTTTATTTACTTTATAGAGATATAAATTAACAAAATAAATATAAATGATATAAATAAAGAATACAAGCATATATAAGAAGGAATTAAGAATAGGTTTTAGCTAAAATTTCTTCAAATATCAAGAATTGATACATGGAGAGGACTAGTTGTATATTAAGGTCGAAATTAGACTGTGAGGCACAAAACTACACACCTATGGTGACTTCAAGGTTTTTTGATGAATTAGAGAGTAGGATTTGATAAAAAAACTTGTGAGAGAATTTTTGAGAGTTGTTTTTATGTGATATGAAGGCATATTGAGGTTTTAAAGGCATATTTACAAGTAAAATTTTGTCAATCTATCATTGTATTTGTTTTGAATGTCTAATATTAATCAAATAGTTAGATTGGTGATTATGAGAGTTTTTGTGGAACATGGTCTTAGATAATTGAAATTTTAGAACTAATAAGTATTTTTGCAATCTTGAAACATCTATTAATTTGATTGAAACAAAAATTGGTGATAGCTATTTGGATTTAGAATTCTACATACTAGTCAACTTTTGATGAAATTAAATGGCTTAGCATAGAGAAATTGCTATTGAAATATCAACATCCGGATTGGAGAAGGAAGGCAAGTGACATTGGAGTAGTTTAAGAGCTTTTTCTTTTGAATTGGTGAATTGATTTTCTTTATAATTTATGAGATTGTTAATTACTTGTGGATTGAGATGTGAGTAAAATTTTAATTAAGATCAATGGTTCAACTAATATTTATTGAGATTTTAAAACAACTATAATAATTGATTAAGATTTACTTAGGATTTTCTTGAAATTGATATGAGTTTTATTAGGATTTGATTAGGATTTAGGATTTTGATTAGAAATTGATTTAAAATTTTATTTAAGATTTAATTAGGATTTAATTAGAATTTCATTAGAATTTGGTTTAGGATTTGGTTTAGGATTTGGTTAAAGTTTGTTACGGATTTCATTACAATTTTATTAGAATTTGATATAAGATTTAGGATTTGATTAAAATTTAATTAGGATTTAATTAAGACTACATTTAGATTTATTTAGGATTTATTTAAAACTTTTATTTTAATTATTTTTAAGAATTTCTATTTTAAGTATTTAAAAAATATTATTATTATTTTTTAAAGATTTTTATTTTTTATTTCTTTAGAATTTTTTTATTATTTTTTTAAAATTAATTTATGATTTTTTTTCTTTTGTAATTTCTTTTAAATTTATTTTAAATTTATTTAAATTTGATTAGAGTTGTTAAAGATTACTTAGAGTTTATTTAATATTCTATTAGACTTGGTAAAATCTTATTGTTTTATTTTTTATTTATCTTACATAACTAGGTGCCAGATGCATTCTCAAGAAAAAAAAATTATATTACATAATAATAGTTGCTTGTATAAATGATAGAACCTTAACTCCCTAATTGATCAAAGAAATCATATAAATGTAAAATACAAAAGTTATCAAAATTTTGATTGCAAGGATTTGTTGATCATAGGCAATAGATATGCATATCAGATTGATGATATCCACCCACCTATCTAGAGTTGTTTTAATAGCTTGTTTTAAGCAATTTCTTTTGATATTACAAAAGAACTAAGCACTTTTGCTTAACAATTACAACTAAGAACTATAACTTGGGTGATTATTAAAGTTGTAATATTTTTCTTATCATTTTATAATTCCTTATGTAATATTTAGATGATAATGAAGACAATGGAAGATAAAGAGATGATGGAAAAATTAACTACTAGTCAAAACTACTGGATGTAATTAAAGTCATATTATAGCATTTTAGTTTTATTAAAAATTGACACAAACTCATGCAAAAGGTAAAAGATTACAAGATCTAATTTGTATGATGCAAAAAATTAAGGAAAAAATAAAATAAAAAAGAAAAAAAAAATCTAAGATAACTATTGGAAATTTAGTATTCAAACATGCTCATATAAACTACTAAAAAATACAATGTGATTTAACATAAAATTTTGGAATATTGAATTTGAAATAAAGAAATTAATATCTAAATGACAAACTACAAGGACCTCATTTCCTTAGTCCATGATACAATCTTAAGATAGTAGTTTGAAAGCTACATTACAATATTAAAGTCATCACTTGCAATACAAACACTTCAAGGAGTCAATTGAAGTAAAATTATTATTACTTCAAACTTTAAAGTAAATTTATTGTCTATAATGTTTATATAAAATTGCCCAAGTCTTTTAATTTCCAACTTTTTCAATTGGAGAATAAACCAAAAAAAGTACAATTTTTATGATATATATATAAATTTTATTATAGCACATAAGAGTTGTGGCATACATTGTCACCATATTGCTATAAAATGCAGTATTAATATTGATTGAGAATATAGCTTTGATTGATGGAAGTTTTAGGTTGTTGTAGATGCTCAATCATAATTATTTTTTTAGATATCAATTCAATTATCTTTTTTTTTGTATATCTTCAACTAAAAATGAAAATTTGTTAAAACCACAAAAAGAAAAGAAATTAAAAATAAAGTGACTTCATGTGCTTCAAGCTGTAATACAATAGAAATCAGTTCTTTTTGTGATATTTTATAAAAATAAAAATAAAAAACTGCATTCTAAATAATAAAAAGGATAATAGTACATTCTTTTAATATCCATTAAAATTTGATATTTGAATTAACTAATATCACATAAGCCAAGCACTCACTTAAAAAGGGACTAGTACCTAAACAAAATAGTTACTTTAATATATGAAGACCCAATATATGTTGAAGAAAATTGGAATACAACAAAATTTTTATACTAAAACTTCTAAAGTTGAAAATTAAAGGCAATCCTAGAGTTTTGTTATCATCACTTTTTTAAAATTATAAAATAAATATTGATTTTTTTAAAATTAAAAAATATAAATAATTAGTTTTAATATAATATCAGATAAAAAATTATATACTTAAAAATTTAAATATTATTAATGCTAAATTGATTAGAATAATAGATACTATTGTATGTCCTTTATTTGTATCCATATAATTGGTTTTTTAGCTATAAATATTTAGTTATAATTTTAGATTTAAATATTATTTAAAGATATTAAAGGATTATAAAATTCTTGAAAATATACTAAAAAGAGGATTCACCTCTTACTTTATAGCCTTAAGAGGCTTAATAGTGTCTTAAAATAGCCAAAATCTTTGATTTAAATAAGATAATATTGAAGAGTCTAAAAACAATTTTAAAGCTATTAAACAAGGTGGCTCTAATCCACCATAGGTTTTCAAATTTCCTTAAAAAAAACTTGATTTTTTAATATCATCAAATCAAGTTATGAATGTTCCAATGGGATGTTTTAAAGTCACAAGACATTATCCAAAGTTGCATCATAAGTTCAAAGTGAAGCCTTGTACAATCTATTAAGAGATGTAGTATATATCAAGAAAAGTTATTCAACAAATATTTGAAAATATTCGTAGATGTTTTCCAATATGCTTTTAGATCTTAAAAAATCACAAACAAAAAAAATAAATCTAAATTTAATAAATGATCTAAGAATGACATAACCACAATTAAATTGAGGTGGCAAAGGTATATGGACAAATGAATTGTAAAAATAGTACTGACTTGGCATTGCCTAAGTGAAGTCCAATTCTACCCTTAGACAGACTACCTATTATTTATTTAAGCCTCTAGCATGTTGGAATAGGAGACTTTGCTGATCATGTGTAACTCTGGCATGTACAGGTTGCAAGATGAATCTTGCAAGACTTTAGAGGCATCCAAACAAAATTGCAACATTGTGAGCTAGAAGACTGCTTAATTTCATACCAACCTCATTGTCAATCAACTATCAATCAACTATGAACAACAAATTACAATAAATTAAGAACATTTAATGCTGGAATATATAATTAAAACCAAGCTGATAGCATACGCTTATCTGATTGGAATAAGAGGCTGCTCTGATTAGGATTACATAGGCTAACATGCCAACTTCATTGTCATCAACTATGCTGGACAATTTGGAGTAAACTAGGAGCATTCAAAAGCTACAATGTATAACTGAAGTAAGCTAATTAGGATAACATAGACAAACATGCAGCACTATAGAAGCGAAGGCAAGTTTTCTCGGGGGTTGAGCTTTCCCAAGAGAAGTTCCGTGATGAGAGATGCCAGCGAAGATGCTCTCTGCCATTCCTTTTCCACAATGTCCTGAACCAGACAATGAAAGAATTTCGGTGCAATATACACATTCAGACTGAACTTTAGCTTTCTCTCCAAGTTGGGTCACATACCTGTAACGATGTATTGGTTGTTGGTTCTATTCTCAAGAGGTTCCAAGCCAATGAAATGTAGGAGATCAGCTGGCTCAAACACCTGAGAGGAACACCGGCTTTGAACTCAGAAGATGAGGAATGGGTAGAAGTGCAAGTTTCTGCTTGTAAGTTGGTGCACCCTAGCACAAATAGGGTGTATCTGTCCTGTTCTTTAAGTATATAACTTCTGTAAGTGTCGCAGCTTTCCTCCGATCCTTGGCCCACATCTCTAGATCTGGATGGGGTTCGTGGTAGTGTCCTCCTGCTTTATGCTCGTGGCGATGTCCTCTTCTTTAACAAAGAGCACATCGAAGCTATCTTGTAATTCTATCTCTGGTCTTCGTTCCACCATTTGCATCTCCTGTAACTTGCACAAGCATGCTTTGTCATGGATTTTGATTCCTTGAATTGCTGCAGGTGAACTTCAGATTTGAACCATTTTGGAGGATTGGTAGTTACTTACGGTACTGAGCCTTTGAAATATTTGCTTCCGATGGCATTAGCATTACCAGGATTTTATCGCGAATGGCTCAATGGCACAGGCTGTGTATCAATAGAATTTGTTGTCATAAGTGCCAGTTGAACTGGCACATCGTGGCTATCTACTGCCTTCACCGTCTCCCCTTCAATTTGGAATGCAGGTAACTTTTCGGAAGTATGGCTTTTCTCTTTGTAATTACCTTCTCCAAGACATTTACGTAACTGCTCGACGTACACGGTACAGGTGGTCATGCTTCAGTTGTTAGCAAGTTTTGTCAGACAACCTCCCAGCCTCCTGACACAATGCTAAAGCTGAAGATGAAAGCTAGTATGTCGATTAATGTGAGTAGGTCGAACTCTCCAACTCTAGGAAAGACGACAGTAGAGCCGATGTGTCCATGTGGTGGATTTCTCTTCAAGTCCACCATCTTTACAGGTATGCCAAGTCTCTTGCCACACTCAAACTCCTGCCTGTGAACTTAGCACGTTTCTTTTAGTTGTTTGTCTGAAATTCGTCAGAAAATGATCATATGAAGTGCAGACCTGGGACAACATAAGCAGCAGTAGTCTTCTTGAGCATCTTCAAGGCCTTATCTGATTCTCCATGTGGAAACAGGTAGCTATTTAGACGATCAATGTGGCATGCCATGCTTTTTTCGTTTAGAACCTGGATAAACCCAGTTCATGCATTTCAAATGGCTGTCAGTTACCCACTTCTCAACCTCAATGACACCTGTTTGTTTGTTTGTTTGTTTGTTTGTTTGTTTTTTTTTTTTTTTGACGCAAATAAAGTTTCAACTTTACTACAGAGATGTTAGTGTACAACCTCCAGCCAGGCTCGGCCAGAGAGGTAAGTTAGCACCTTCGTAAATACAGAATGTACTACCAGGACCTACCAGTTTTCAGACTGGTTTAGAATGTTGCCATGATGCAATTATGTTCTCCGCACACCATTGTTGACAGAACCTCTGAACGAGCACCTCCGCCTGTGCTGGATTACTCTGAATTCGTTGTTGGGTTTTAGACCATGCATTTCTTCCATAATCTACTAGGTGAAACCATATCTTTTAACATAGCTTCACAGTCGGCCAGTGGGTGCCGTTAAACGCGGCGTCACTTCTCTCGATCCATAACACCCATGTAATGACACCGCGCAATAGTAACCACACTCTACTTGCCCTTCTGAACCTTCGTGGAATCCTATACGCAAAAACAGAATGTTTCCAAGAGGGTGAAAAACTCAAAAGACTTGGATCCTGTTGTTGCACATTTCTTGGATATGGATGCCCCACTTCCATGCTTTGGTTGCTGAAGCACACTCCCAGAACCTGTATAGGTCCGTTTCGCGTGGGTCCGTCATGCATACGGGGTAACATTAGTCTATATTGTTACCCACCCGGCTTCTCCACGAGTTAACAGCCAAGGCCCTGTGCCAAGTTAACCACAATAAGCCCGCTTTCTTCCTTATCCATTCCTTATCCCATACATTTGTCCATTTCATTTTGAAATTGAGAGGAAGAATTCCATCCCATTTTTTTTGTGGCATGTCTTGTGCTTCATGGTGTTCCCGCAGCAACGATCTGCCCAGTTTAGCTGAGTAGTGCATAAATGGGACTCCTCCTTGCCATTGGAATCGCTCAGGGTCCCATCTTAATGAGTTGACCCTCTCGTAACACAACATGCGAATCTTTTCATGGGGCTCTTTTTTCATAGGCAAGATTCTTACTCTTTTGAGAATCCCACAAGCAAGGATTAAGTCTTGGTCTTCTTGCATCGTTCCTCAGGACTGGAGTTCTTTGTCTCTCCTTGAAATTTCTATGAGGCACTGGGTTTGGCTATTCACAGTGTACAACTTAACCATCGATGGAATCTAGAATTCTGTCTCTCATATTTGCCTGGAATTCACGACACGATTGCCACACTACCATAGGATGTTGGGCCACTTCAGAGTAGAACAAGTCGGCCCATTCTCGCACTTTTAACTACGTGACAGGGCTAGGCATAAGTCTGCTCTACTATCGTGATCACTTTTCTCATACTGCTATCCACGTGCCCTCCTCTTCCAATGTTAATCCTTATATACTCTTTGCTTGCTTGAAGTCCAACAAGCCCCCATCCCTCCATATGTCTCGAAATTTCTGAAGGTCCTTGGTTTGTAGATCCATTGCCCTAGCCTTAGCAAAGCTTGGACCAATCCCTGTGTACTTGGGTTGGGTCCACATGCTACAATTCAACCATTCCTCATGATAAGTTGGAAGAATTTATGATACACAAGGAAATAGGGATTTCCATGCAACTGAATTCTATTCCAAATCATTGAGTCTCTTCTGCCTTAGTGTGTTGTTTTAGTGAAGAAATTAATACTTGGGTGCCACTTCCCTCAAGTATAAGATTGAAATTGGCTAAGATGGTGCCTTAGCATCATGTATAATTTGGAGGTGTTTGGTTCCAATGCCTTAATAATCCACTTAACCATTAAGGCTAATACCACGTCAGAAGGATTGATGAGATTAATCTCTTCTTTTTTGATAGCTTAGTAATATTGCATCCATGCTACTTTTGTACGTATACGTTGCTTGCTACCTTCTTTAAGATAATTACAAAAGGAGGCTTTATATTACTAAGAAGAGGCTTTATCTTTACATTAGCTTTTGCATTTATAATTAGTAATCAAATCATTTGAATAAATTTGGATCAAAAGCCCATTTTTTCTATCAAATTAAACTAAAATTTCTACTTAATTATATCATATGCTTCAAAGAAATCTAATTTCAAAAAAATGAGTATTTGACTAGACTACTTTATCTATGCCATAGTTTCATACATCAATAATAAATTGTCCAAAATATTTTTATTAGAAAGAAAAGCTAATTGATCCATGTTGATAATACTCATAAAAATTGGTTATAGGTAGATTTACAAAGCTTTTGCATAGATCTTATAACATATATTAAAGAAAATAATTAGCTTCCAATTAGATAAGTCATTTTAAGATTCTTCTTTATTTATTAATGCTATTAATCCATGTATCACACTTTAAAGAAGATGACCATGAGTGATGCTTTTTTGGATCATAATTAAATATTCTTGTCCTATCATGTTCCAAAAAAGCCAATAGAATTTAAGAATAACACCATCTAGCTCTAGAGATTTACATATGTGCATTGATTCCATAGCATATGTAAATTCTCTCAATTAAAGAAGTTTTTGTAAACTTGCTTTTACTCATAGATTAAGCCTCTTAATTATGTATAATGTAACCTAGTGACTAGCTTCTTATATGAATTAGTCACATGATCATGCCACATATAATTTCATATAATTTTTTTGAGACAAATGTATTAGTAATTTAGGATTATTTTGAGCTTGACCTTGTGTATTTAATAATTTAGAGATGTATGAGGCTATTGTGCATTTTCAATGAACGTGAAACAAAGTTTTGGTATGGTTTTCATCTTTTTATTGCTATCTCAACTGATCATAGAAGATTTGATTCTCTATCTTCTTTTTTTGTGGTAATGTAGTTGTTCAATATTACATATAAGTTGTGTCTATGCAGTTGCATCCTAGCAGTGCTTTTGAAGCTAGACTAATGACTTACTTAATTTCTTACATAAATTATCCTTAGCATGTCACCTCTCTATTGCCTTTTTTATATAGTAGGTCTCATAATACTTAATCTACAAATGTAATTTTTTTTTTAAAAAGAGGATAAAAAGAGGATAAAATACAATCTCCATATCTTCCGCACACTGATTTGTACCTCTTCTAAAGAAAGATACTAGATATTTATGGCATAGATTGATTTTATCTCCAGTTCTTCTTGCAAGTGAACTACCTACCACAGTGCAAAGTAATCAAAATATAAGCTATCCTCTAATATTTTATACTCTAAGCCATCTATCATCCTCTCCTATAATTGAAAGGTATATGTTTTGTCCAAATGTGCCATTGCTCTACTTATACTACATCTCTTATTTCTCCAACTCAAGCATAATATATATGATGTTAGAAAGCTTTCTTTAATCTAGAGAAAGTTTTTTAAGTCATTAAACATTCTTTTTTTATGTCCTAAGATTATTGATCTATTAGAGTTATTTTTGTTGCACTAGTATTCTAAAAAATTCTAGTCTTTGGTGATAATCTATCTACAATCACCAATTAAGGATTCAACCAAATCACTTCAAAATATGAATCATTTATGAGGAAAGTGCAGTACGTCAATCAATTAGTTGAGGATTTCTAAGATATCTTTCAATCTATTAGTTGGATTGAAATACAATTTTACTCAAAGGTAGCTAGTTTGATTTTCAATAATTTTGCAAAGTTTGGAATGAATTGAATAATGAAACTAAGGAATCATGGCTTGAAAATATTAATATCAAGGTTGGAGAAGGAGGCCAATTGATTCCCAAGTGGCATTTTGGAATTATTGTCTATTTGATATGTGCAATCTTCTTTAGATATTTTGTGCTTGTTGTTAATTTAGTTGTTACAAGGTGTGTAAATTTTGAGTCAAAATCAATAGTTTAATCATTAGTTATTGAATTTTTAATTAATTATAGGATTATCAAGGAATTATTTAAGATTAAGATTTATTTAAGATTTGATTAGGATTTAGGATTTGTCTAGGATTTGATTAATATTTAAAATTTTTTTTGAATTTGATTATAATTTGTCTAAGATTTGATTAAGATTTGACTAAGATTTTGTTAGAAGTGGTCTAAGATTTAGGATTTTATTAGGATTTAATTAAGATTTGATTTAAAATTTGATTAAGATTTATTAGGATTTTAATTAATATTTTAATTAAGATTTGATCTAAGTTTTTATTAAAGTTTATTAGAATTTTAATTAGAATTAAATTAAGATTTTTTAGAGTTTATTTAAGATTTATTTATGGTTTTTATTTTTCATATTTTTTAAAGATTCTTTGTCATTTCTTTGAAATTTTTTATTTCTTGTATTTTTTTAAGATTTTTTTTTATTTCTTTAAAGGTTTATTTTATATTTCTTTAAAATTTCTTTATTTTTATTTTTTTTAGATTAATTTATGACTTCTTTGTATTTCTTTTATAACTTCTTTTAAATTTATTTTGGATTGATTAAAGTTTTATTAGGATTAATAAAGATTACTTGAAGTTTATTTAAGACTCTATTAGACTTAATTAGGATTGTTATTGCATTTCTACTTATCTTCCATAGTTAGATGCTTGGTGCATTTTTAAACCATAATACATGTAATACAACAAAATCATGTCTATAGAAACTAACTCATGACTAGATTTGATTCTTTGCAAACAACAACATCAAGCCATGCAATTTTTGTTCTTCAATATAAAAAATGTTTACTTTGTGACTTCTCTAAAAGAGATAATTTTGTGTTATTTTAATTTTTACTACGTCGTTTTGATCTTAAATATTTTGTATGAGAATAGCTAATTTCATTGATTGAAATAGGAGGGGAGAAAACATAATTTACTACAATTAAGAGTTGCTATCATTATTTAGGATTCAATGCTTTATCCTTGCTGTGCAAGGATAAGAGAATAAGGTTTCTTATTTGGATTTAATTTTTTATTATGTTATACAATAGTCCTACTGAATAACTTATTTGGTACCTAAAGCAATGCTAATTTTATCATTATTCCTTGATCATAGAGCCACTTTATGAATAGAGGTGCCAAATAAGCCATTAACTTTTGATTCACTTTCAATAACTTTTAAATTGACTTTGTAGGTGCTTCAAGAAATTAAAGCATTTTCTTTGATTGCATCTTAATTGTAGTTTGGTGAGTTAAGTAAGAGAGTCTAATTGTTTTAATATCACTTTTTCTATTGATACTCAAAGAAGCCAATCAACACAAGCTTTATTTTTTTAGTCTATATTTGATCAAATAGGTTGATAATTGACTATGGTATATGAATGGATATTAGATATTTTTCTTATAAGATTCTAATTTATATTACTTCCTCCCTCTTTTTCCAATCCTTCATCATTTGTGATCCATTCTATTTATATTGGATTCATTGGAGGATTTGAAATTAGCTTATCAATTCTTTGGATGAGCACTACATCCATAATTTGAAGACCTCTATCTATAGAGTTGTTTCCATTTGATTGAGCCATTTTATCTATATTGATATGCATAGAGACAATAGTAGCCTTATCTCTTTTTAAGAATTCGATGGATATGTGATTAAAACTTGAATTCTTTGTATTATCTTCATCTAATTGAATGATTTGCAGTTTATTTGAATGGTTAATTCTTTCCTATAATCTCTTGTTCTTTGATGTATTAAGCTCATTTACATCCAAAAACTTTGAAGTATTTAATGAAGATTTTTTTTTTTATAGTCCTTCTTTACTAAATTACATACTCCACTCAAAGCTTCTTACTTGTGAGTCTTTTGTATTTACTCCATCTTTGTGATTATATTTTTTTATTTATTGATTAATGCTATTATTTTGTTGCAATCAACAATAACTTGTTATCATGTTATTTGACAACATTTTAATAGATAATCATCTAGTTCATCATAGCAACAAAGATAGAAGGATTTTTGGTTTTGTCAAGCTTATGTGTTTCTTTACATTCTAAGCTCTTTGGTTGCTCCTAAAAAAAGAGTCTAATGACAATCAAGGATCTTATGTGCTTACTTTTATGGAACTTGGCCTTTGGTTATTATCTAAGGATAGATAGTTTCTTATGAAGTATTCTATTAACATATAATATCTATACTTAATCAAAGATGTTATTATAATTGACTTAAATATATGTGATATTACATATTATTAGATTGAAGGTAATAATTTTCAACATGTAGGGATTTTTATTAGTCAAAGCAACACATAATTTTTGATTTGGGCCATTCTTATAACTATAGTCCTACTCAAAGATAGGCCCAAGGCATTGGACTAAATTCCTTGTGTTATTCAAAAATTCATCCAAAATAAATTTTAAAATTATTCAAGTTGATATTTTTATACTAACTAGGTAACTTGGATTAAACCTTGCTACCTAGGGTTGAAGTATACAAGTCTCTTATTATGAAATATATAGAATTTCCATCAAGATTTTTTTAGAAGTGATTTTATCTTTATGTACTACTTGAAAAATCCAAATCCTAAATCGCATCCTAAGTAAAGATCACCTTTCACTTTAACTTTCAATTGCATGATCCAAGCTTATAAAGCTCAAATCATAGGCTTACCTCTAATGAAGTATACAATTAATATGTAGTGTTATAATTATTTCATCTCTTATTTTATGCATTCTTCATTCAATTGTATTTCAATGATTCAAGTACTTTGTAAGAATTCCATACAGCTCTTAATTCAACTTGTGAAAAGTTTTTTTTTTCTAAGAATGGCATAAATAAGATTAATATCAATATACTTACTTAAATTAATAACAATAGTGATTAACTCTGACTCCTCTTATTTACTTTTTATACTTAATCTTTTGTTAATCATTCTTTTGACCTTATAGGAGCCATCAAGGCATGCATTAATTTTGTCTTAAGTATCTCTATATAAGTCGTCATCTTATCCTTTTTTCTTTTATCTTTTCTATATAATTCTTATAACTCGATACTTTCTCCTCCACTCAAAATTCTAGCATACAATTCTCTCTCGTCATACTGTTTCTACTACAATATTATATATGACTTGTAATAAGTTAAAGTTCTCTTTTTATTATACTTATAATAAATTAACTTTAATATGAGATTTCCAATATATGCATTGTGGTTACTCTCAAAACCTCTTTCCTAAAAATTCAAAGCTCTCTAAAGCACCATCATCTTCCACTATTTTTTTGCATATTTAATGACGCCTATTTCTTCTACTAGTTAATAGAAACCATTATGCTACGGCATAATATGATCTATTTTCATGACCATTGTTTCAACACCTTAAATTGGATCATCTAAATTGTCAATATGTAAGAAGAAAAGTCCTTAGCACTATCGGCCTCAATGCTATATTGTTGCTTAAATATTTTGTGGATGTAGGGATGATTTGACAAGTCTCAGAGGCAAGATTTTGAGGACAAAAATATTTTCACCACTCTAATGAGATTATATTTGATACCATATCAAGCAATGATAGCTCCAAGAACTACCCCATTGATGATTATATCTTGCTCCAACTTTTGGATAATCCACCTTTAGGCCTTAATGATACTATTTTATTCTTCGTAAATTGAGAATGACATAATTTGCACTTGTAACAAAAATATATATATATATATTAAATATGGCTTGCCATGGATGTTTACATAGCTAATATAGTGCAACTCGAGCATCCAACTCAAGCATCCAACTCAAGCAACTCAAGCATCCAACCAATATAAATGGATAATTCAAATGAGTAGATATATTCAAAAAAAAAATCTTTGGACTCTACATAATTACATTTGGGGGCAATAGATCCTCCAAATTTGACTTGAAAGAAAGATTTAGGTGCTTACAAGATCAAATGTTTGATTGAATGAAAATGGCTTGATGATATGATCTTATGCATTTGTTGCTAAGTAAGCTTTAATAAATTTATGCCATTGATGAACAAATAAAAAAAAATTATCAATATTAATGTGAAAAGAATTTTGACTTGATGCCTTAGAAATACCACAATTTCTTTGAAAAAATTTCATTAAGTCTAAAACAAATATCAATAGTTCAAAATTTTAAAAAAAAAAAACAAACAAAAACAAAACAAAGCATGCTAGGATCCTTTCCAAAAGATATTAAGTTAGCTCAGGTTCTATATTCCTTAGAATACTCATAGAAGCCATTTCAACATAGATTATCTTCAAGTCAACAAAAAAAAAAAAAAAAAAAAAAAAAATGTAATACGTAATACGTACAAAATGACACAAAACATGCAAAAGATCTGCCAAAGGACATCAACACACAAGAAAATTTGGTATATGCTTGTACTCATACATAAATCCACTTATAAAATGATGAAAAATATTGCGTATTGAATCATCTAATACATCCCAAAAGTAAAAGAAGCCATCAAAATCCACCCAAGAGACAAAATTTTCCAACTTGGCAATGCCAATGAGGCCAAAGTATTTATTGGCATCACCAAAAATCACAAGCTCTACTGAATTTTCTTTTTTTCCTTTGGAAAAACTCTCAAATCCAAGTGCGTTGAATTCATGGGAGCATGAAATTAAATAAACCTTTAGAACTTTTGCGAACTCCAAATGCAAACTAAATCAAAGATTGATTGCTATAAAGAATCCTTCTGAAGCAGATTCTTATGGAATTAGACTTATGGAGCATATGCATGTTGAGTTTTACAAGGTGGGTTGGGGTTTTATCTCCGCTTCAATCAGAATGCACAAAGAGTCTCTAAATTCTAAATCTAAAATCCTAAATCTGCATTTTTTTCATGTTTGTGAAGATGGCCTCTTATTATGTGGCATTGTTAGATGCATCAGCAAGAAACAATCATAATGATGACAATAAAACTTGACTTAAAATTTAGATGCAATGTAATGGTAGAATTTTATGCATCTGTGTTGTTCATTTATAAATACACATTTTATTTACATATACTCATACCAAATTGAATATTTTTGGTTGCATTCATGTCAACTTTTACAAGGACCTGTTTTGAGATTATACTGACAGGAGCATGCAAATAAAATAAAATAATTCCAATAAATGTCAAAGAATTTTTTCATGATTCTAGATACTCACTTTATCATGCTATTTGTCTTTTGTGTATATTGAGTTTTTGGATATTGATGATTTTATATTAAATTTCAGATTTGGAAGATAAATCAAAAAGAGTTCTTTTACAAGATGGAATATATATTGACAACATTATTGTTGTATCCATGCATTTTTTTTTTGTATCATATATAAAAACATCATTGTATATTGAATATTTTATGATTTTATTGATATCATGAAATAATAATAATAAATAAGATGTAAAAAAAATCTATTAAAAAACCCATTAATGTAAATGATTTGAAGTAATTTTTGTATTAAAAAAAATGCATGTTCTCAAGTTGTTATTTATATTTCTAATCAACATAATCATGAAAGCCAACATTTATCTTCTAATTGACTCATAAAGAGAAAAATAAACCATAATAATTCTTTTTAATAATTCACTTTTATCATTTTATAGTTAATATAATTATTTTTTACAAATACTAGAATATTTTTAAATTTAATAATTCGAAATTATAAGAAATTCCCAAATATTTTGACATCCTAACTTCTTTCTTATCTTTCTTCAAAATACTACATGTAATTTGGCAAAGATAATATTTTATTATAAATTAGTGATTTTTAATATATATATATATATATATATATATAGATTATAAATATAGTAAAATTTATAAGCAAATTATATAAAAGAAATATAATTTTAAGAGTGTATCTATTTATCCATTGATGGTAATGATAAAAGATGTGTCATGGACCAATAATGGTGGGATATTAACGTGCCTAAGATGTATATGCTTTTTTTGGTATAATACTTCTATATAACACTACTAAGCTTATAAGTACCTCAAACTCAATGAACCAATTGTAAAAGACATGAATTTTGAAGAAAGAAATACTCAATAAATTCATATGTGACTCAAAAGAACTAAAAAGTTACTCAAAGATGATATAGTATTAAACTAGAATGGCTATTGCCAAAGACAAAAAGACTAAAAAGTCTTGAAATAAGACTAAGAACTAGAATGGTATTGATATGAGTGAAGAAGGATTTACTCTAGCTTCCATATATACTCTTCACTTAGAACTATGTAGCAATATCTTATAAGAACTTTCAATCGTGTTGACTTTATAAAACACATATCTTAATTTGCAAATTAAGTTTTTTATATGTGCACCAGATAATTAGCTTGTTCTATTAGCTATTTATATGTGATTAACTTCTTGACCAAGTTTCTAACCTATCAATCAACTATAAATATATGTAAAGTCAAAGCAACATCTATAAAACTTCTAAAATACTTTTTTAAAAAATATTATGAAATAAATCTATTTTTATCTACTTCTACTTAATCATATAGGTAAATATTAGAGTAAATATGTACGTTTGTGACATTACTCTTTACTCCTTCTAGGAATGAATTCCACAAGGAGCAATCACCATATGTTGAGAAAAACTAAGGTGTGACAAATTATATTTGTTACATACTGAAATCTTTGTTCTCTTTGAAGATAGTTGATAGGTCCTCTTAGCCATTAATAGTGTTCCATATCAGGGTAGAAAGACCACCCTATTATTTGATTATTGTTAAGGCCTTTGTAATTTCCTTCAAATAAAATATTTGAAACATTATGAGGAATTATTTCTACCTCTAATAAAATCACCAAACATCAAAAATCTCTTTTAAAATTATGATACCAAATATGTTGTATTTTACTATCTATTCAAAGAAAGACATGTTATTTTTGAAGATCTTCATCTTAATTAGATTGTCTTGAAAATTATGACAATCACAATGCCTTGTCCAATAAATCAGCAAGTGATAGCTCTTGAGTTGAATTTACTAGTTGTTAGTTCTTTATCTCCTTAGTATTAAAAATATACAAAAATTACAAACAAAAATAAAAAATAGAATGCTATCTTCCTTAGATCTTTTTTTTTATAACAAAGATTTGCTATTCTTTATCTTAATTCTAATAGATGTCATTAATAAAATGCCTCAACCTTCTTTAATATATATACAAGATTCTTTTTTGATTCCTATGAGTATTTATTAATATCATATCCATGCCAATGAATAAGATATTTTAATCTATTTTGGTGCTGCCTTGAATCTGAGACTTCTTTTATTTCAAATTCTTGATTATTATCTATTATTATAGAAGGAGGTGGTATTTATTTTCTTCTCAAAATATTCATTGTCTTATATAGCTTAAAAAAAAACACATAGAATACAAGATGGATCTTCATAGATTTTGGTAGATGTAATCAATAACCAACATAATTAAATTATTCACAAATACAAAAAGATTTAAAAATATAATATTCAAACTTATCACAAGGATGAGTAGTCTTGATATTACAATAAAGTAGTCATATCTTATTATCTATAATAAATTGTGATTGTTCCTTATAATATGCATTTACATTGATCTTTTATCATTCTTGAGTTTAGTTTAACTATACCTTTATTCTTGCATGCAACTTAGACAAACAATTTGTTAAATCTTCTGTCATAGGATTATCAACTTTTAAAAATTCAAAAGTATTAAGCTATTGATAATAACTATAATTGGAAAAAAAAAGTATTTGTTGAATAGAAAAATATATGAAATTTTTATACAAAAAATTTGTCAATGGCAAAAGATTTGTTCAATCATTTTGATGATAATTAATAGTACATCTCAAATATTCTTTTAGAACTTGATTTATATATTCCGTTTACCCATCAATTTGAGGATGAAAAGTCAAAGAAAGCTTTATATTAACCTTTAAAATTCTATAAAGGATTCTTCAAAATACAACTTAAATCCTCATGTTTAATATAATATCTTTGAGCAATCCATAATAGCGATAGATGTTGTCAAAAAAAGCTTTGCCATTTCTTCACTTGTGATAGATTTTTTATATGGTACAAAATGTCATCTTGAAAAAACAATCTACAATCACAAATATAGAATCAAATAAACCTAAGACTAGAAGATTTGTGATAAAATCCATAGAAATAGAAGACCATGGTTGTTCCAAAATAGGTAATGGCTAAAAAATTCCATAAGATCAATGATAAGGAGTTTTTCATCTTGAAAAAATATCATATGATTATATAAAGTTTTTAAATACCTTCCACATTTAAAGCCATTTAAAATTTCTTAATATTAGCTCTAAAAACTTATTGTATCTAAAATGATTGATTATTGGAAAGTCATGACGAACTTGAATAACATGTAATTGTGCTTTGTTCTTTGAAATATATAATTGTCTTTCAAAATAAAGTGGAGTATTCTTAAATTCAAATTTAGAAGTATGATAAAACTTAAAAGAATTATTCTTCATATCATGAATAAGAGAATAAAAGAATATACTTGATTAAATTTGTTTGACAAAAGATTAATTACATTCAACATTGATTTTATTGCTAAATAATAAAAATGCTTTGGCTTCAAGAGAATTTTTTTTTGTTAATCAAAAGTTATATCTCTTTCTTTTGGTATAAAATAAGAAAATCTAAAAAAGGCATCTCACAAGTCTTGTTGTATTTTAGATTGATAAGTAATCTTGAAATTAAATCTCGATAAAGACATACTCCAATGAGCTTGGTGATGATTCAAAATACATACTAGCATAAAATATTTGAGATTTTTATGATTTGTATATACAATAATTAGACTAAAAAAGCCTTCTAAATAATAATACCATTCTTAAAATGAATCCATAATTTTAAAAAGCTCTTTATCATAGATTTTATAATTAATCTCGCCTGTTAAAAATTTCTTGAAATAAAAAGCTACTAGATAGAGCTTGTTATTTGTTCCTATTTGTGACAAAATAGCATCTATAGAAAAGTCTAATGCATTTGTTTCTATGAAGAATGTTTTTGAAAAGTTGACACGATACAAGATTGGTGCAAAAATAAATGCCATCTTCAAGGCTTCAAAAGATATTTCAGCTTCTTTGCTCTACTCAAGTTTTTCTTTACGTGTTAGGCATATAAGAAGAGCCACAACTTGAAAAAATTTCTTGATAAAGATCTAGTAATAATTAAAAAAAAATTAAAAATATTGCACATCTTTGACTATTTTTGAGGTCTTTTAATCTATAATAGTTTGAACCTCCTTAGGATCTATTATAAGACCATTATTTGAAATGATGTATCCTAAGAAGTCAACTTGAATAGTGTGAAATATAAACTTTTCTATCTTGGTATATAATCCTACATCTCTTAGTTTTTGTAATACACTACAAATATGAATATCATGATCTTTTGTATTCTTAGAGTAGATTAAGATGTCTAAATAATAGAAGATAAAATTATCAAGAAACTTACAAAAGATGTCATTTATTAGATGTTGAAAAGTAGCTAGTGCATTTGTGAGTCCAAAAGGCATGATATTATATTCAAAATGTCCATATTTGATTTGAAATACAATTATTTATTTATTTTATTTTTTAATAAATATAAAATTAAATTTTTATATAGATTATCTTGTATAGATCTTTGTTTAAATTAATTATTCAAAAAGTCCTAAAATCAAGGATAAAAGATACCTATTCTTGATGGTGATCTTATTGAATCCATGATAGTCCATACATATTTGTAGAGATCCATCTTTTTTTTTTACAAATAAAATAGATGCTCCAATTAGAGATTTAAAATGACATATGAAGTTCTTAGCTAAATTTTCATAAATATATTTTTTAAGTGCAACTAACTTGTTTTATGATAGGTTATAAATTGGTCTAAATGATTATTGAGCTGTTTCTTGAAGTTTGATGGAACAATCATAAAGACAATGTTTTGGAAAAATATCTACATTCAATTTTTTTAAAGATGTCTTGATTATTTTTTTTTATAATATGCAAGAAAATCCTTGTATCTACCAATAATGATTTGGATGTAATAATCTTATGGATTTTTACTTACATAGTAGAATCTTGGATTAAACTATGGAAAAAATCAAAATTACAAGAAATATAGTATATTTGAGAGTTATACCTTTCTAACTAAAATAATCCTAAAATAATTAGATTATAAGAATATTTAATTATATTAAATATTATTAAATTATTATAACTACTAGTTGCTACTTTTACAAGAATAATTTCATATGTAACATCTGCAAAAGATAATGAAAAACCATCTATTATTTCTATATGTATAGATTTGATTTTCTTAAGTAAAAATATATCTTATTTTTTGACAAAGTCTTTATCTATAAAATAAATTGAGGCTTTTGAATCCAACAAGGTTGAGACTTTGTGATTTTTTGATTCTAAATAAACTTCTAATATAAAATAAAGTGAAGGATATAAGGAGAGAATATGACCTTTATTAAGAATGATATAAGTTTTTAGCCACATGATCCCTATTGTAGCTAAAAAAAACTTATTTTTTTGACACATTATCCTCTTTGGCAACCATACTTCTCATTTTCTCATTGCGTTACTTCTATGGATAATATTGAACAATATATTTGGATTCTCCACAATATAGGTACAAAACTTCTTAACAACAACAAGTATTTTTTTGTTAAATAAGTAATTTAAAATATACCATATTAATTTATATTTGCTCTGACTTTAATAAATAAGTTTCAAAAAACTTAAGAGTTGTTATTATTACTTGACTTGTTCTTCTTGAGCCAAATCTTTATTTTTGATGCCTTTCAAATAATTATTTGTCGCATGTAATGGCTTAAATAATAAATTGTTTCAAAAAAATTGCTTTTGGCATTGTTAATAATAAGTTTTTGATATTGTCCTTCAATCCATATCAAAATTGATTAATAATGGCTTTGTCATTTCAATCTATGTCATAAGCAAAGTATTAGAATTTAATAGCATATATGGTGGCTAGCCATAATCCTTGTCATAAAGATAAGAGATTGGTCTCTACTACTCTTTCTTGATCACTTTCTCCAAATGTGGTTGTAAAAACTTCTAAGAATGAATTAAAATCATAAAAAAGTCATGAATATTTTTTCATTATAGGTGCAAACCAAAAGAGAGCACTTTTAGATAGAAATCTGCCAATGAATTCAACTTGAGTAAATCCATCAAGATATTAAAATAGATGCAACCTTGAAAGAATTTAACTTATTTTAAAAATCCTTGAAATTTTAATCTTCTTCCATTAAATTTCTTAGGCATATTAATCCTTGTCCTTATTACACTTATATAAGTAAAAATTCTTGAATTTGGTTGTGAAGTTGATCTACTTATTTCTTTCAATTACATAACTTCTTGGCATAGACTTTGAACTTCTTTCATAGGTATATGATTAGTATTTCTTTGATTGGTGTTAGTGATGTATGAAATTTCTACCTTAAGAGTATTGATAAGTTTGTAAAGATCTACAATAGTTACAAATCTATTTTTACTTTTATCAAGTATAGCATCGATAAATTTTTATTCTATTTTAAATAAATTAAAAAATCTACAAATTAAATTAAAAGAGGATAATTTTCAACCTCTAACATCAAATAAAAATTTTCACAAAGAAGGATAATCCTCTCTAAAGAAAAAATTAGTATTAGAAAATTAAATAATTTATTTAAAGGTGAATAATTTATAATCTTCAAAATACAATAATAGAAGTTGGATAATCTACTCACTTTTAAAATAAGATAAGAACAATGAATTATAACTCTTGTCAAACTATCAAGGATATGAATCTCAAAGAAAGAAATCCTCAATACATTCTTTAGTCATTCAAATGAACCAAAAAGTCACTCAAAGATGAAATAGTATTAAACTAGAATGGCTATTGCTAAAGATAAGGAGACTAAAAAGTCTTGAAACAAGACTAAAGACTAAAAATGCATTGACAAGAGTGAAAAAGACTTCACTCTTTTCTCCATATATATTCTTAACTAGAAGTTATGTGGCGATGTCTTATAGGACCTCTAAAATGTGTTGATTTTACACAACACATATCTTAATTTATAAAGCAAGTTTTATATATATATATATATATATATATATATATATATATATATATATAATTAGTTTATTTTATAACCTATCAATAGGTGGTTCATTTATTGACTAAGTTTTTAACATACTAATAAATTTTATATATATATATATATATATATATATATATATATATAATCAAAGCAATATCTATGAAGCTTTTAAAAAAATAATTTCATAATATTCTCTAAAAAATATTATGAGATAAATCTATTTTCACTTACTTCTACTTAATCAGATAGATAAATATTAGAATAAATATGTTTTTTCATGACAACAATGCTCTTGTTTTTATTTATTTGAGCAAAAAATAGTACATAATATTGCCTAACCTGAATGCTTGTAAAATTTAACAAACTAGTATATTGTGTTTACAATACTAACTATTAAACATCCAAATTTTGAAAGAAAGAAAGTGTATGTATGTTCCTCCAAGTGTGATTATAATTCCTAAAAGTTTCCTAATCACCACCTTTATCCTCATTTTGTGATGGTGCTATGACTAATTACCAATAATTTCTATACTCATGACTTTATCTGATCTTCTTACAATATTGGCATACAATAACCTTCAATATTATAGCTTTTGCTTTAAAATTACTATTGTCATCCATGATACTACTAACATTAATATGTAATGTTTTAATTACCAATATTATGATTTTTAGTTGTTTTAAATATTATTTGGTTCTACTTGATTTGCAATAGAAATAAGCATATTATGCCAATATAAGCTATATTTTTAAAAAATCTAATTAGATACTTAACATTACTAATAACATTTCAACATCAAACAAAGCAACAAAAAGAATCTTAACTATTGTCAGCACTAAGATAAAATATTAAGACATTTATGGCATGTTTTAAACATTCTTTCCTATTATTTTTTTACTATCTCTGCATGTCTTGAGCTTCATTGCCACATTCTCAACAAAACTTTTCTTCACTAAAAAAAAAAAAAAAAAAAAAAAAAAAAAATGTAGCTAAAACTCTAATGTTTGCCCATGTGAAACCACAACAAAGGTGTGAACAAATTTATTACTTCAACATACATGAAATGAGGAAGGCCAGAACTAGGCTCTAGACTCATCCCAGAAAGCTACAAAAAAGCTCCAGACATTGAATATATACAGGGTGGCAATTTTAATGGGTTGTTTTGTGATCATTTTATTTCATTTTATTTTATTCCTTTTTTCTTTTTCTTTTTCTTTTTTTCTTTTCCAGAGGGATAATAGCAACTTCCCAATGGCCCTACCATGCACATTCCAATGCTCTTCAATGGAAGGGAAGGATATGAAGAGGGGGAGGAGAAGCAAGAATTAAAGGGCATAATGTACAGCAAGCCTCTTAAAACAATCCTGTGGTTGGTATTGGTCATTGTTAGCAAGTACCACGTCCCCACCTATTCCAGGTCAACAAGTTTCATTGAAAATATATATATATATATATATATATATATTTATTTATTTATTTATTTATTTATTTACTTATTTATATATACTCACAAATTAATGCATGCGTACATATTCACAAAATAAAACATTCAGAAACCCATCCAGCAAAAGAATAATGGCTTCCTGGCCTCTCAGTGTCATGGTTACATCTGCTTAAGAACTTAAATAAGATGTAAAATCAATCAATGTGCGTGTCCTAGTGACTCGGCAAGCTCCTCCAGGAACCCTGACTTGTCAAGCTCACTGAGCTACACGCAGCTTGAGAATAGTTCAGCAAGAGGCTCCAGGCAAAGGTAGCCCAAGCGCACCGTGTGAGAGAGTGGGTGTCTTCTTTGCAGCTTTGTGTTGCGAACCGTTCAACCCACAAGCACTAACACAATCCCCACTATTCTGTCTTTTTTGCTGTTTTTTTGTTCGTATTCAGTTTTTTATATGGTTTTTTTAATGGTCCATGTGTCTGACATGGCCACGAATCTCTCCTTCTGGGAGTTGGGTCCCATTTGTGCACAGTGGCAGCTGTCCATCTAGTGGGTTGCCACAATCTAGTGAGACTCTCTACCCCTCCAAAATTCCACCAACATTCGCACCTAGTGCTTCGGACAGGCCAGAGTGAGTCAGCTTGGGGGGGCAAGGGCGCACAGTAGCCACGAGCTACCGAGTTTGAAGGAAAAGAGTTCAAAAGTGTTAAACAAAAAACAGACGAAGAAGAAGAAGCAGAAGCAGGAGCAGAAGAAAGATAACAATGCTGGGGTTCAGGGACAGGCAGCCTGTTGAAGAGGGGAGACTGTGTGTGTGTTGGCGCCGATTGTCGTAAGAGCGGCCAAGGCTGTGAGCTTGTTAATGGAATCGTGTGCATGGTACAGACGAGCACCATGTGCACAGCTAGAGCTCATTTGTTGCATGGTGGGGGGGACCCAAAGTTCATTGACGTCGGCTGCAGGAGCGGTTGGCAGGGGGAGGTACTACTAATTTCGCTGGTGAGCGATGCTACGGCAGCGTGTTCACACAGCATGCAGGGGACGATTCTTTATTGAGGGGATGAAATAAGTGAGTCCATGAAGATGCCCTCTTTTAGTGAAGTGAACAGCGGTGAAGCGTACAGCAGCTCATTTTACTCAATGTGCTAGAGACAGGAGTTTTGAAGCATATCACCGCACTGTGAAATGTACCGTGGTCTTGAATCGTGTGCTTCATCTTCCTCTTCTACTTCTAGTAGTAATGATAATTATAATAATGACTATACATAAAAAGATGGCCAACTTTGCTGTGTGACAAGTAGTGTGAGAAAGAACTCTCCATTTTCATGTCCATGGAGGTGAGAGTCACGCAGTTGTCTGCTCTAATGGTGTCAATTAACACATCCAATCAATGCCATAGGTGTCAGTTGGAGTAGTGAAATCCAGACGAAAAATGGAGGATTTTTTTTGGCTACAATGTACTACAATTTGCACAATTTTTTATGATATTCATAAGCTTCCAAGGAAATAAAAGTATAAAAGTAAAGACAATGGCTTTTCAGATCAAAAGGTGTCATTTTCAGAGGACCCTTTGTGACAGACTTGCATGCAGTTGTGTCATAACTTCTCACAGCGACTAGCGTCGTATGAGAGTACTCAGCATCACCGGCCACTTGAAGAAGACAGTGATGGGAGAGAAACTTGGTGCACAAGTGAAGCCCCTTTATTCCAAGTGATATGAGAGAGAGAGAGAGAGAGAGAGAGAGCACTGGCAGAATTAGCATGAAAAAGTGATGATAGTTGAACGAGATCTAGGCATCGTCGACAACACCGAGGACCACCGATGCTTATTTCATTTCTATACAAATGTTGGCCGACAGCAGTGCTCGAGCCGGGTGCACCGGCGTAAATGGTAACGGTCCTCCGTACTGTTTAATCGCAACTGGGTGATTATTCTCCAAATGTAATGCTACGCCTGCTTCGACAGACGCCAGCTTATGATGTCTGCTCCGACATTGACGATCCGGAGGGTTATGTGTCCTAGCTCTAATTACTTAAGCATATAACTACATACAATTTCTGAATTAACCAAATAAAATTACAGCGTATCTAGCAGAACGACCGAGTTGCGGCAGATGCAACACAATGATATCCGGGATCAACCAGTGTTCAGGTCTCCTGGGTTATTGTGTATTTTGCCAATTTTTTTGCATAGTGCGATTACTTTGACGTAAAGTCCCTCGTTGGTGAAGCGCGCTGGGAACATAGGATTACACATGTCAAGTGGAAGAGCTTCATACATATTGTACAACCTGCGACCGGGAGCTCGAAAAAACTGCCAGGAAAAACTCAAAACTCCGGGAAACGCAGTGAGTCCGAATTCATGTACAGACTGATGCTGCTGCTCCAATTTTTGGTCTGCTCAAGCCCAATCCCACCAGTTAGGTAGGACGGTCTGATTCTCTAGCTGCGACAACAAGAAGGCCTGGTCAGTGGGAAATCCGGCCATCTCCTCCAGCTTCACTTGTAGCGAGAGCGTATCCCCTACGCCGGCGAGCTGCGGATTCGGTGTCGGTCCCACAAAGCTTTCCGGAGGGAACTGAGGATGGTGATACTGGACCCATGGCGCGTCGGTGGGCAGGTTCGGGTTACTGCTATCGCCAGTGCGGGGGCTCTCGGCGTCCATGACGTCGCTGGAGTAGCTGTCAGAGCTCATGGTCCGCTTAACGCTGCGCTCGTTGGGCTCCTTGGCTGCTCCGGGGAGAACGTCGATGGTCGGAGTGGACCTGACTTTCGATGTAACAATGTCGGATTTCTCAGACTGCGCGGGTGAAGCTGGCTGGCTGCTACATTGCGTGGGTTCGGAAGCGTCTACGTTCTTTTCTTCCTCCGTGGTGATTCCCTTCAAGCGATTAACCTGATCAGGGTAGAAAACACCGGTTAGGATTCGATTCTGTGATGATGATACACAGTGTATGGCGAGAACTAACGCGAAAATTAATCACCGGCAGTGTTCGCTGGCCGGTGCGACTTTTTCGTAATTCATATCGCCTGTCCATGTGCTGTATTCTAGTCGGAGGAACATCGATTCAGGGCACGTAATACCAGTGTCTAATTTGGGGAGATTTGAAGGGGATTGTACCTCGTCTTTGAGATTCTTCTTGTCCTTAAGAACGGCCTCGAAATCGCTCTTCAAGCGGTTGTAGTCTTGAGTCAGAGTCTCGTAGTCGCGCTCGAGCTGTTTGATTTTCCAGCGTGCGCGCCTGTTCTGGAACCACACGGCCACTTGACGGGGCTGCAGTCCAAGCTCCTTGGCCAGCTGCATTTTCCTCTCCGGCTCTAGCTTGTTCTCCACTTCGAAATTGCGCTCCAGGGATCGCACCTGATCGAATGAGAGGCGCCGCTTCTTCTCCACATGGTGAGAAAATTCGTCCACGCCTTCGTCGACATCCTCGGGCTCCTCCGAAGAATGATTCTCATACGCTGCGTAATAGGGGCGTTTCTGCCCACATCCCGCACTCATATCCTCCAGATCTCCAAGAGACCTTGGTACTGCAAAATGTACCAAACAACAATATCAGACACTTGACTAACTCAAATTTTCCGCACAAGAATTTCAAGTCAAGTTTTAAATTGAAACGACAAGACAATTCTCTGCAACCCTCGTGCAGTTTCTGTCATGTCAACAGGTTACCGATTTCTTGCAAAATCTGAAACCCCTCTTCTATCATCTCCAAAGGGAATTTCCTAGCGGCAGAGCAACCTGCATTGCAAGGTACCAGCATTCTCTGGACCGACGACCCTTCACATGTTCCAGATACAATTGACTACATCTAGTGGGATCCTAGACGAAGCTTAGTTCAAAGAGGAGCTTGCGATGGTCAGTTCGCACCTTGTTGCAGGGCCATGTGCGGAGAGCAAGATCCAAGCATAGCCACGAGAGTATCAGCACGGTGATCATTGCGCTGCATAAGCATATTCAAACTCTGTCCACCGTATGGGCCCAGACTGACGACGGCCATCTTGCTGGATCTGTCCGCAACGACACTGAGCACACTTCACACTAGTCTTGGTGCTGCAGATGCATTGAACACTGTAACTCCCACCCAATCCACTCACACCTCTCCAACACGCTTCTGGGCCTGCGGCCAAGCTTGCCCTTATCTCTTGTAGGTGTCTAGCTAACTCTGCACCAAGGATATGTATGTATCTCCCCGATCTTGTAAAACGAGGAGCTCGATACAACACCGAGGAACTGCAAACTCTAGCAGACCACAGCTGGTCTTTATGACTTTCGCCAGATCTTATGCTCCGACTGCCGGAAGCACCGATACAAAGGCGTTTACCTTTTATTACCGGGTCAAAAAGAATCCTGGCAAATTGTCTGATAAAATAACCATGCCCTCCTCGGGTGCTCTTCGCGAGGCTCCCCACACCCTCCTTTCTACATGACCGAGCACTGGTGTACCGGACGCGAAGTGCTGCAGGTCCCCTCGCGACGATGCGACGGGCTACTGGAGATTACTGGAGCATTCTGCCTTGCTGGTGGCACAGTGCCGCTTGCTTTCCTTTTTCTTTTATTATTTCCTCCTTCAATCCTCCCTACCTGTCCTTTGTACTTGCCCACGTTTTCGGCCCCGGGCCCTCCATCGCTACCAGCAGCTCTGACACCCGAAATTTTCACCCACACGGACTCTCTGACACCAAATTTAGATAAGCCAACGCTGGCTTCAACAATGCAGCAGGAACTACTGGACTTTCTGTAGCTGTACTGACGCAAATACCGCGCTAAGTCCTCCAGTAACCGGAGACTGGATCGGCCTGCATCCCTTCTCCTGATTCGAATAGTCGTCATCACCAAACACTCTAACGATCGCTCAACGACGACACCAGTGACAATTCAGCAGCTTCGAAGTTGCCTGCTCACTCTTACAGATCGAAGCTCTTTTCCTTACAGAAAACAATCTTCTTGGTGCTCTCGGGTAGGAGCACCTACTGCCAACTACGCGTAATTACATCTCATCCTACGAGACATCCATAATTCTCCCGTTCGAATGAATGCTCGGCGTATTTCTATTACAAACTTGTCCTCTCAGCTCGCTTACCCACATTCAGAAGAGAGAAATATAAAGTAGCTTTGTCGAGATCTAAGATATTCTTATGATATTCTACAATATCTCAAATATATAGAGCTTGTGGATTCAAAGATTTTAGAGTTTTTGTTTTTCTATAATTGATCAGCAGAGGGGACCAAATCTATGGCTATCAATGAGATAGGCAAAATGACATGAAAACAGCCACATCACATCCAGCCTCCAGTGCATTCACATCTGCACACTAGAAAACACTGCAGACATGAAAAGATTGGCCACACTAATAAATAAAAACCAAAAGCTCAATTAGTGAGTGCATCAATTACAAACCTCAAATTCAATGTGCACCCAATGCCACATATCTCCACCCTAACTAGCTTTGCTTTGTGTTTTGTTGATGGGTTATTACTTATTCTTCATTGCACACTGCAATGATTTGTTGTCATTTTCCCCACTGGTCAAAAAAAAAGATTTGTCAATTGATTGAGTGACAAATGCTTTGGGTCAAATGGCAAATGATCAGCAAATTCTTCATTCATGGAGATCAGCCCCTATATAATAACATGCAGCCAGTAACTAGGGCTGGAGTTTTTCATGTTGCAACATCACAAAAAGAACTTTGTATCATCCAATATGCTGCCCCTCCTCCTCCTTACATCACCAGTATAAGGACAATGTGGTGGAGTCATTATGGACGTAACCAACTCTTACAACTATGAAATAGCACCACCACCACCACAACCCAGTTCCATCCATTGAGTGACATCCCCCACAACAATAGAAGCTGGAAATTGAACACCAAGTAGGAAGGAAGGGAAGTACAGAAAAGAAGGGAAGAAAGAGGGACCTCGCTTGTTTGATGCCAATGATACATTATGGCCTTTGCATGCTACAAAATGCATCATCACTTCTTTGGTGGTGGATGTGGCACAATTTGGGGAAGCTGGGGAGGGAGGGAAGGCTGGTAGGAAATTTGTCTCAACCTCTTTTTTTCAGTGGCAGCTTTGTCAGGCATGACAAACAGTCTACTTCATCTCCCTTGTGGTACCCAGCTTCTCTACCCTTCCCTGTCCAGTGTGTGTTATTGATGGGGTCTCCATATTTCTGCTGTGGAAAGCCCTTTTGGAGGCTCAATTGCTTCTTGCAAAGAAGAGGTTTTTATTTCTAGAAAGAACAAGAAGTGGAGAGCAGATTATACAAATGGATGATTATTAAGTGCAATTTTTTATATCTAAAGATGAGTCTGAGAGGTTTGTTGTCTTTTGATTGTGCCAAAACCAAAGGGAGATGTATATTACTTGATGATTTTTTACCTAAAGGAGGTACATTTTGTCCTGTCACACTGTCTCCCTCCCCCTTCTCAAATGAAGCAAAATTAATAAAATGTTGTTATTAGTGATACAGAGCCTTGATGTTAATTAGAACATTGACAGATGTACTGTTTGTTAATGTGCTCACAACTAATTCTGGTGAGGCAGAATTAGAGCTGTGAAGGTTACAATATATTGGTTTGTGGATAGGAGCTGATCCATTTCAAAAGCCAGCCCCAAGTTTAGTAGAAGAAATTGATACTTGAGAATTAAGGATGTGAAACTCACACTTCTGACAATTCCTTTTTTTGGCAGATAGATGTGCATCTTACAAGAATTATTCCATTTTTCCAAGTAGATTCGGTGCAAATTTGATGGGTTCAACAACCATGGTGTAGATACAAAGTAAGCTGTTTAGGAATTTGCCAGCATAGTTGACCATGGATCATGGGGCCACCTGGTTTTAGGATTACATGCCTATTTCCAATGCATGCAGGTAGGATTATATGCCTATTTTTTCTCCTACAAGCATGTGTATGTACAATCATGTGTTAAGTTCTGATGCTGTATTCCAATTAGAATTTTCTCTGCTGTTTTTTTATAGCATGCATGTGGTGCCACATAAATCTAAAGTTTCCACGTTGACCTACTGTAGCACTAAACCCATCCTAGGTCAATTCAGAGTCAATGGTGTCATTGCATCTTGATTATTGACAGGCAAATTTGCACACTAATCTCATCCCCAATCCAAACTCATGGGTTTGACTTAATAAACTTTTTGCAGTTGTTCCACATCCACCTGTGTCAAGACATGAAACAATCACAACATTAACGCATGGTAATGTGATTACCAATAATGCTGATGAGAATAAGAATAATCATGATAATGATTTGGGTACCATGTGGGTTTTCTAATCAGAGGTTAACCCTTTGTTGACATTGCACATATGACAATGTTTTGCTCTCCTTTTGTCTTGCTTCATCACTCAAGTTTTGCCATGCTTTAAAATAACAATCCCACAAAACACACTCACGTGCAAAGAGTGGGCCTCGCGTGAGAAAAGCAGGAACTATTTCCTCTTTGTCCCCGTGTGAGTGTGAGTGCGAGTGCGAGTGCATGTTTTTTTGTTTTTTGTTTTGTTTTTAGTTATAATTTAATTTTGTTCCCCCTTTTCCTTTCCTCCTCAGTATCCTTTCTCCCACAGAGTGGGTGTCTTCACAGGTCACACAAATCAACTTACTTGGGGGCCAAAAACTGCCTTCAACTTGTGAGAGAGAGACTGAAGCCTCACATGTACCACATACATCTCTTTTTGCATTGGCTTCAAACACTCCTGGAGGAGCCACCCAGTCAAGTTGGTGTTGGTATGTCTTCTCTTTAGTTATCTGAAGAGGAACCTCATGAAATAATACAAATAAATAAGTAGGAGAAAATACAAAAGTGCTTACAGATCATTTTCTTTTTTCTTTTTTCTGCACCTGAAAATTGATCAGTAAGCAAAAAGATGTTTTACTTCTTCTTTGTCTTCTTCTCAAATATGGAGGGGGGGGGGGTCATCTTGCAAAAGTTGTAGGTTGATACTAATGATTTCCATGTGTAATAAGTGAAGAAGAAGAGGAAGAAAGCATAATCTACTGACTTTTCACACCACTGTGAGAATCTTACAACTTCTCAATAAAAAATAAAAAATAAAAACTATGTATTACTTTGCTATGTGCTGCATCAAACTGACAATACAAAACACTGCAATTTTTTTTAAAAAAACATATACAAACAACAGTAAGAGTTCTCAAAAATCATGTTTTCCCTACAGAATCTGATCACACCATTCCTGTCATTAAAAAAAATAATCAAAATAACTAAAATAAAATTAAAAAACTTAGCTAAATTGGGAGTACTTTGGTAAAACATGGCTCTGATGGCAGCAAAAGCTCGGGAGAGAAAGAAGCAGGGAACAAGGAGGGGGAACCGGGGTAACTCTCCTTCCTTCCTTCCTTCCTTCATCCAATTCTTTCTTTCTTTAGAGGGTCAAGTAACCTGGCAAACCGACCCTGTCAAAAGAGCAATGCTTGGGGAATCAGGTCCAATAAGTGTTGGTTGGCTGGGCTGACTGGCTTGCTTGCTTGCTTCCCTTGGCTCCTCCTTCCTTCAACTCGCTCCTGTAAACCAGTCTTTCCTCCTTCTACACCATGTTTTTAATAATATTATTTGTTGTTTTCATGGGGGCACAAATCTCCTGGATCATTGCCTAGGGCTATTTTGGGGAGTGAGAGCACGGGAAGGAGGGCAAAGGGAGAAGGTTCATTACCCATTGAAACCAAAGGTTCTGTGTACTCGGAGATTCCAAATGGGAAGCTCAGGGTTGCCTGATGATTATGAAGGAAGCTCATTGCTTGCTTGCTTTTAGAAGACCAAGTTTTGGAGGTGGTTACCAATGCTCTGACACCTTCTTCAGCCACAGGGAAGGGAATGTGAGGAATAAGATACATTACCAATTTGTTGCTCCAGATTTTGTAGAGAATTCTTGCATCATTATTTTCTTATCCTCATCTGTTTAAAAAAAAAAAAAAAAAAAAAAAAAAAAAAATATATTTCTTCTTAAATTAAACTTCCACAGCAACAGACACACACACGTCTGGATGTGGGTCACAATGTCAGTCCTGTTGACATCACTTTCGAGGGGTTGAGTCTCCATCCATTGAGGTTGAGCTGCTGGTGAATGAGGCAGCTGGCATGCTCACTTGTGAGAGTGAGAAAGAAGGAATGCTCTCCTTTTCTCATCACTGACTCAAACACTGGGTGAGCGCATCCTTCATTGGAGCCTCAACTCAACGTCCTCAACTGAGACTGGGAAGCACACCACTGTAGTAGTAATAGAGGATGGTGGTGGTGGTCAGAGTAGCAGCGGAAGCATCCATGTCTCCCCACAGGAAAACTCAAGTGATTGCTTTTTGATCTCTATGGGCTCCAGTTTGGGGGCTTTTTTCTACCACCCCATTCAACACACTGAGCCCTCCACAGCCCCAATATTAAGTCCCTCCCCACTCATGCCACACACACACACACTCTCACACACACACTCAGACACACAACAGTTTGCTGGTTGGTTTGCAGCTTTTGATTCATAGCTGTGAAGCCACTCTCTCCCTCTCTTAATTGGGAGTATGCACTTCAATGATCCCCTTGGTAGTAAATTTGGAAAGGGTTTTTTTTTGAAATAAAACTGCTTTACACAAGTGCACAGTCATTGCAAAGTGTAGTTTTTTGCAATGAGTTACCAAAAAACCATTTGTTTACAACCCATCTCTGCCCAAATTCCATATGTAATTGTCCTGCATGCTCAATAGCTTGTTTGAAACCTTCTCCCACATTCTTTGGGGAAAAAGTCTCAGAATCAAATTCAAAACTTTGTTTTTTTCAATGGTGATGAATCTCACACCAAAAAAAATCGTGATTATTTATTTATTTACTTATTAAGAACAGGAAAAGATCAAAATGAGTAATGGTGAAGATGATTTGTATTTTAATGAAAAAGAATAAAGCAATATCCCTTCCTTGCTCTTTCATCTGATGTCATGTCAAGTACAGAGATGACACCAAAAATTTGTCTCTAAGCAGTGACCATTCTTGAGTGTATCAAGATGGAGGCAGGAAAAAAATAAAACAACAAATAGAACTTTAAAATGGGGATACAAAAAAGGGCTTCCTACCATCAGAGAACAATTCCTACTTGATTCAACTAGTCATATAACTTACATATAATAATAGAAACAAGCAACAGAAATTAAAGCCATTAAAAAATGAGGAAAAGGAGGGGAGAGCATGCAAATGAGGAGAAGAATACAAGCATACCACCCAATTTTTTAATGATTAGAAAAACAAATGGTTCATTCAGTTTCAGCAGCAGCCACACTCATACAATATATACACATTTTCTAATGGAGAAAAAATGCATGTGTAATCCCTTTCTCCTAGTATTCTACTTGCCAACCCTCTCAGAATCTAGGTCCACCACCACCTTTTTAAAAAGAAAAATATGAAGGGGGGAGGATCTGGAACACATATACCCATCGGGAAGGGGAAGAAGCCCTTACAATTAGTGGGAACCTAAAACCCAAATATCACTGCGTAACAAATAGCCCTAAAAAACTTAAAATTTTTAATCTTTTTTTAAAAAATAATTAGAAAGTACATCAATAACTCCAGTGGGCCAAACCCACAAGCTACCACCACCAAATGAATGAATGACATCCCCTTTTCTCCCCCCCTTTACCTCTATTGTCCTTCCCTCAGTCTTTTACTATAATCTCCTTATTGTTCTCCCTCACTGCGTTGGTTGTTTTTGTTTGTTGGTAATTGTTTTTGGGTGTTTTTCACGCACTCTCTCATGGTGTGATGCTGTTGTCTGTGCAGCAGCTCTCAATGGTGTGAATCTGCAAATGGGCTGTCCACTTATACAGACAGAATTGCAAATTGGCCTCCGGAGCTGCATTTCCAACACCCACTGCTCTCTTATGCTCTCTGACATGGGTGTACTTGTCAAGTCAACTCTTGTGTCAACCTTATTATTAATACTATTCTTCTTCCTGTTTTAGAAAACCATATATTTTTAATATAAAAAAGGAGATATGAATGAATGAGGAGAAAGTCAGACCTCTTGGTCAACTCTGGAGTCTTTCACTGTTTGCATACACAGTGATTCAGAAACACCTCATGTTGGCCGAGGCCTAGGACGGAGTAAGTTATTTATAGCTAGCTAGCTTGCAGTAGATAGATAGTTAGATAAATGAGGGCCAAATTCCCTGCTGGCTTTGCAATGTGGACATGGGTTATGGTTTCTCTGGTGAAGGCCAATACAACGAGGCCTTTTTCATTACACGAAGTGTTCAGGAAGGGAGTGGGCAGTTTGTGAAAAAAGAGGAGCATTGTCTTATACTTTGGTTTTATCATTTTTGTTTCACCACAAAGCAATCCCTGCTACTTTGTAAGACTAGAGGAATTCACCGTCTCCACAATCACCATTACCCACTTTTAGTTTTAGTTTTTTACTTTTATTGTGCTCCCTTCAAGAGCAATATAAAGGTGTGGGATTTGTATCTACATGGAGAGACAACCTGGAACTTCTCTGTAGTGATGACCTCACCGCCAATAATTGGAATCACCTAAATATAGCTCTCCAGAAACAATGAATAAAAATAAAAATAAAAATAAAAAATCAAATGAATGAATGATGATTGTAATGATAATATGCATGATGGGGTTTTGATTTGATAATCATAAAAAACAAAGGGACAAAGAGCTTGCCATGGCATACATATTATCAATATACTAAATTATCTCTATAAATTTTTTACGAGGTTCATGAATCCAGGAAGTACAGTTGAGTAATATCTGACATGTCAGGCCAGTGATTGCCCACTGGATAAATTTTTTTAAACAGCATTTTGCTTCTAATTTTTGTTTTTAATTTTTTGTAATTTATTTGTTTGTCATAGTAGTGGAAAATGCACCCACCATTGGGAGCTTTGTTCTCTTCAGTGGCGAACTCCTACTCATGAGGTTCATGCTCAATAGACATCATAGGCAAAGCACTGATGAGTGCAACAAGAAGCAAAAGAAAAAAAATAAAGTAAGAGGTAAAGTAAACCAAAAATGTAGCCAAAAAAGACAGTGGAAGGCCAGTGTGAAAAGGGGTACATTGAACGGCAGATGAGGCTCCAGCCACGATCGACAGCAATGAGGGATGCGGGGGACTGTGGGGCCCAAAAACTCGACCTCTTTAAATTGACACTTGTGCAGACTGGCGGCCATCCACACGTTTGAACCAGACTAAAAAGAATTTAAAAAAGAATTAAAAAAAAGGCGCATCCATGTCAGGAAAGTGGAGACAACAATTCCAAGCCTCTGCCCCAACTTGCTTGGCAAACTGGTGGTTGAAAAATTACAAAGCTTGCAAAAGTGAAAGTGGACTTTTGCCAATTCTACCCTTTGGAGAGGAACCCTCATTTTAAAGTTACCTTTTTTTTGAGGTATAAATTTTAGTTATTAATATTATTAAATATATAAATTAGTTATGTATATAATCTTAATAGTTTTCACTTGAACAGGTTTGAAATTTTAAGCTTAATCTTTATTTTATTGGTTGTATAAAATTGATTTCAATTTGAAATTATCTTGATTCATTTGATGGTAGGAGTGGAATTTTCTATAACATAGATAATTTTAAATTTATTTCTAAATTTAATCTAGGATTTAATGTTAAAATATTAAATATCCACACACACACACACACACACATATATATATATATATATATATATATTACATTAGTATTACATTAATAAAAAGAATTTAAATATGTTGTACAATAAAAACACAGTATATAGTATTTTATGTTGATTTCAGTTTTTTAATTAGAAATAATATACTATATTTTTTTTCAAATAATAAAATTAATTTTTAATTTGAAAATTATCCTCTTTTACATTAGTATAATTTTTATAATTATCATAATAAATTTATTTTTTTGCTTCTATTTATTGCTTCTATTTATGATAATTAAATTTTTATAATTAACAATAACAATATTAAGTTTTAATAATAATTTTTAATTAAATCTTTAATTATTACAATACTAACCTATAGAAAAATTAGCAGCAAATATACAGTATTAATTTAATACATCTATAAACAAAAAATACATACATATATAGTGCTTGTAATGCATCAATTTTATTTACTACTACAACCAATCTTAAATGTGATAAAATAATAAGATGTAAAAATATATAGATTTCTATTAATAAATTTATTATTTTAAGTTACTATTTTTATTATAAAATATTTTTTGAAATATAATCTTATTTGTAAAAAAATAAAGAACTTTTTAAAAGAATTAATAATAATAATATTAAGTTTTAATAATTTATGAATAGACAATAACTTATAATGAAATTATAACAATTATTATAAAATCATATATTATAGGAATTAAAGAAAAAATTAAGGATATTATATTTGGCAAAAGTGAAAATCTTATGTATTATCATTGCCAACCATAGATGTATTATTTCTATGCCTATCAAAGAAGTCAATAATAAAATTCAATGTCTATTCCAAAAAATTGTATAGTTGAAAGAAGCAAGTGAATCAACTTCATAATTGAATCCAAGAAGTCTTACTACTATAAGTATAAAAGAAGATAAGATCAATATGTTAGAGAGGTTTAATGGAACAAAATCAAAATTTTGAGGGTTTCTACAATAAGTTGAAGTTTCTATAAGGTTGTATCTTTTTTCAATACCTTCATGGATTTATCTACATTGGATTTATAAATGTATTCTTATCTAGAAGTACTCTTTTTTGATTTGCACCTTTGATGGAAAATGATTCATGACTCTTAAACAATTAACTTTTTAAAAGATTTCAAGAATACAAATTTGATTAGAGAGGAACAAGTCAAGTCATAACAATAATTCTTAATCTTTTTGAAACTTATTTATTAAGTCTAAAATTTATGTAAATTAATTCAACATATTTTAAATTTTTCATTCAATAATAAAAGTCTTAACGTTATTAAGAAGAATTTTGCTTATATTATAAAGAATTTAAATAAATTATTCAACATTATTCAAAAAAGCAACACAATCATAAAATTAAGAATATGGTTATTAAAGAGGTCAATGTGTTAAAAGATAATTTTTTCAAGCTATAATAGAGATAGTATATTAGAATCTTATATAATATCAAATAAATAAATAAATAAATAAATAAATAAAAATCCCTGTCAAAGAAATGAATCTCGAAGAAAAAAAATTCTTAATACACTCATGTATCACTGAAAGGAACTAAAAAGTCATTCAAAGATGATATAATATTCAACTACAATGGCTATTGTCAAAAACAAGAAGATTAAAAAGACTTGAAAGAGGACTAAGAACTAAAAAGATGTTGACAAGAGTAAAGAAGGCTTCACTCTTGCCTCCATATATACTCTCTTACTAGGAGCTACGTGGTGATATTCTATAAGATCTCCAACATGTGTTGACTTTGCTAGCCACATGTCTTAACTTGCAATGTAAGTTATTTATGTATGCACCATATAGTTAGCTTGTTCCACAAGCTACTACACAAAGTTAACTTATTGGCTAAGTTTTCAACCTATAAACACATCTAAAGTCAAAATTACATCTACAAAGCTTTTAAGAAGTTATTCTAGAAGACTTTATGAAATTAATCTATATTTATCTATTTCTATCTAATCATATAAATAACTATTGAGGTAAATGTATATATTCATGACATTATCTCTCCCTTCTAGACATGAGTTCTATGAAGAGTGGTCATTATCTTTCATGGATCTTTGTAATTCTTCATCTTGATTTTGATGGATGTCGTTGATAAAAGGCTTTAACTTTATTTACTATATTTATAAGATTCTTTAATAGCTTCCATGTGCATTCACTAATATCATATCCATACTACTGAACAAGATATTCTAATCTATTTTGGCATTGCCTTCAGTCTAAGACTTCTTCTACTTCAAACTCTTGATTATTATCCACTTTTATAGGAGGAGGTGACATTTGTCTTCTTTTTGAGATATTCACTATCTTATATGGCTCAAAAAAGGACATGTGAAATACAAAGTGGATCTTCATAAACTCCAATAGATGCAATCAAGAAGCAACATAATTGATTTGTTCACAAATAGGAAAAGATCCCAGCCTACAATAGTCCAAATCACAAGGACGAGTAGACTTGATATTGCAATGATGTAACTATACCTTATCACCTACGTTGAATTATAGTTGCTCCTTGCAATAGGCATCCGCATTGGTCTTTTATCATTCTTGAGCTTCTTTTAATTGTATCTTCAATGTTGTATGTAGCTTTGACAAATGATTTGATAAATCTTCCATCACAAGATTATCAAGACTTAAAAAGTCAAAAGTATTAAGTCATGGATGATAACCATAATTGGCAAAGAAAGATATTTTTTGAGTAGAAGAATGTACCAAATTATTATATGCAAACTCTATTAATGGCAAAAGAATTGTCCAATCATCTTGATGATAATTAATAGTACACCTCAAATTTTGCTCCAAAACTTGATTTACCTATTCTATTTGTCCATTAGTTTAAAGATGAAAAAGTGAAGAGAGCTTTATATCCACTTTTAGAATCTTAAATAGAATTTTTAAAAATCTTGATACAAATTGAGTCTCCCTATTTAATATAATATCTTTTGGCAATCCATGATAGCAATAGATATTATCAATGAAAGGCTTAGTTATTTTTTGACCTGAAATAGATTTTGTACATGGTACAAAATCTTCCATTTTAGTGAACTGATCTATGATTATAAATATAAAGTCATATGAACTTGAACTTAGAAGATCTATAATAAAATCCATAGAAATGAAAGACCATAGTTATTGAAGTATAAGCAATGTTTGGAGAAGTCCATAGAGTCGATGATTAGGAATTTTTGATCTTGAACAAATGTCACATGACTAGACAAAGTCTTTTACCACCTTCTACATTTATAGCAACCAAAAATCTTTAGATATAAGCTCTAAAGTCTTATTGTATCCAAAATATCCTACTGCTCAAATGTCATGACATGCTTGAAGAACACGTAAACGTGCTTTTCTTTTTGGAACATATATGCATCCTTCAAAATAGAGTAGGTTGTTCTTGAATTCAAATTTTAAAATATTATGAGATTCAAAAGAAAGATTCTTCATATTATGAATAAGAGGGTCAGAGGTGTCAAGAACATACACCAAGAAGTTGTAGAAGATTCTAGAAGGTTCTAGAGAAACTTTGTAGTTTATAGAAGCTACTTGAGAAGTTTTCAAGCTCGTGGAAGCTGATTGAGAAGCTTTCTAATTCGTAGAAGCTGCTTGAAAAGCTTCCTAGCTTGTAGTATGTAAAGGAACCGAGACTAAGGGGATCCTTAATCTCCACAATACGCCTCTTGGAGCTCTAGCTCACCTCTCTAGTATTGTTCTTGTATTCATTTGATTAATCTAGTTCTTGTCGATTCTTCTTGAGCTTCTTATTTAGATTTTCAGTCAGTATTCTAAATTCATGACAGTTTGTCGAGACCGCACTCATCTTTCATATCAAAGATAATTCCTTCTTGTTAGAGTGTGGATTATCCCTCTGCTTGAAGGTGCTAGCATTTTAGAGGTTGTGGATTATCCTCCTCTAAACTGATATTTTTTCTATTATAATATTGGAGTCTTATCTTTCTTGGAGAGAGTGGATTATCCTTTTTCTTGAAGATTTTAAGACATTTTAGAAGTTGCAAAGTACCCTCCTCGAAACTAATATTGCCTTCTTGTAGAGTCATTTCTTTCTTTCTCTTAAAATGGCCGGAGGTCAAGATATTAGTATGATTGAAAGTTTGAAGTCCAAGTTGGACACCATTATGGATGTTCTTGCTACGTTATCATAGAGAACTGTAGAGATTGAAGGAATCATTGTAAGACTTCATAATGATGGAGCATCTGGAATGGCAATCAAGGATTCACCAGCCTCAAGCTTGAGCACCAAGAGAAGCAGCTTTGCCTCTAGTTCAACAAGGACTATTGGTCTTACAACAAAAAGAGCTCCAAATTAGCCTTCTAGACAAGTTCGATGGTACGCATTCCAAGTTTTGAGGTTTTGTCAATCAAATTATATTGATAATAGCTTTACAGTCCAAACGCTATCCGATGGAAGAATCATGTATTGGACTGGTTGGAACTTTGCTCACGAAGCAAGTTCTATCATGATTTGCTCCTTTGTTTGAAAAAAGATTGTCAATTTTGAACAACTTCAAAACTTTTTTGGAGGTGTTTGCGGAAGCATTTGGCAAACATGACAAGGCACAATGGACTACAACAAAGATCCGATCGCTACGCCAAGGTGCATGCTCTGCGTCAATCTATGCATCAGATTTCAAATAATTAGCATACGACATTAATTGGGACGAGAAAGCATTGATGAGTCAATTTTATTGGAGTTTGAAGGACGACATGAAAGATTTGTTATTATCTCTTCTTAATTTGTGAATGCTCAACAAAGCCATTAGCCAAACTGTGAAGTGCAATAACTGCCTGTTTCAATGTCGCCAAGACCAACGCTCAAAATAACATACGGCTCACCATGCTCCAACTATATCAGCAAACAGCTTGAATTCACATTTAGAGGTCGAAGACTTGTAAATTGATGCGATACATATCAAATCTCTAACTCTAGAAGAAAAAAAGCGACGTATGGAGGAAGGACTATACTTGTATTGTGGTAAAAAAGGCCACAGAGCTGGAAACTATCCCAAGAAGCAAAATTGACGCATTGTCAGGACTAGAGGCATGTTTGTTCAGAAAAACAAAGATGCCCAGCCACAATAAGAACCGTGCGGCTCAAAAATTCAATACCACAACAACAATCAGGTTCGTCTCTTTCCACTTAGCCTGCCCATTGTTTTACCATTCTTCTATCTTTTAGCCCTCAGAAACTAAAAATCTTAGCGTTATTAAATTCAAGAGCATCTTCTTGCTTTTTGGACAAAAAATTTGCTAAGCATAAGAAGATTCTTTTAGTACAAAAACCTAAACTCGTTCACGTAGAAGTAATAGATGGACGATTTTTATTGTCTGATAGTATCACCTATGAATCAAAATCTATAGAGGTGATATTTAAAGACCATAGTAGTTATATTATTTTTAATATTATTAGAACCCTGTCAAATCCTATTATTCTTGGTCTTTCTCGATTAGAAATGAGTAATCCATCCATAGATTGGAAGTTACGAAGGATGACATTTCTTATAGAACATTCTGAGAGTAAGCCTATTAGAAGATTTCGAATAAAAAAAATCCTTATTTATTGGAGCAAGAGCGTTTGTTACATCGTCCAAGGAAGGCACACCATTTGTCATTGATGCGACTCCTACTAACAGAGAGAAGATTTTGACAGCAAATATATTGGAGCAATATAAGGATTTTGAAGACGTATTGCAAAAGAAAAATGTCGACATGCTACCAGAGCATTGACCATATGATTGTGACATAGACTTACAGGAAGGAGCACAACTACTTTTTGGCCTAATCTACAATTTATCGCAGATGGAGTTAGTAGAGTTGTAAAAGTACATTGACGAGAATCTAGCCAAGAACTTCATTTGTCATTCGAAGTTGCCACCGAGGCACCAATCTTATTTGTGAAGAAGAAAGATGGCTTGCTACGGATGTGTGTGGATTATTGAAGTCTCAACAAGATGATAAAGAAGAATTATTATCCATTACCCTTGATATCAGGTCTTTTAGAGGAATTTGGATGTGCAAGAATCTTTACAAAGATTGATCTAATGAGAGCTTACAACCTCGTGTAAATCAAGGAAGGAGACGAATGGAAGATAGCTTTCCGTACAAGGTATGGCCATTTTGAATATAATGTCATGCCTTTCGGTCTTGCCAATGCTCTAGCGGTCTTTCAATACATAATGAATGACATCTTTTGAGAGCACCTTGATAATTTTGTTGTCATCTATCTAGATGATATTTTGATATTTTCCAAGAACGTAGAAGAGTATGAGAATTACGTTCGTCTGGTCCTTAAAAAACTGTACAAGTGAGGACTTTACGCCAAGTTGGAGAAGTGCTTGTTTAACCAAACTGAGATAGAATTTTTGGGATTCATTGCAACTACGAAAGGCTTGAAGATGGATCCTAAGAAGGTAGAAGCAATCGTATCATGGGAAGTTCTAAACACGATTAGAGATGTATAATGCTTTCTTAGCTTTGCTAATTTCTATCAGATCTTCATCAAAAATTATTCTCAAGTTATTGCTCCGCTCACTCGATTGATATGTAAAGACAAGCTTGAATGGGGACTTCTAGCAGAAAAAAGTATTTGAAGATCTTAAGACGGCATTTATTATGGCTCCAATCTTGGTACATCCAAACTTTACAAAGGCCTTCTATTTAGAGACTGATGCTTCAGATTTTGCTATGAGAGCTATACTTTTGCAAATATGCATAGACAAGAAGCTTCATCTAGTTGCATTCTACTCTCGAAAGTTTTCTGCTGTCGAGATGAATTATGAGATCCATAATAAAGAACTTCTTGCAATAGTGGATTTTTTCCAAGAGTGGCGTCACTTTCTCAAAAGAGATGTGCATCCGGTGATCATATACACAGATCATAAGAATTTGGAGTCCTTCATGTCGGCTCGGATTCTGAATCGTCGTCAAGCTTGATGGAATGTGTTGCTATCCAGGTTTGACTTTGTTATTACTTATCGACATGGAAAGCAATAAGGACTATCTCATGCATTATCAAAGAGATTGTATCTAGCACAAAAGACTGGAGAATCAACGTTTAATCAACAGTGTACAATATTGTTGAAGTTGGAATAATTCATGCTTTGCTCTACTATAATATCAATTAATGTTGACTTCCTCAACCAAGTACGTACTGCGACTATTGAAAATTCTGTAGCCCTCAATATCATGCAACATGTCAATAATGACAAGTTCAAGGTGGAAGGAGATCTTTTATACTTTGAGGAGCGGTTGTATATTCCAAAGGAACCAGCACGACTTTGAGTTCTTCAATCTTGACACAAATTTCCAATTACAGAACATTTTGGATTCAATAAGACCTTAGAACTTATTTTTCGAGATTTTTGGTGGCTCCAAATATAAAAGGATGTCAAGGATTTTGTCCTCTCCTATGACATTTGTTCAAGATCCAAGAACCCTTGGCATCGTCCTTATGGTCTTCTTCAGCCATTGCTTATTCTACGTCGGCCATGGTCTTTAGTTTCTATGGACTTCATTAAGGACATGTCGCCATCGAATTCATTTGACAACATCTTTGTTGTGGTAGATTGGCTTACAAAGATGGCATACTTTGTCCTTTACAAGAAAACATCATCAAGCAAAGACACAACAAGGTTCTTTCTTGATAGTGTATATTGATATCACGGTTTATCAGATGATATCGTGTCGGATCGAAGAACCCAATTTGTATCAAAGTTTTGGAGATCTCTCTTTGACATATTGAAGGTGGATATCAAGCTTTCTTCGGCTTTCTACCTTCAAACTGACAGCCAAATAGAACGGATGAATCAAACTTTGGAGCAGTATTTACAATGCACCATCAACTATAAATAAGATGATTGGAGTGCATATCTATCGTTAGTCAAGTTTGCATATAACAACACCCTTCATGCATCGACTCAACAAACACCATTCTTTTCTAACTATGGGTATCATCAAAGCTTAATTTGTTGAGACCGTCAACTAATAACAACTCGACAGTTGAAGGATTTGTGAAACAACTATTGGAGCTTCTAATTACATTGAAGCTTCAATTGCAAACTGCCCAAGAAGCTTAAAAGGCGTCCGCAGATAAATTTCAGAATCACGCACTTACTTTCAAAATTGGAGATAAAGTATGGCTGCTTTGACGGAATATCAAAACCAAGCGACCATGTGATAAGTTGAATTACCAGAGATTGAGACCATTTGTCATCCAGAAGCAAATCAATCAAGTTGCAAACCATCACGGATTACCTGCTACTATGAAGGTACACCCAATCTTTCATGTTTCTTTGTTGGAGCCTTATTGAGAGTCATCTTTTCCTGGAAGAGTGCAATATGTGCCACCTAGTATTGAAATTGAGAACCATAAGGAATACAAGGTCGAAAATATATTAGATTTGTGGCACAAGTGGAGGAAATTGGAATATCTAGTGCATTGGAGTAGCTATGATATCAATGAGCGCATATGGAAATTAGCGAAAAATCTTATCAATATATCGCAAAAGGTATAGGAGTTTCATCGACGCTATCCTCAAAAATCTAAGCCCTTTCAATGAATTTTTTTTAGTGAAGTCCCTTCTCCTTGAAGCATCTTAATCCTCGGTCTTATAAAGAAGGAAGAGAAGCAACCTCTAAAAGACATAGTTAGAGACTATAAATCTGTAACTTGAGCCCATTCTTCTATGTTTAGTGCTTGTTTTTTTAGTCTGATATGGATAGTCAAGAGATAGATATGATACCAGTCATGTCCTCTCAACCGAGTATCTCACAAAGACAACTCCGAGATGAAGAACCACATGTACCATGAAGACGACGGAGGATACTTAGTAACAGGTCGCTTGTGATTGTGTTTGAGGTAGAACTTGCCTATGGTGATCTTTTCAAAGGAGTGTTTGTAGGGCATTTTCACAATGAAGATACGAAAGTTCATGCCTAGTTGAAAATCGAAGGCATAGGATACTATCATTGATTATAAGGACCAATGAACTACTTGCCACACGAACAACAATTGAAGTATATTGCAGACATTATGGCTCAGATTTTCAACTTCTTATATTAGTACTGACTCGCAATAGGAGTACTTTTCAGAGACCTCGAAGCTAAAGGTGAGGAGGTGATGTCAAGGACATACACTAGGAAGTTATAGAAGATTCTAGAAGGTTCTACAGAAGCTTTGTAGTTTGTAGAATCTACTTGAGAAGTTTTCAAGCTTATAAAAGCTGCTTGAGAAGCTTCCTAGCTTGTGGAAGCTGCTTGAGAAGCTTTTTAGTTTGTGAAAGCTACTTGAGAAGCTTCATAGCTTGTAGTATATATAGGAACAGAGATTGAGGGGATTCTCAATCTCGACAACACACCTCTTGGAGGTCTACCTCACCTTTCTAGTGTTGTTCTTGTACTCATCTGATTAATCTAGTTCTTATCGATTCTTCTTGAGCTTCTTATTTAGATTTCTAATCAGTATTCTAAATTCGTGACAAGAAAACATACTTGATTGAATTTTTTTGACAAAAGTCGAATCAACAGTCAATGTTGATTTCATTGCTCAAAGATGAAAATACTCTAGCTTCAAGAAGATTGCTCTTCATTAATCCAAAGATATGACTCCTTCTTTTGATATAAGATAAGGGCATCTAGAAAGAATATTTGATAAATCTTGTTATTTTTTAGGTTAATATGTGATCTTGAAATCAAATCTTGATAATGACAATTTCCAATGGGCTTGGCGATAATTCAAAACACGTGCCGACATAAAATACTTGAAGTTTTTTTGATCTGTATATATTGTGACTGGACTTGAAACACCTTTTAAATAATGACCGCATTCTTTAAATGAATCCAATATTACAAGAAGTTCTTTATCGTGGATCTCATAATTAATCTTGGATGCTAAAAACTTCTTGGAATAGAAAGCTATTGGATGGAGTTTGACATTTATTCTCATTTGTGACAATACTGCACCTAAGGCAAAATATGATGCATTTGTTTCCATGAAAAATGCCTTAGAAAAGTCAACATGATACAAAGTCGATGCAGAAGTAAATTCCTTCTTCAAAGCAACAAATGATGCTTTGGCTTCTTTATTCCATTCAAGTTTGTCTTTACAAGTCAAACATGCAAGTAGAGCTACAACTTGAAAAAAGTTCTTGATAAAGATTTGATAATAATTGGTAAAGTCCAAAAAACATTGCACATCTTTTACTGTTCTTGGGATCTTCCAATCTATGATGGTTTGGACATTCTTTGGATCCATCACAAGGCCTTCATTGGAAATGATGTATTTCAAAAAGTCAACTTAAGTAGTGTAGAATATACACTTTTTCATCTTGGTATATAATCCTTCATCTCTTAGTTTTTATAAGATACGACAAATATGAATTTTATGCTTTTTTATATTCTTAGAATAGATTAAAATATTATCTATATAATAGATGATAAAATCATTAAGAAACTCACAAAAGACATCATTCATTAGATGTTCAAAAGCAGCTGGTGTAATCATGAGTCCAAAAGGCATGACATCATATTCAAAATGTCCATACCTAATTTAAAAAGTAGTCTTTCATTCATCTCCTTCTTTGATGCGAATCAAATTATATGCTTTTTATAGATCTATTTTTATATAGATCTTTGCTTTATTTAATTGATCAAGAAGTCTTGAAATCAAAGGTAAAGGATACCTCTTCTTAATGGTGATCTTGTTAAGTCCTCAATAATCTATACACATCCACAGAGATCTATCTTTTTTCTTCACAAATAAGATAGAGTCTTAGCTAGAGATTTAGAATGGCATATAAAATTTTTAGCCAAGTTTTCATCAATATACTTTTTACGTGCAACCAATTCATTTTATGATAGGCTATAGATTGGTCCAAATGGTGGTTGAGTTCCTTCTTAAAGATCGATAGTATAATCATAAAGACAATGCTTTAGAAGAATATCTACATTCTTTTTTTCAAAAACGTCCCAAAAATCTTAATATTGGCTAAGAATATAACTTGATATCTACTCACCATCAACAATAGGCATGGCATATATAGCAAAAGTTAGCCATTCATTTGCAACATACATGTAAGCTTTTGCACCTACTAAGAAAAATTTGGATATACTATACTTATGAATTTCTACTTGCTTAGCAAGACCTTTGGCTAAACTATGGAAAAAATCAAGATTACAAGAAATCTAATCTATCTAAAGATTATATCTTTCTAACCATGATAATCCTAAAATGATTAGATTAAAAGGAGACTTAATTATATTAAATATTACTAAACTATTGTGACGACTAATTGCTACTTCTATAGGAATAGTTTCATGTGTAACATCTCCAAAAGATAATGAATTTTCATCTATTACTTCTACATGCATAAGTTTGATTTTTTTAAACAAAAATATATCTTATTTTTTTTACAAAGTCTTCATTTATAAAACAAGCTGAGGCTCGTGAATCTAACAAGGCTAAGACTTTATGATTTTTTTAGTCCTAAACAAACTTCTATTATAAAATAAGATGAAAGATCACAAGAAAGAATAAGACCTTTGTTATATGTTGTACATGATTGCAGCCGCATAGTACCTATTATAGTTCGAGTACCTCATTTTTTGACACATTGTCTTTTATAGCAATCATGCTTCTTATTTTGTAATTATGTTGTTTCTTTGGACAATATTAAGCAATATGTTTAGCTTTTGTACAATATAAGCATAAGCCTTCTTAACGTCATCAACTCTTTTTTTGCTCTTTGAGAGGTTTAAAACATCCCGTATCAATTTGCATTGGTTCTGGCTTTAATAAATAAGTTTCTATAAATTTAGAAGCTACCATCATTATTTGATTTGTTCCTCTCCAGTCACATCTATGTTCTTTATGTCTTTCAAATAATTGATTTTCACATGCAATGGCTTGAGCAATAAATTGTTCCAAAGATTTTGTCTTTGACATTGTCAGTAACAAGTCTTGGACATTATCGTTCAACGCATATCAAAATTGATTGATAAGGACTTTGTCACTTTAGTCCACGTCACAAGTGACGTTTTGGAATTCAGCATCATATATCGTGGCTGACCATGATCCTTGCCATAAAGATAAAAGCTTAATCTCTGCTAACTTTTTTTAATCACTTTTTCCAAATGTGGCCGTAAATACTTATAGAAATGAATTCAAATCATAAAAAAGTCACAAATCTTTTTTCATTAAAGGTGCAAATCAAGTGAGAGCACTTCCTAATAGAAAAGTACATATAAATTTGACTTGAGTAAATCTATTGGAATATTAGAAAAGGTGCAACTTTAAATAGAGCTTGATTTGTTGTAAAAATCCTTGAAATTTTGATCTTCTTCCATTAAACCTCTCAGTCATTCGAATCATTGTCTCCATCATACTTGTAGAAACAAAATTTCTTAGATTTGATTATGAGGTTGATCTACTTGCTTCTCTCAATTACACAACTTCTTGCTATAGACTTTGAACTTCTTCCATAGGCACAGGCATAGTACCTCTATGATTCGCGTTAAAAATACATGACATTTTCACTCTTAAAGTGTTGACAAGCTCATGAAGATCTGTAATAGTTACAAATCTATTCTCACTTCTGCTAGGAGTAGCATCCATAATCTTTTCTTCTATAGGCAATTCAAATAAATCCAAAAAATTAAATTAGAGGAGGGAAATCCACAATCTCTAATAAAAATTTCCACAAAGAGGGATAATCAATTCTCTTTAAGGAAAAGATCAGTGTTAAAAAATAAGATTTTTTTATTTAAAGTTGGATAGTCTGCAATCTTCAAAATACAACAATAGAAGTGGAATAATCCACTCATTTTTAAAATAAGATAAAAATAATATGCTAGCACTCTTGTCAAACTATCAAAGATATGAATCTCGAGGAAAGAAAATTCTTAATACACTCATGTATCATTAAAAGGAACTAAAAATTCACTCAAAGATGATATAATATTCAATTAGAATGGCTATTCTTAAAACAAGAATAAGAACTAGAAAGACATTGACAAGAATAAAGAAGGCTTCACTCTTACCTCCATATATACTCTCTTACTAGGAGCTACGTGGCAATATTCTATAGGACCTCCGACATGTGTTGACTTTGTTAGCCACATGTCTTAACTTGCAAGGCAAGTTATCTATAAATGTGCCACATAGTTAGCTTGTTCCACAAGCTATCAATACGTGGTTAACTTGTTGGCTAAGTTTTCAACCTACAAATACATTTAAAGTCAAAACCGCCTCTATAAAGCTTCTAAGAAGCTTTTCTAGAAGATTTTATGAAATTAATTTATATTTACCTACTTCTACCTAATCAAATAAGTAACTGTTGAGGTAAATGTATATATTTGGAATAATCCCTTACCTTATTTTATAATGGATGTTTCTTTAGGATGAATAAATTATAAAGTCTTTGCCTTGTTAAATTCAGGAGTCTCAACTTTTTTTATAAAAAAAACTTTGTTTAAAATTAAAAAATAACTTTATTCAAGAAAACTAAGTTTATGTATGTAGAATTCATATATAGTCATTTGTTGTCTTCTAGAAATATTACCTATAAAATTATTCTTTTAGATATAGTAATTAATGGATATAATTCTTTAATAATATTTAATGTGATTATGGTTTTTTTAAATTTAGCTATTTTACGTTTATTATGGCTAAAGAAATAAATCCTTGAATAAATTATATTTTTCATAATCTTTAATTTTTTAATAATATAATCTACATTGTCCTTATTCAAATAAAAAATCACAAGTCTAATACAACAAAATTATTATTAGTAGGTATAAGAACTTTCATGCATGTTTAAAAATATATATATATTATTTATACGACATCTATTTTGAATGATAGAAAGACTTTAAGTAGCATTAACAGCTACTATTAAGGTTATTAAGATGTATTTGAAAAACAAAAAGCAAATGTTCTTTCAAAGCATTGTCCTTATAATTCTTCAATTGATCTTTAAAAAAGTGCTGAACTATTATTTGGACTAATTTACAGCTTATCATAAAAAAAATTAGCTTCACATAAGGAATATGTTAACAAGAAGTATACTAAGAACTTCATACACCATTCAAAATTTCCAATCAAAGATGCTATTTCATTGATAAAAAAAGAAATAAAAAATCACTAGAAATGTATGTGGATTATCAAGGACTCAATAAGATCACCATTGAAAATATGTATCCTCTATTTTTGATATTGAAACTTCTTAATCAATTGAATTAACCAAAGATTCATTCTAAAGAAGATCTATAAGAAATATATAACTTAATATGCATTAAAAAAAGAGATAAATGAAAGACTATAATTTGAATCTAATATGGACATTTTAAATATAATGTCATGCTTTTTAGACTTATAATTTTACAAACTTATTTTTAACATTATATATATATATATATATATATATATATATATATCTTAATAATTATGTCATTTATTACTTAGATGATATTATAATTTATTTTGAAAACCAAAAAAATATTAATTTTATATTTTTTGTATGTTACAAAAACCTAAAGATACAAAATTATATGCTAAGATGAAAAATGCTATTTCACACAACTTAAGTTGACTTCTTAAGACATATTATTTTAAATAATTTATTTATGATGGATTCTAAGAAAGTTAAAAATATCATAGATTGTAAGATTCTAATACCAATAAGAGATGTGAAATATTTATTGGAATTTATCAGTTACTATTAAATCTTCATTAAGATTTTTTTTAAAATTCTAATTCTATTTAAAAGTTTGATTTTTAAAAAACAAACTTGAATAAAATAAAGAAACAAAAATATCATTTAAATCTTTAAAGATTTTTTTATGTTTTCACCTATCTTATATTGTATTGATTTCTTTAAGGTATTTTTTATAGAAAGAGATGCATTACACTTTGCTTTGGATAAGTTATTGTCAAAAACAAGAGAAAATGACAAATTTCATACAATAGCTTTTTATTCAAAAATTATTTTACTGATAAAGATCAACTACAAAATCTATGACAAAAAACTTCTTATAATTATAGACTCATTTCAAGAATGATATTTTTAAATTTAAGTTCAAGTACAATCTACTATATTTTTAGGATTGATTATATATTTTAAAAGGTAAAGCATGACTACATACTCTTTAAGCTTATCACAATTTTTCAACTACAAAATTTTTAGATATAACAAGAGCTTAGAATTAATATTAAAAGATTTTAAGTGGTCTCAAATGATGAAGGCATTTAAAGTCTTTGTAAAATTGTATGATATTTGTTTAAGTTTTAAAATTCCTTGTTATTAAGCTTATAGACTTTTTAGACATTACATATATCAAAAAAACCATGGTCTTTTTATATATATATTTTATAATAAATTTTTAAATATCAAGTTCTTATATATATATATTAAAGATTTTTAAGATAAACATCAAAATATCTTTGATATTTCATCTTCAAACTGATAAACAAACAAAATAGGTGAATCAAATTTTAGAAGAATATCTGAGATATACTATTAACTATTATCAAGATTATTAGATAATTCTTTTGTAATTGATAGAGATTTTTTTAATAATAATAAAATATAATTTTTTATTTTATATATATATATATATATATATGGTTATTATCTATAACTCAATATTTTTGACTTTTCAAAAGTTGATAATATTATAGCAAAAGATTTAGTAAATTTTTTATCAAAGTTAAATCTAATAATAAAGATATAATTAAACATTCTAAAAAAAATAAAAATCAATGCGGATACTAATTGCAAGGAACAACTTCAATTTCTCAATAGCAACAAGCTATGGTTATTTAATTGTAATATTAAAACTAGTTATCTTAGCAACAAGTTGGATTACCATTGACTTATACTATTTTTAATTTGTGAATAGATTAATTTAATAGTATATCAAATATACCTATCAAAGTCTATAAAGATCTATTTCATATTCTATATATCTTTTTTTAAGCCATCTAGATAGTATATATATCAAAATGAAGACAAATGCCATTTTTTCTTATAGAAGTGAAAAATCATCAAGAGTTTGAGGTCAAAGAAGTCTCAGATTCAAAGTAGTACCAAAATAGTTTAGAATATCTTATATATTGATATAGATATGATATTAATGAATACATATAGAAACCAATCAAAACTCTTATAACTAATACAAAGAATATTGATGCTTTTTATTATCAACATCCATCAAAATCAAGATAAAGAATCAATTTTTTTTTATTACAAAGTAAATATGATTTAATAAAGATTGCATTCTAACTTCTATCTTTGTTTGTAGATTTTGTATATTTGTGGTGCTAAAAAGATGAAAAATCAATAATCAACACATTCAACTCAAGAAATATCATTTATTAAACTATTAAATGAAATATTATAATTGTTATAGCCTTCAAGATAACATAATTGAAAAGAAGATCTTTAAAGTTAATATGTTCTTCTTAAACTAAACAGTGAGATATAATGTATTTGATATCAAAATTCATTGAGGTTTTTATTATTTGTGATTTATATCATTAATAATATCTATATTATTTTAATAAAAAGAAGTGTTTAAAAGCATATAAAAATCTATTAGATAGGTAATATTGTCTTTTTTTATAAAAATTTTAAAAAGTTTTGTAGATGCAACTTAGATCATTGTCACGGCCATAATCATGTAAGCTAATAATTACATATAGAAATAGATAGAAGTAAGTAAAAGTAGCTAAAAGTAAGTTAATTCTATAATATTTAATATGAAAGCTTCCTAGAAACTTCCTAGACACTGCTTTGACTTCATAGGTGTCTTTAATTGACTTTTTGGATTAGAAACGTGGTCAACAAGTTAGCCATGTGCCACACATGTTGTTAGCTTGAAGATCAAGCTAACTATGTGGCCCACACGTAGAAAAACTTGCCTTGAAGTCAAGGCATGTGCCCTACAAAGTCAACACATATTGGAGGTCCTATAGAACGTCGCCACGTAGCTTTTAGTTAGATAGTATATATAGAGATAAGAGTGAAGGCTTCTTCACTCTTCTCAACTCTTTTCTTGCTTCTAGTCTAGTTTCAAGGGTCTCTAGTTTTCTTGTCTTTTGGCAATAGCCATTTCAGTTTCTCTTTCAATATATATACTTGTTTATATATATTTTGTTACCTCTCTTTGAGTGAAGGCTTACTTGTCTGAATTGTTTTTTCATCGAGTTCTTGTCCTTGACAGATTGACAAGAGTACACCTACAATATCAGAGCTTTGTCTAATCTTGATTAAGAATGGATTAGCTCTTTTTCTTCATAAGATATAAGCATATTAGAAGTTGCAGATTACCCTCTTCTAAACTGATATTGTCCTTAGTATTTTCATTGTCCGCAAGTCCTCTCTTCTAGTTGTCTTGAGTGATATTAGACATCTTCTCTCTTCTAAGTGTTATCATGGCAGAACTTCTTGAAATGAATAATGCAATGGCACAAATGCAAGAACAATTGAGGGAGTTAATGCTTGCAATGCATCAACTCAATTTACCACCACAAGGAGCAACAAGATTGGCAGGAAGTGAAGATGTAGAAATGGTTGGAGCTGCTTCAACATCTGCACCAAACCATGTCCTTTTTCCTATGGTGGAACGCCCTTCAAATGTTAGAGAACCAAGAATTGCCCTACCCGAGAAGTTTGATGGCACCAGATCCAAGTTTCGAGGATTTATCAATCAAGTGCAACTTTTCATTGAACTTAAACCCCAAAGCTATCCAACTCTGGGATCGCAAGTTAGATTCATTGGTACGCTTCTTTCAGGTTTGGCACTATCGTGGTTTTCATCTTTTCTTGAACGACGAGATCCAATATTAGATAATCTAGAGGCTTTTTTGGTGGAGTTTCGATCCATGTATGGAGAACATGATGTAATTCGTATTGCAACCAATAAGATCCATATTTTATGACAAGGCAATCGATCAGTAACGTTATATGCTTTACAATTTTGACAACTTGCAACTGATATCAAGTAGGATGATGCTGCCTTTATTAGCCAATTTTTCTACGGATTACAATATGAGGTAAAAAAGTTAATGCTCAACTTACCTGATCCTCAAACATTGAGTCAAGCAATTGACTTTGCTGTGAAGTGCGACAATCGCCTTTTTGAATTCTGATCTGAGAACCATACAAGTGGACCTCAATATTACTATAATTCAATGGCAACACCAACACCTCTTCAACACATACATTCAGAAGTAGAGGATATGTAGATTGATGTAGTACGTTTCAAACCTCTTACTAAGCAAGAAAAGACTCGTCGTCGTCAAGAAGGATTATGTTTATATTGTGGAGAACCAAAGCACATTGCTCAACATTGTCCAAAGAAATGATGCAATCACAAAATGAGGAGTATGGCTGTGAAAGAAGATAATATGTCGGAAAACGAGTTTGTCCAGCTACAATAGGGACCGTGCAGCTGGAACCTTGCACAACTTCTAGTAAAGGTCCTATTCTCTCCTCAAAGCCCTCTCCTTGTTTTACATTAAATGTTATTTTAGGACCTAAACATTACAAAGTCTCTGCCTTGTTAGATTCAGGAGCCTCAGCGTGTTTTTTAGATGAAGAATTTACTAAAAGACATAGTATATCTTTAGTAAAGAAAACTAAACGTGTTCATGTAGAAGTCATAGATAGTCGTCCATTGTCTTCTGGAGATATTTCTCACGAAACCCTTCCTATAGAAGTAATAATCAATAGTCGTAATAGTTTTGTAGTATTTAATATCATTAGATCTACCTCTAATCCAGTCATTTTAGGTTTATCATGGTTAGAAAAATACAACCCTCAAATAGACTGGATTTCTCGAACTCTTACTTTCTCTAAAAGTATAACTAACAGTGTAGTTAAGCAAGTAGAGAGTCTTAAGTCCAGTTCAATTAAACCCGTATTTATAAGTGCAAAAGCTTTCTTGCATGTTGCTATGAAAGAATCACCATACATTATTTATGCTACACCCGTTTCTACTGGTAAAAAGACTTCAAGTAGCATTCCAAGCCAATATCAAGAATTTCAAGATGTATTCGAAAAAAAGAATGCGGATACACTCCCGGAACATCGTCCCTATGATTGTTCAATTGACCTTCAAGAAGGAACACAACCGCCATTCGGACCAATCTATAGTTTATCACAAAATGAGTTGGCTGAACTCAAGGAGTATATTGAAGAAAATCTAGCCAAGAATTTCATACGCCATTCTAAATCTCCGGCAGGAGCTCCAATTCTATTTGTGAAGAAAAAAGATGGATCATTGTGGATGTGTGTTGATTATCGAGGACTCAACAAGATTACCATCAAAAACAGGTATCCACTACTTTTAATATCTGGACTTCTTGATCAGCTAAATCAAGCCAAGATCTATACAAAAATAGATCTTCAGAGAGCATACAATCTAGTACGCATCAAAGAAGGAGATGAATGGAAGACTACGTTTTGAACTAGGTATGGACATTTTGAATACAACGTCATGCCTTTTGGACTTACAAATGCACCAACAGCTTTTCAACATCTAATGAATGATGTTTTTCGAGAATTTTTGGACGATTTTGTGGTATGTTATCTAGACGACATCTTGATCTATTCTAAGAATCCAAAAGAATATGAACTTCATGTTCGTCATGTATTACAAAAATTAAGAGATGCAGGACTCTATGCCAAGATAGAAAAGTGTGTATTCCACACTACTCAAGTCGATTTCTTAGGTTACATCATTTCAAATGATGGACTTATGATGGATCCTAAGAAAGTTCAAACTATTATAGAGTGGAAGATGCCAAAAACGGTAAGAGATGTCCAATGTTTTTTGGGATTTGTGAACTACTATCGGATCTTCATCAAAGACTTCTCTCGAGTTGCAGCTCCACTTACACGTTTGACTTGTAAAGACAAACTCCAATAGAATCAAGAAGCGGAAGTTGCTTTTGAATCTTTGAAGACAGCGTTTGTTTCTGCACCAATCTTGTATCGTGTTGATTTTTCCAAAGCATTCTTTATGGAAATAGATGCATCGGACTTTGCTCTAGGTGCGGTTTTATCACAAATGGGAACAGATGACAAACTTCATCTAGTAGCCTTTCATTCAAGAAAATTCTCAGCAGCAGAAATCAATTATGAGATCCATGACAAAGAACTTTTTGCAATTGTGGATTCTTTTCAAGAATGACGTCATTATGTAGAAGGCGCTTCTAGTCCAGTCACCGTGTATACGGATCACAAGAACCTTGAATATTTTATGTCAGCACGTATATTAAATCATTGCCAAGCTCGTTGGAGCATGTCTTTATCAAGATTCGAGTTCATTATCACTTATCGGCCAGAAAAACAACAAGATTTATCCGATGCCTTATCTAGACGTTCTTATCTTGCACCAAAAGAAGGAGATGCAGCTTTTGAGCAACAAAGAACGATTCTCTTGAAGCCAGAACAATTTCATCTTCGAGCAATAAAATCAACATTGACTGTTGATTTAACTTTTCTTAAGCAAGTCCAGTTAAGTATGTCTTCAGATCCTTTTGTTTATGATATCAAGAACAATTCTTCTAAATCTCATGATCCATCTAAATTTGAATTCAAGAACAACCTACTCTATTTCGAAGGACGCCTATATGTTCCAGAAGGAGAAGCACGTTTACGTGTTCTTCAAGCTCGTCACGACTTCCCAGCAGTAGGACATTTTGGATATAATAAGACTTTGGAGCTAATATCTAGGGATTTTTGGTGGCCTCAAATGTGGAAGGCAGTTAAAGATTTTGTACAATCATGTGATGTTTGCTCAAGATCGAAAACTCCTCGTCATCGACCTTTGGGACTTCTTCAGCCATTACCCATTCCAGAACAACCATGGTCTTCTGTTTCTATGGACTTCCTCACGGATCTTCCAATCTCAGGTTCTTATGACTCTATATTCGTGATAGTAGATCGTTTTACCAAGATGGCACATTTTGTACCATGTACAAAATCTATCACAGGTGAAGAAATAGCTAAGGTCTTTCTTGACAATATCTATCGCTATCATGGATTACCCAAGGATATTATATCAGATAGGGGAACTCAATTTGTATCAAAATTTTGGCGAACTCTTTTTAAGATACTTAAAGTGGATATAAAACTATCTTCGGCATTCCATCCTCAAACTGATGGACAAACGGAGCGTGTTAATCAAGTTTTGGAGCAATATTTAAGATGTACCATTAATTACCAATAAGATGATTGGACAACTCTTTTGCCATTGGCAGAGTTTGCTTACAATAACACGGTACACTTTTCTATAAAACAAACACCTTTCTTTGCTAATTATGGTTATCATCCACGACTTGATACTTTTGACTTTTCAAAAGTTGATAATCCTACTGCGAAAGATTTGGCAATTCATTTATCAGAGCTACATGAAATGATGAAGGCGTAGTTAAAAGAGGCTCAACAACAACAAAAGGCCAATGCGGATGTCTATCGAAAGGAACAACCATCATTTGTCTTGGGTGATAAGGTATGGCTACTTCGTCGCAATATCAAGACCACTCGTCCTTGTGACAAGTTGGACTATCGAAGGCTGGGACCATTTTCTATTTCTGCACAAATCAATCCAGTTGCATATCGTTTACATCTACCGGAGTCAATAAAAATCCATCTAGTATTCCACGTGTCTTTTCTTGAACCATACAAGACAGTGGACATACCAAGAAGACGACAAGCTCCACCTCCTCCTATAGAAGTGAACAATAATGAAGAGTTTGAAGTAAAAGAAGTCTTAGATTCAAGGCGGCGCCGAAATAAATTGGAATATCTTGTCCATTGGCACGGATATGGTATTAATGAATGCACATAGGAGCCAATAAAAAATCTTGCAAATGCAGCAAAGACGGTGGAGGCTTTTCATCGACGACATCCATTAAAATCAAGATGAAAACTTTTTTTATAAAAGAAACAACATCTAGGCAAGATAACATTCTACTTTCAATTCTTGTTCGTAGCTTCGTTGTAGTAGTGGCACTCAGGAGATGGAGAACCAACAAGCAGCCGATTCAACTCAAGAGCCTTCATTTGCTGACCTGTCGGACGAGACATTACGATTGTCACAACCTTCAAGACGATGCAATCGAGATGAAGATCTTCAAGAACGACATGTTCTTCCTCGAATAGATGGTGAGATACAACGCGTTTGGTATCACGATTTGGAAAGGAACTCCCGATGTTTGGTGATTTTGCTAGAGGTAGGAACAACTCCTGATGGTGTTCCAAATATTCTATTCGAAGGAAGTTACGAAGGCCTCAACAATGATCAAATAACTAGGTGGTCTTCCCGCCCTGGTATGGGACACTACCGATGGTTGAGAGGCCCTATCAATCATCTTCGAAGAGAACAGAGATCAGAATATGTGGTCAATACAATTCGTCGCATCATAGATTTCCTCAACATATAAAGACCGCTCCTCGTGGAACTCGTGTCTAGAAGAGGGAGGTAATGTCACGGCCATAATCATGTAAGCTAACAATTACATATAGAAATAGGTAGAAGTAAGTAAAAGTAGCTAAAAGTAAGTTAATTCTATAATATTTAATATGAAAGCTTCCTAGAAACTTCCTAGACGCTGCTTTGACTTCATAGGTGTCTTTAATTGACTTTTTGGATTAGAAACGTGGTCAAGAAGTTGGCCATGTGCCACACATGTTGTTAGCTTGAAGATCAAGCTAACTATGTGGCCCACATGTAGAAAAACTTGCCTTGTAAGTCAAGGCATGTGCCCTACAAAGTCAACACATATTGGAGGTCCTATAGAACGTCGCCACGTAGCTTTTAGTTAGATAGTATATATAGAGACAAGAGTGAAGGCTTCTTCACTCTTCTCAACTCCTTTCTTGCTTCTAGTCTAGTTTCAAGGGTCTTTAGTTTTCTTGTCTTTTGGCAATAGCCATTCCAGTTTCTCTTTCAATATATATACTTGTTTATATATATTTTGTTACCTCTCTTTGAGTAAAGGCTCACTTGTCTGAATTGTTTTTTCATCGAGTTCTTGTCCTTGACAATCATTAGGCTCTTATAGATTTGTCACATGGTCTCAAAGACATAAATCATAGATAAATCAAAAAAAGATATAAGATAGAAACTAATATAGCTATTATTAAATACATTGAGATTAAAACTTCTTCAATTAAGGCAAAAATACAAAAAATGCAATGATAAAATTAAAGAAGATCTTATTCTTAGGTCTATATATAAAATTTATTTATAAAGCTACATTGCAATATTTTATAGGTCATCCAATTTTTGTTTAACTTATACAATACATATCAAACTTGCAAGATAAATTTTCTACATGAATGCCATATAACCAACTTATATCACAAATAACTAATATATACAATATTTAGCCAACTTATTAACTAAGTTTTTAAACTATCAATCACATGTAATACTTATAAAGTTAGATTCGCATCCATAAAGTTTTTAAGAAGATTTTTTACAAGATATTATTTAAATTAAATACTTTTATTTCTATATGATTCATCTTATCTTGTTTATTATTAATTTCACTATTGATGTCTCTAACATTATTTCTTCTTCTAGGAACACGTTTTATAAGGAATAATAATCACATGTTTAAGAAGTCCAAGATACGGCAAATTGTATTAGCCACATGCTCTAATATTTATTTTCTTTAAAGGTGATTGACAGATTTTCTCAATTTTTGATAGTATTCCAAATTAGGACAAGAAGACTTCCATATTATTTGATCATTGTTGAAACTTTCATAACTTCTTTCAAATATAACTTATAAAATACCTTCAAAAGTAGTTTTTAGCTTTAAGAATATTACCAAAGATTAAGAGTCTCTTTTAAGGTTGTCATATCAAATAGGTCTTATTTTTCTATCTATTTGAAAAAGAATATGTTATTCTTCAAAGTCTTCATCTTTATTACAATATTTTGAAGAAAATAAAAGAATGATAGTTTAAAGATGTCTAGTTTGCAACCTTTAAAATATAATAACAAGAAGTAGAATAATCTACTCATTTTAAAATAAAATAAGAATAAAAAAGGATATGAATCAAAATAAAACTCTAAAGAAGAAATAAACTCATGTAATACTTAAAAAAAAAAAGTAGACAAATTAAAAATAGATATAAGATAAAAACTAAAATGGCTATTGCAAAATATAAAGAAACTAGATATTCTTGAACTCAAGCATGAAAACAAGACATTAGCAATAGTGAAAAAGGCCTCATGCTTGCTTCTATATATACTATCTAACTAAAAAGCTATGTGGTAATGTTCTATAGGTCATCTAATATTTTTTCAACTTGTAAGGTGCATGTATAATCTACAAGGCAAATTTTCCACATGTGTGCCATATAGCCAATTTATACCACAAGTAACTAATATGTGCAATATGTGTCTAATTTGTAAAATAAGTAATCAACATGTATAAGATATAGCTAACTTCTAGTTTTAAAATTTAACAATTCTACATTAAAATATTTGATAAGTAAATTATTAAAAATTCATAAAATAATAAAAAATTAACTAAAATTAAAATTAAAATTAAAAAAAGACTTTTATAAATATTTTTAAAAGGATTTTTTTATTTAGCATCTAAAAATATATTAATAATAATACATAAAAAATATCAGAATATCATATTATATAATAAAAAAAAAAATACTTGGATATTGCTTGATAACAAAAAAGACTAATCAATTTATTAAAATAAATATTTAATGGATTTTTTCTTGAATAAAAAATATTTTAAATAATATTCATAAAAGTTTTAAAAATTAGTAAATATAAATTTTAAAAATAAAATAATTTTTATTTTAGATTTATGAATTTTAAAAAATATATATATATATTTAATTTTAAATTTAATAAATTGCAAGATGATAAGTATGATTTTGTAATTTATTTTTAATAATATCATAAAAATATAATATATCTATATATATATTTAATATATATAATATATATATTATAAATATTATATATCTATATATATATTTAATATATATAATATATATATTATAAATATTATATATATATATATATATATATAACATATATTAGGAAACTCTTAAAAAAATAGAGAGAACAAAAAAATCTTAATTATTAGATAGAATTATTTTAGAATAACCATTATTAAATACAAAAAACTAGAGAGTCTTAAACCGAAATCAAGATATATATATATATATATATATAGATAGATAGATAGATAGATAGATATTATTTTTTTTTAAAAAAAAGTTAAGATTGAGGGTTGCTTTAATTTTAATTCCATACTTAATACTTGTTAAGAAGGTCAAATGAAAGCTTCTTGGAAACTATGAAACTTATAGTTAAAGCCATGTAATGTTAAGTTGTAGGTGTCTTTTATAGTTTTTTGTTTGTATATATACAACTTCTAAAAGAAGTATTTTTTTTTAGTTACACGGCTTTTCTAAAAGAATCCATAAATCTAAGATGCTTTTTAAATGTTCCCAAAAGAAAATGTTAATGACATAATATGTTTACAACAATTACTTCCATTTAATAAAGTGGTATGTCTTTTCAAAACTAAAACTTAAAATTTTGTTGAGTTACTTGATGTTAAAAGATTTAATTATTATTTATAGTTATTTAGTTAAATGAAATAATTAAAATATTGAATAAAAATACTTAAAAATATTAAATAAGATTTTAGAATGTTATAAGAATTAAAGTAAGTTAGAAATATTTTCCAACAAACTAACTAAATAGTCGACTAATTAGGTATATTTCATACTTACTTATATATAAACTTTACATAAAAACAATTGTGTGTAATATAAGTCTGAATATGAATCATAAAATTATATTTTTGATATTTTTAAAAAATATTATTAATTTAATATACTTGAAGTAATTAATATTATTTGATATTTATATATGTGTGTATGAATGCATGTATATATATATATATATATATAAACAAAATAATCTATTATATGCAAAAAAATTAATTCAAAATTAATCGTTTAGGTTTTACTGTAAAAAATTAATTTTCTAAAATTACTTTAAAAAACTGTAATAAAAGTATAACAAGTAATAATTGATGTAAAATTTTAATAAATTATTTTATTAGTTTAAAGATAATTTTTTTGAATTAATTATTTTCTAGATATATATATATATATATATATATATATATATATATTCAAAAAGAAATCATTACATGCATCTAGGTATTTCAATAATTGCATAGATGAATAAATAACCATTACATGTCTATTTACAGTGTATTCTCTACTTCTGCTGTTTAAAACTCCAGGTTGAGGATTGCATATTATGTATACAAAAACTGTTTTTAATTGTGATTGTTTTGTTTCATCTTAACATCAATCTTTATCTAAATGGAAAACCCACTTATGTCCTCTAGTGTTACATAGTGTCTATTAATATATTCAGCCTTGCAAGAAACTCATTTGTATTAAACCACACTTCAAGGAATGAATGGTTTAGCATTTACCAAATTATTGATGCAAAGTGTAGTAATCAAGTGCTAAAATAAACATACATCCTTTTTTAGTATTTTGTGACTAACATAAATTTACATCAAAAACTTGCAAAAAATATGCAACTAAAATATGTAACAGTTTCCAAGTGTTTTTCTAACTTCAAAGTGGGCATTACAAGTGTGTTGTCTTCATTTGACCAACCAAATAAATTTTTATTAAATGAATGTATGAATAAGTAAAAGCTAATCAATAATGTAACTTACTGAAAGTATTGTAGCTTCACTTGATGATGAAGGTACCTCTCCAACATGCAAATTACTCATTTAGCATGCTGATCACATTGTACTCAACAAGAAGCAATAATATTAACTTTTGTTTTATATATATATATATATACAAGGGAAGACTGGGGCTTGCCCATGTCATGTCATTGAATTCTACATATTCTAAAGACTGTACCCAACTTGGAAGGTTTGCAGAATAAGTTTCAAGGCAAGCCCATGATAAGTAGTGAAGTTCTAAGCCACTGTAAAGGAGACATATAAACCAATGGCATGGCCCACTCTTTTAATATTTGTTCTCAGTGTCATTGTGGCTTTAAAAAGAAAGGGTGATGGGCATGAAGAAGGCAACACCCTCAGTACATCACACATTGTGGAATCTGGAAACATTCTCCCCCCCCCCCCCATACCCAGAAGTTGGTATATGTATGTGTGTCCTCTGGAAGAAATAACAAGGATTATTTATTTATTTATTTATTTTTGTGTCCATATGCACTTTGCCCATGATGCTGTAGCTACAAAGTCTATACAATATGAGTTAAAAGGGGAGGAACAACTTGAAGAGGGGGGAATGAACCGGTGAATGTGGAGGATGGGCAATGAATGGGTTGTTGGACCCACCCCGACCAAGATGATTTGAAGTGGATGTTAGTAGGAAGGAGATTGGACTTGGTAGAATGAAAAATAAAATAAAATAAAATAAAAATGAATGGGGTTTAAAAAGTTGTGCCAGAAGAACATTGTGAGGAATTTTGTTGTTGGTGCTTTGAATAACTTCAAAATCCAGTTACTTGCTTCTTTTTTTTTGTTTGTTTTTTTGTTTTGTTTTTCTTCTTCTTTTTTTGTTTTGTGTGTGTGTGTGTGTGTGTTTTTTTTTTTCTTTTTTTTTTTTTTTTTTGTATTCTTCCTCAAGCTAGGTATAATGTTTGATTGTGACTAGATTTTACTGAAGCAGGGTCTGAAGTTGGTGGAAAGGAAAGCTCTTCTGGGACTCTTTGCTTAGATAAATGTGAATAAATGTTCAGAAAATGGATTATCTAACTGTTGTGATGGTTTCAGAAGAAGACCCAACTTGATTTTGTGATTGCAAGTTTTCCTTTTTTGTTCTAGGATATGTCTACTTGAAGTAAAAAATTCAGGGAGAAGTTAGTTTTGTTTATTTGTCTTCATCCAAACATCAGTTTTATTTTTATTTGTGTTTTTCAATTATAAAATAAAGGAAATCCCGTTAATTGAAATGAGAAACAAAAAATCACCATGTGAACAAACTCAAACCATTATTCAAAAAACCAAACAGAAGATAAAAACGACAATGAAGTCTAGACAAACTCACTGGAATTGAGCTGAAAAACCAGCCACCAAGTTTCAATGTGTGCAACATAGAGACAACATGGAAAGAGTTAGCAAAGGGCAATGAATGCTGGGGATTTGTCTTCAAAACCTATTACTTCTCCCATACTCCAAAAAGGGCAAAGTATGGCATGGCTCTATGTAGGGAAAGCTTGAGTGGTGGAATGCTAGAAATGTGTGGAGTGTTTGAAGGGTTGTTGGAGTGCAGCTACACTACCACACAAAGATTTGTCCTGTAATATAAACTGATGTCAAAGCATTGCTGTACCAAATATGAACATCTGGAAGTACAAGAATCTTTGGTGGGTTTCATTGCATGTTTGGAGTTAGACTGTGGCTTGTGTTGTATATTTCACTACAACATCCTCTTTGTGGGCACTGGCTGGAGTAAACAAGCCATGGGTTTAACTACAAAAAAGAATGATTCATTCATACATATATATATATATATATATATATATGTGTGTGTGTGTGTGTGTGTGTGTGTTTTTGTGTGTATGTATATATGTATTTGTATATGCACATACAATTTTAAGTATATCATCATTTTTATTTATTTTTTCTTTTATCTTTTCATATTTGACAATTAACAAGGTTCTGCTTCACAGTTTTTCTCCCAGTCTTGTGGGGCAAGTAAAGCTTCATAGTGTAGAGTACAAAAAGCCTGTTGCTGGCTTTAGTGGCAGATTGGTTTCAAGACCAAAAGGCAAACATTGGTGTAGCTATTGCATGCAAAAAGTGATTGTCCCACTGTCAAATTCATTCATTCATAAGGGAAAAAAAAAAAAAAAAAAAAAAAAAAAACTCAAGTAGGGGGGAAGATTTTTGTAGACCAAAAGTTGGAAGACTGAATTTGATCATATACATTTCAATACAAGTTGGGCAATGGTGTGATCTTTGCAACTTTTGGCTGGTGCAGATATCAAGTTTGTGTTGTAATGCATCACAAGGCAGGTGAGGAGGCACAGCAATGTCAATAATTCAGAGGATGAAAGCTAGTGCTGCAGTAGTTATATTGACTGCTGATTGAGCTCTTGTGTGGAAAATGAAGACCAACGCTTTCATAATTTACAGGCGAGGAACATGAATTGTGAGCTCAGATTAAAAAACGGCTGAAAATTATGTAAGCCAACCACAACACTGACTCCTCATTTTTCACGCTATGTAACAAAGGTTCAAGTTGACTGCAAAAGTTCAAAGCCTTGTACAAGCATGCCAATTCAACACTCTAGGTTTCACCCCAAACTTCCTTGTCAAGACTGCCACCGCTTGTGCCATTTCAATTTTTAACAAGTGGAATTTCCAAAATAGAGTATATGTATGTATATATATATATATATATATGTGGAGGACGTTAAGTATGGATGCTCAAATTATGGACACCAATGTTCAAGTTCATTCACCGTACTTGTAGTAACAAAATCAAGTCCATGGCCTAATCAGAAAAATTCTCTATGACACGCCAGCAGGTGGCATTGCCCATGATCTGAACAACGGCGACGGCGGCCCTCGTGGTTGTGGGGAAACCAGGCGTGTCAGGAAGAATCACCCGCACCAGAGCGCCACGCAGAGCATGTCGACCGTGTCATCCATCATGTAGATGCATTAGCGAAATCAGAAATCTAGTCCTCTTTGCACGATGGGGGAACCAGGCGACACCAGCGGGGGTTAATTACTAACAGAACGGGCTTAACTTTGCAACAAAGCCTTGTCCAGACAGGAAACATGGCACTGCTGCAGCAGAGTTTGACCAGATTAAGATCTCGTGGCTGGCGATCCAGTGTATTGTTCCAGGTCGTGCGCTCTCCCCTCACTTGAGAAGGAAGAATCGCGAGATCAGGTTGCAGCTTGCCAGCCAGGATTTGGTGATCCGATGCGGCTGTTACATGCAAGGTTTAGCGTCAATGAAGCAGTGGCTATGCGTCAGAGTTTTGTGGCAGAGCTTCACCACAAAGGCGACAGCCGGTACCAATACCTCGCCCACCGAGGAAAACGAGTAGATTGCATAAATCACCGTCCGGATGGGCGCTGGAGGCAATGAGTGCGCGAGGAATCTCTGGTGGGGTGCATGGTGTTCCCAACCCCCCAGTAAGATCACTTCAACCCAAGAGGCGATGCTGAGGGCATAGACAAACAACATCATCACTGTCGGCGTCACTGGCACGCGCCGGTGCCGCCGCGGCTCCAGCGGGGACCCCAGAAGTCGGTGCGAGGCATGTTTCAGGCTCCAGGATGCACCATCACACCATTGCAACACCCAAAAGGTGGCCATGGCAATCGATCACAATGATAGAGCAAGTGGTGAACGTCGACGCTTTTGCTAAAGAGCACCGCATGGACCAGCGCTAGAACCAGGACTTGGCGATGTGTCCTCTGGGACCATGCACCTGTCCTGGACGGTGTCTTGCGGGACCAGGGAGAGGGTGTTTTTTCCTCCTCTCTTGCGTGCTCGCAAAGCTGCCCATACCAAGCTAGTCGAGAGAGTTCATTCGCATCCCCCCTCCCCTCCCCCTTGACTGGGGTATGCCTTGTGTCGCTTGTCTCGTTACACGTCTTTTTCTGGGTCGGCTTTTTGGAGCGCGAGGGGCAGAAGTATACAGATGCGCGAGCCTAATAATTCGTGAGCTGTGACGAGAGACTGGTGCATGCGCACGGTAAAGCGAGAGCTGGAGGCTGGTGGGTTACGTGATCAGTGTTTGTATGAGACCGCCTTTTCGGAAGTTTCACTTCCGCCACTGTTCCTTTCTTCCCTCTCCCGTTGGCGTTTTGCACCCAGATTGTGACAGGTTCGGTGCCGTAACGTGAGTCCAAGATTATTCCATGCGGGTGTGTTGCATGAGATCATGGAATAAAACGCGCAAGGTTACGTCCTCCCTGTTTAACACCATCGCTCGGTGCCTGTAGGGTTCGGACCAATTTTCCATGCGTTTCCATGAACACAGAAGGGAAGGCAATTTCCCGTCACCAGAAAGCCTCGAGATTTCGGAGGTTCACGCTTATACATGGTTTGTCGTCATGGCGCGTACTCTCGTGGTGGAAAAATCCATCCAAATGGCATTTATATCTTGCATATAACTACATCCCTGCCACCAAAAAATAAAGATAAAAGTAAAATTAAAAACTACTAAGTAACCTCAAAACAGCTGATATTAGACAATGCAGATTATTGATGAGAGATAAATCAGGGTGTGTATCAAATAAGTATAAACAGCTGCTGGAAAGTGTGGATATTGTTTCGTTGCAATGATTCTACAACTACTTGGCTTTATTGGGTATAAACTTCACATGAAATGAGGTCTGCAGGATGAGATTTTCGTTATTGTTTAATGTAGGAAAACACAAGCAAGAAGTTGATAAAATTGTCAGATATGTGAAGGGTGGAGAATTAATGAATTGTACGTTAAGTGCGTTATCATCATTTTTACCTGCACCCAAGTTTCTTAGCAGAACATTTGCAATGTTTAAAGCAGTGACAACATAATCAGCTGGAGCCAGGGCCGCTTTTCTGTGCCTGAGGTATGCCCTCGGAGACGCTCATGATGGGGGTCGGTGCGAACAACATTGACAGCCTTAGACTCATTACGTAAAGTCCACGGAATACTTTTTGGAGGCATTGTTTAGACAGAGCTCCACTTTTTTTCTTCTATTTCCTTCCCCCCCTCCAACTCCCTTGCGGCCCCATTCATCACCTGTTGGTTTGCGAAAAGCTTCAGAGATAACCACTTTGGCAGTGCCCACGAGTCTGATGTCAGGGTCACTCACACCCAGCATCTGCGGTGCTTTGCAACCTTCTTGGCGGTCCTAAACATAGGCTTGAGATTAATTAACCAGCGGTCAAGCTCATTTTCCTCAAACACTGGTACAGCTCGGATCGCGGCCGACCAAAAGTAATCGTCCGGAGCGATGTCAAAGCTTGTTCACTAGTGCTATGGTGTGTATGCCCCAATGCCTGCCTGAATTTGAGGTTTTGGCAATGGAACACATTCACATTTGGCGAAGAAACATAGAGTGATAAACACACACATCAGCCAATTTGGCCCAATCTTACTGAATACGGAAGACTGTTCCGGAAAGACACACTTCGTTGAATAGGAAAGAAACTAGAATAGAGGCAAACCTTCCTTTGTGGGTGGGATAGATCTTAAATGGCTAGAAACATAAATATATTTGGTCAAAAATCAGGGGTGACAATATGTTGGAGTACTAAAGTTCCCCACAGAGGTCTAATAATTCACACTCTGGATGTGCTATAGTATGGACGCTGTGACTTATGTGCTGTACTGTAAAACTTGGCTCCTAAGCCTCGTTTGTGTCGAGAAAAAAGAAAAAAAGAAAAAGTGATTGAGTGATTTGTTCCTGATCTTCTTCTTTAAATCTAAACCGCGAGTTTACCTCGTTTATGTCAACAAAGAGAAGAACAGAAGATAAAACTGCATGAATGGTGGTATTACTGTAGCAAAAGAGACTGAGCATAGTGGATTTTACAATGGAACGGAAAATTATTAAAATAGTACCAACCGAGATCTTATCTTTGTATAATCAACCGGCAGCTTGGACATTAGACTTAGTTATTGCAGTGGATTCTACCCCATGCGGATGTTTCACGGAATATGTGCTAGGGTCAGAATCGATAAATTTGGCATTTATCTGCAGTGATATTACCCTGAATGTCGGTTCTACTTGTTCACTGGGCTAAATTGTTGCAGACAAACAGCAAGCATCTGCCGCAAAGTCTCATTAGGTGTTCGTGATCTTAGAGGACTTATTCCGTTCTTAATTACTCATCTGCTCACGCGAGCGTAATTAATCCCCTGAAAGACTTATTTAATGTGGAATTCATTTGCGTAAATTAGGCGAAAAGGTGAAAAGTTCGTACCACCCAAATCTTGCCACCAGTAGAAACTCGGAACGGATTAGAAGTAAGTTTCTTGTGTTCGGTCCTGTCCAAACACACGGTTTAGCATTTCCTTATATGGTTTTATAAATAGATTTTGGCTGTAAAGTTGTTCTTATTCCTATTAGCAATTTAGCAGAGGAAATCAGCTCAGATGATATGGTTAGGTAACTAGCTTTATGAAAAGCTGATTACAACTTTTTGCAGATTGTGAGGCGATGAGGCTTTGCACTGCTTCCAAACTCGCGGTTAACAGTCTTTTTTCCCGACATCTCATTTTGTTTGTTTTAAGTCAAAAAAAAGGTCATGCACATGTTAAAAGCATGAAAAGAAGAAAAAAACTTTATCTGCGAAGTGCCTTGTCTGCATCACATCACGACTCCCTGCTCCAACATGTTTTTGCAGCCAGTATCATGCTCTTGTTATTGTTGCTCTTAAGGTTGCAAATGAATCAACTACCAAAGAATTTTGCTCATTAAATCCTTGTTTTCTAGCCAAACCGTTACAAAATCCATCGCAAGAGGAACCCTTCAAGCACCCAGATCTGCACCCAGATTACTGTAAATACTCCACAGACCAACATATCCATCTGTATATGCGCTCAGCTGACCTGGTGTTCCCGGTGCGGCTGGTTTCACGGTAAAAATAAGAAGCTTTACGTGCACAGCATGACTCTTGCTTCTACAGGAATGTACCCCCAGAGGAAGAAAAAGTAAACTTGTGCAGGGTCGACCCAACTTCCCAAGCCCGCGCCTCGAAACCACGTGTCATATTATATGGTAGAACATTTCGATCCTTTTTCAAGAGATTGAGCGACGCCCCACGAGCGCTATCTGCCTTTGAGAGATAACGCCTTAAAATCGTAATCTCGCGCCAGTGTTGATAATCTCGGCGCTTAGAAGTATCCGTGAAGGAACATGCACAGTGCCTACTGAGTTGTCCAGTTCCACCAGCTTCGGCCTCGTCCTAGCAAGCTTTTGGGTGCTCGACGTCACCTACAAGTTCCACGCAAATCCTTCACCGCTTCCAGTGTAGACTAGACCACAGAGGCCATTAACCATATCAACTAGCTACGGTTTTCCAACAAGAAGACCACAATGAACTGAGGCCGTAAAACCTTTCCAAGAGCTGGGGAGATCTCTGGCTCCCACCACCACCAACACCATCTCCATTCCTTGTCTACACTCCACGGTCCACACTGTCTCAAGTTTTTCACGCCCCACCAGCATGTACATAAGCGGCGCCCGAGTGCTCACCATGGCGGGCCTACGACAGGATTCGCTGCCGCTGTCTATACCCTTGAAGAGATCATGACGACGCAGAACCTGCGTCTCTCTCACTGTCGAGACGGGACCATCTTTTACTGCCTCTTTTTCGCTCTACAAGTTTGCAGGAGCAGGAGCAAGAGCAATAGTGGAATACCTTCCTTGCAACAGTTTAAGTATCCTCCATTGTCTCTTTGTTTTTATGTAGTGTGCGACGTTGAAGATGTCGATGGACATATACTGAGCGTCTGTAACAACCAAGCTCAGGTTTGGGAGAATGGAAACACTTCGTGGCAAGATTTCATGAACAAAATCAGTTTTGCTCAATATTCATGTATTTCATTATTAAGTGCATTATTTTATTTCTTGTTTTTTCCCCCATTTTTTTCTTCTTTCTTCATCTTCGTGATTACAATTTGAATCAAGAAGTGTTAACATGAATTATATTTCAGTCTAGGAATTTATGACATAACTTATAAACATAAATTCCTAGATTGCAATTTCAAATCCCTTAAATGTGCAGGTTGTGATAATAAACTATGAAGTGTAGATCCAACAAATAATTGGATAATTTTGTGAAAGGAACGATTGCAAATATTTTGTCTTCAGATGATACTTATATGGCTTGATTGTATGGTGACATACGCATATAATTTACTACAGAATACTTATCCATTCACGATGGCTACGAAAGTGCTTTCGTGAGTTATGCTATGGGTGAATAAAATGTCATTAATATTGGCCCAAAATATGTATTCAAATTCACATATTAATATAATTTTTTGCAGAAAAAGTCACCCATCCACTCTACTCACTGATCTCAATAAGATCCGAAGCTTCAGGTTAACAACAAAGCTTGCATTGTTCGGGTAACCTGGATATTCTAAGTTATAAATAAATAAATAAATAAATAAATAATAGCAAAGACAGAAACAAAGCAGCAACTGAATGTTGTGGAGTGGGTAGGCAAGGAGGGGCAGGGGTGCGTTAGAAGATGGGAGATCCGAGTGGTTTTCTCTGAATGTCGCATCATTCAGTGCCCAGATCACCACCACAGCCAAGTGGTTTTAGGATAACGGCATCACCAGATAGGCCTAAATTCACACCAGGGAGCTTTTTTAAGCAGGTCCAGGAGCTCTACGACGGAGAATTCATGTATGAAAATGGTTATGTGTGCACAGGACTGTTGGGTTCAAGCTCTTGGACGTGCAAAGGTACTACAGTGTACACTTGACAGAGCCTGGAATATGTAGCCACTCGTGAACGTACATACAGGCAGTCGAAGTACGCCTGTACTGCGGAAGTTGCTGGTAGCACAATGTATTTTGTCCGCTGGCCTGAGCTCGGGCTCATGTTGAGAAGCGCCATGACGAGGTTGACTGAGAGAGTACAGGAAACTGGAAAATGGGAAAATAGGAATAAGAAAAAAGAAAAAAAAGAAAAAAAGAGAGCGTTTTCTGAGGCTACTTGGTCTTGGAAGTTAATTTGCAAAGTGGTGAACACGGGGGAGCTGGATTTGGGCATGCAGACGCTGGCCTGGGAGAATGTGTCCGCGACGACTGGGTAAGCGCGACTGTCGAGCAAAGTCGTCGTGGAGTGGGTGTCTTGCTCGTTGTCCGTCTCGGTGGTTGCAGCTCCAAATTTGTCTCCGAAGGTTCGTTGGCAGCCTGCACAGCTGGAAGAAGAGCTGGAAGAGGGGGTGGCCCATGCCTGAAATCCAGGAAGGAAAAACTTAACCTCCCTCTCTGGGACGGCCAGCGGTCAAAGATAACAAGCAAAATTCTCAGGCTTTACTTTCTGGTCTCAACGCACTGTTGTGATGCCCTCTCCTGCCCTTCGCCTCACAGCTAGGCCACACAACTGGGCCCGAAGAGCCTGGCTAAGGCCCCCTCCAACAGGCAAGGAGTAAGTTCCTCCTACTGCAACCATTCGCTCGCAAAGCGGCGCCCCGTTCGCTGGCTCCGTTTCAGTCTAACCAGCGGGCGAACCCACCTTGTCCAGCTTCATGCATAATATCCCTTCTAATCTTCGTTTAATTTTCTTAACTGAATGTCCAGCTTCAAGCATAATATCCCTTCTAATCTTTGTTTATTTTCTTTAGTGAATGCCCTCTGCTCTTGTCTACGTAGATGCACATTGTTCTGTGTTTCAGTCTTATTCAAGCAGTGGAGAATTACCACTTGCTATCGGAGTAGAATAGTATTAAAATATGGGAAATTTTGTGAACAAGTCGGACCTACTACCATCTTCCACATTCTCCAGCTCTGTTCGGGTGGACTGACATTGTTCAATGGCCTTGCTCCGTGGACTCATGCTTCAAGTGTCTGTGCCATGCCTGCTCACATTGACTTCACATCCACCTCATGATGGGGCATGACCGACGGCCTCCGTGGACAAACCCGCAGCCAGCACTTTTGCTGGAGTAAATTGTAATTTATTCTCCTGGAATACCTGTCAGCTTTCTTCGCTTTGAGAGTAAAGGTTGCTAAGACGGTGGCAGGTTCCTCTTTCCAGTTCTAGTGGATTGTTGCTGTGTCTCATTATATATACTCACTGCATCTGCTCTCAAGAGCTTAGTTGGCAATGGCTGGTGAGAAGGTCGTGTGAGTGGTGGGCGCCTTCCATTCTTGAGTGCTGTGGGTGCAGGCCCCCAACTCTCCCGTCGACAGAACATGTGATGATCCGCCCGAGACATTTGGCTATGTGAGGGAGACGAGAAGGGGCAGTTTGAGACATACACAGAGCGATGTAGCTGCATCTGTCGTAGAATTGCTGGGATTATTGGGATTAGGGACCGTGGAGCCAGTTTCGGGGGAGAGCTAGAAACGATGGCGATGGCGGCGACTGGGTTGAGCAGCTTCGGAGGACAGAATGTGATGCTAATGCGGAACGACATGGGCAGCTCGAACTCCCTCGTGGCGATGCTTAATAGCTGCAATCCTCACGTCAGTTTCCAAGGTAGTACTCCACTCCTCCCAATCTAGAGCTTGCAGTTGAGGAATTTGACCTCAATTGTAGCGATCGGTCTATTAAATTATGAGAATGGCCAAGTCGCCGGGTGCTTAATGGAAGTATCCGATTAAGCTAGAGCCTTAGCGGAGTACTTCTACACTAGTGTAAGTGGATGTGTGCCGGTACAGAGGAATTCAATGTGCTTTGGTGCCACAGTGTTTGAGTGCGACCAAAATTTGTGGGTTTCTCTTTTTATCCCGTCATCGAGCATAGCCGTGGGTACATCTGATTGTTTGTTGTTGGTCCTGTTTCCAGTTTCGAGGTTAGGTGGAGGTCTGGAAGATGCAATTGCGGGGTGCGGGCAGAAACGACCCTTCTTCCCCACATTCGGGAACGGGCCAGGGGAGGAGCCAGAGGATGGCGACGACGGTGGAGACGACGGCTCCCAACCCGTGGAGAAGAAGCGCCGGCTTTCGTTCGACCAGGTTCGGTCCCTCGAGCGCAGCTTCGAGGTAGAGAACAAACTGGAACCCGAGAGGAAAATGCAGCTTGCCAAGGAGCTCGGCCTGCAACCTCGCCAAGTCGCTGTTTGGTTCCAGAACCGACGCGCACGCTGGAAAACGAAACAGCTGGAGCGGGACTACGAAATGTTGAATTCTGGGTACATCAAACTGAAGGCAGACTTCGAGACCGCTCTCCGGGAGAAAGACGTCCTCAAGGCTGAGGTTAGTACACCCTCCCCAATTTCTCTCAACTCATTCGGATACTGATCACTCCTTTCCTTGCGATCGTGGGTGACGTGAGAGTTAATCGCGGTCTCTTCTCTTCCTTCAGGTACAGCGTCTCTCGGGGAAGACAAGTCCCCAGGGTTCCCAATCTTCGCAATCCGCGGACTCTTCCCAATGTGAGAGCGACTCACATTGCATGCCAGACACAGAGGAGTCGCCGAAACTGGGCAAGAAGCCTTACAACCTCGCGATTACCAAGGATCACCACCACACGAGATCCTCTCCCACCATGACCGTCTGCTCGACACCCAAGCTCGAGGTGGAGAAGACGTCGACAAGCTCAGGAAGCAACTCCAGCGATCTACTCGACGCTGATAGTCCTCACACCTCGGACAGCAACCCCAGTGACGAGGAGAAACTGGCTTGCTGCAGCCAATTCCCTCCTCCGGAGAGCCTAGTGGGACCCCTCGGCGTTGACGACGATGTGAATGCTTCGCAACAATCCTTCCCGGTGAAGCTTGAGGAGGGCTGCCACGCCTTCCAAGTGGACCCAAATTGTGGCTACTTTTTTGCGCCTGCCGTGGAGCAGAGCGTACTGCCATGGTGGGACTGGCCGTAAGTGAACTGATCACTTGGAGCCTTCCAACATTTTTTGTGTTCTTTTTCCCCCTTCTTCTTGTCACTTGGTTAGTTCTCTAATTTTCCTTCTTTTTTTTCTTTTTTTTCTTTTTCTTTTTCTGTTTTTTATTTTATAATTTCTCCTTCCTGGTCTGTGTGAGAATCAGCCTGGTTGTATTTAATCAATTCTCGTCCGCGAACACCTCTAGAGATAATCTATATCTGTAGTGTCTTGCTGCAACCTCATGTCGAGCGGCAGAATTGTGTGATATGTGATTTACGGATATGCAGGATTATGAAAGCTCATAAGGTAGGACAACACTGATTTATAGGAGTGATAAGCTATGGTCTTGCTGATGCATCTCATTTTGTACAATTTCCAAAAGCGAGGGCAAAATGACCTCGGCATCAGTGCTTGATAGAAGACGGGTCCTCCAGTAGTTCGATTACTAGATCCGTAGCCACGACAAATAAGTGACTGCAAATGATCTCAAAAGCAAGATCTGGTGTTAGTCTACCTGACTACAGTTGGGTGTTGATCGTGTTGGATGTATAAACACAACGAGTTCGGAGAAAAGATCTTGGTGTTCGGTAAAAATATTATATTGCAGCTTCTTTGTTGCTACATGTGCACATGGAGCTATGTTTTCCAAGAGACTTTCTTCTCGAAATAAAGAAGTGTCTTACAAAGTATTATACCGTTACCTCATCCCCTTGTTGCTTCGTACCTGCGTCTTCTTCATGTTGGATTTTGTTCGTTAGTAATTTGAGGTGTATGATATCATCAGTCGACTAATCAGTGGGTATACGGTCACACGACTTTTCAAGTGACCGAGTACCTTAAGGCAAGCAACACGATTTCTACGGAAACTGTCTGATTGTGTTGAATTTCCCAAGTATTGGGTGATATATCTACATTTCCAACATAAATGAATAGTAGAGTTCGTGTGGAAATCTAAACCGTTTGTCTACCGGCATTATAATCTCACGATATTCAAATCGCATGGTTGCTTCTCCCCGCTTGTTCAAGCAACATTTTTTGAGCACTACCCATATTACTAAACCGTAAAGGCCTTGCAACACATGAGATAGTCGTGTTAACCGGGGATCATGTTTCTAAACAACCAGCTCGCTTGAAGTTGCATCTCGCCGGAAGGGTTGAAATGTGGATTGGGCACTTCCGGAGCAATTATTCAAGCCAGCAATGTTTCCATTCCTGAACCTACACTTGGAAAATTCCGACAAAAAAGCTTCCGAAAGTCTTTAATCTAGCAACGTTAGTCCAGTTCTGTCAGAGGCATAGTGTTTCAGCATTGCCCAATTCCTACTTCGTTCACCTAAAAGCAGAACCCGGGGTGATAAGATGACTTCGCAAAAGCTCATAGAAATCGTTTCGAGACTTGTCACAGCCAACTAGCAAGCACAATGGCAGAGTACTTTTACACAACACCATGCAGTACACACACACACACACACATACAAACATATACAACCAAAAAGAATTAAATAAAAGTTAAACAACACACGCAGGATTCCTGATCGGAGAAAATGAAAGCCCGACACCTGCATGAACTTTTGAGGGAAAGGACACGCGTCCGGACAAAAAGATACATTAAGAGATTAATCAGGGAGTAATGTGGACCATGCAACCAGCACATTAGCGCAAACCCCGACCTAATCAAAAGAAGGAGCATAGGGGTTTGGGGCGAAGCACGAGTGTGTCACCTGGGCACGAGAAGAATACCTGGTCGTCTCTCCCCCCTCACGGTTGATGCATCGCAGCATCCGCTGGAGCACATCCCCACGCACTCTGCCAGCCTAGCAATTGTATAATTTTGGCAGCAACAACCAAAAGCAGTGGTGCTTGGTAGATCTTACAAGATGCTATTCCAAGACCAGCAGCCGACATGGATGCCTGGTGGGACCCCATCTCCAACTCCTTTTTTTCTAAGATATCTCTCTCTCTCTCTATATATATATATATATATATATATTTCTATATACACAAGCACATATGTTTTTGTGTGTGTGTGTGTGCCGCATAATGGACGCATGGAAAGATGCACCGACAAGGAAATCACATCATCTGCATCCCACTCGAAATTCATATGAATTTGTGTTGGAGTGTGGATGCCACGGTGCTCAATCTCATTACGCCCCCCTCTTCCTTTCTCCCTTTGCATTGGATGCCGCTGCTACAGCATCACGAGGGCCCAAGTCCTATTCCACAATCTTGATGTGGGTGTTGAAATCCCACTACCTCGCAGGATTCGCAGAGAATACTCTGCATGCTTTTACTGCCTTTGCATGGTCATCCCTTGTTTGCATTGTCTTCTGGCTATTGTGCCTTCCTTCCTTGTTGCAGCCCTTGGCTTCACCATGTCGTTGGCTCTCCTTCTTCTTCTTCTTCTTCTTCTTCTTCCACTGCCATGTGAGAACACCATGAGCCAGCCATAGCTATGGCGTCTCCCCACAGACTGTGCTCCAGCTTGTCTGCTTGCATTCCTTGTCCCCCATGGCTTTTCACTTAGTCTGCTTCTTCCTTCCTTCATTCCTTCCTTCCTTGTGTTTTGAATGCATTGTGTGCTTGTTTTCTGTGTGGGGAAGTTGTGATCGGGCTTGTTTCTATATACCAGATTGTGTTCTGACTTGTGAGTGTGATTACGTGAAATTTGTGTTTACGGGTGGTTTCAACTTCTTAAAATCATCGCATTTTTTTAAAAAGTTTTTGGATGTTCAGGATTCAACAGCCTAGCGTGGTGTTGGGTGCACAAAACGAGTTAATAAGGTCATGCAAGGTTAATGATTTTTGAGGATTTTACTTTCAATAGGTTTTTTTTGTTGTGGGTGGAGATCTGTGGTGGTGTTTTGGAAAACCTATGTTGGAAAAACTTAAGACATGAAGAAAGTTGTGAAAGATAAAGGTTTTTTAGATTTAGATTTTGAGGAAAGCTTTTTGGCTGTCAGTTTAGTAATTCTTAATGAGGTGTTAAAAGTTGTAAAATAATTGAGTTGAACATATTTGCGTTACATTTCTAATGGAATTATTTATGAGGTGCAAAATTGTTTGTAAATTTACATAAAAAAATTAACAATAACTAAAACATTTAAATTACAATTTTTTTAAGTTATGAATTTGACATTGTTCAAATTATTTTGAAACCATTATCATACTATAATAACTTTAAATTTTAGAGGCAAGAATTACAACATCAAAACTTAAAGCATATTGAATTTTTTTTTCTATTAAATAATCTTTAAGATAAATATAACTGTTAATTATAAAATTTTATTTATTTATTTATAGCTAATTCAAGAGTATTTAAATACATTCTTTTGATGAAATATTAAATTCGTGATTATTAAATCTATTTGATAATTATTTTTAGATATTATTAATAATATCTTTAATTACATGATTGCTGTTTCTTAACTTAAATAATACTTATAATGTGTGGAAATATTTTTTTCTGGATTTAAATTTATATTTTATATTTTTGAATTCTTTGTACAAAATTTTGAAAGCTTTTGGTAGAAAAATGTTCTATTTTCGTCTTGGTAAAAATATTTTGATCAAATTTTATTAAAATTGATAGCCGAATTCAAAATTATAAATAAATTTGAAGAGAGAGTAGTTACTGAAGATTGATAAGTATTATTCATCATAAAATATTTCCAAGTTGTGGAGGTTATATAATCAACATATCTTAATAATATATTTATGTAATATATAAAATAAAAAATTGTCCTTTTCACTTTAGACACCTTTATGATAAATATGTGTTACTAAATTACCTTTGGCTTTTATAGATATAAATGGTAAACTTTAGAAATATATAAGATAATTTACAAATATTAAATGAAGGTTTTGTATTAAATTCGCTTGTCTTGGAATCTTTTAAATATGTAAAGTAATTAAAAAATATATACCATTAATTTTATTTTCTATTTATTGTCATTTTAAATAAAAATTATAAAAGAAGAATTAAATCAATTATATTATTCAACTTCATTTTGATTCTTCATGTAAAAATGACACTCTTTATACTGAAAATTTTCAATGTCTTAATTTACTTTTAAGGAAATATTCTTAAAATATTTATAATTTTTTTAATAATCGTAATAATAATAATAAAAGGTGATTTTTTTTTAAAAAAATAACTAGCAAATATTTTAGATGTTTTAGTATTTTTATAAAAAAAATAAAATTGAATTTATTCTATTAAACTACAATAAAAATTTACAATATTCATTAATGTATTAAAACTATTCTGTCTATAAAAAAATTAGTAAATTTGAAGAATATTCTAATATAAATTTAGAAATAAATAAAACATTTAATACTTACAATGCATCAATTTTGTTAGCCATTGCAACAAATACTTCAAATAATAAACCACAAAGATAACTCTTGAAAAAACCTTGTCTCTTAATAATATGAAGTTAAAAGTAAAATACATAAAATTTGATTTTATATGATAATAATTTTTCACAAGAAAAAAATCTAGTTTAGGCACCTAAAAGAAAGCTTGTGTTTATATTATGAAGAATTCATAAGTATTTTTTTATTTGATGAATGAATATAATCTTTAAACATAGAGTAAAATTTAAAAAGAAAAAAATATGTTAAAAAATAAATTTTCCGATTAGAATAAGTATCATATAGCTAAATCCTTAAAAATCATGTATTATTATGTGAACCTTATTTTTCTTTATAGTATATATTAATTTAATATCTAAAAATAATATAAGTTTTATCTTTTTAAAGTAGAACATAAAAACTCTAATTATTTTAAATAATTACTTGTTGAGTATCATTAAATATCCTTTGTAAAACAAAATTAAACTTGTATAAATGAATATTATAGATAGCTAATCTTTTGTTTTTTAGGGACGTCACCTATAAAATCCTTGTAGTAGAAGTAGTTATACATAATTATAAAAATTTTAAAAATGGTTTTATATATAATAAAAATTATAATTATTTTTTATTTTTTATTTAATATTATCTTTAAATTAAATAATTTAAAGGATAACTAGGATATTTTTAATTTCTATAAGAAAATTTCTTGACTTACATAAGAAATAAATATATTGATCAAATTTAATTACATTCAAAAAAATTATATCGCTATTTAATGGAGCAAGAAAAATTTTGCAAGTTACAAAAAACCAAAACCTTCAATTATGTATCATTTAAAAATTATGTAAGTGAAGAATTGAGTGATTTTTTATATTAAAAAATATATAAATATTTCATCCAAACTTTCTCTTTTACAATCCTTTAGAACAATCTATCATTTATGCAAAAGAAATTAATTTCTTTAATACATGTATTAATAATAGTATCAAAATTATTTTTTAAATGTATGTATGACAATTGTATATTAGGCTTTCAAAGTTGTCTTCCTTGCAAATCTGAAAATAAATCTACAAGGTACCATCCTCAAATCCTAGAAAGTCTTTATGCTATCTATAATTAATAGATAGCTAAGCTTTGAATAAAGTATCTAAAGCTTTAATAAATCGTTCAAGAATTACACTCACCTAGGGCATCATAATAAACTATTAGGCTTGAATTCATTCATTTATATAAACCAATAGTTTAATAACACCTTATAAAAAGACAAAGGCAAGAAATTAAAGACCACATAGAATTTACCACAACCACTTAAGCAATTTGGAGCAATAGAATGCATATTTTGATATCTAATTCATCAAAAGTTTTAATAAAAACAATGAGATATGTAGCCAATTAGAGATAGTTTTTGTCTCTTGTGGTTTATCCCATTGGTTTATTCCTTGTGAGTTGTTTTATATAAGAAACTTAAAAAATCAATATCTCTTGAAAATATATATATATATATATATATATATATATATCTTAAGAAGTGTATAAAGATTATTGTAGATTTAAAAAAATTGACCATTAAAAATTGTTAAATTCCACCATTGATTAATTAATTAATTAATTAATTTAAAATAAATTATCAACTAAAGTAAATCTTTGAAATTTAATAAAATTTATCTCACATCAAAGAGCAAGATAAAAACAGATTAATAGACAAAAAAATAGATTTTTTTAAAAAATAAAACATTGAATTTTTAAAAGTAAATTTATTGATTTAAAATTTAAAATATTATAGTTTTTAGGATAAAAGAAAAAAATAATAAAATAACTCTGTTTCTATAGTTAAATAATAAATAATTATAAATATTAAATATATATATATATATATATATATATATATATATAATTTTAAGGTTTAATGATAGCATCAACCATAGCTGCTATTTTAAGTTGACTTAAATTTTTATTACTATTTTTTGTAAATTTAAATTCATTGGGATTTTCATTAAATAAAGAATTATAAATAAGATTAGATAAAACATTTTTATTTTATTTATTTACATATAAAAAATATTTAGTAACTAATACTAATCACAAGATTTATATTAAAGAATTATTTGAAAATAAGGTTTTATTTTAAGAATGATGTTAATATCTAAATGACACTTTTAGTCTAATTACAACTTATTTTCATCATAAACATATTAAATATTTTGTGATAGCTTTTGTCTTGAAGCATAATTGAGTTTGTTATGACATGTCTTTGTAATAATTATTTTTTAATATTATCATAAATTATCAAAAAAAATTAAATATATTATTTATAATTTTATTTCTTTTAAAATACCTTATTTATAAAATAAATAATTAATTAATTATAATGGAAGATAAACATATTTAGCACCATAAACTTAAAATAAGCTCTTAGTATTTGATGAAATTATTAAAAGTAGATACAAAATCTTATCAAGTTCTAATTATTTTATTCTAAAATAGATTTTAAAATCCCAACAATTATCAAAAGTGGTATTATTTTTTAAGCATAAAAAAATATTAAAATCCCAAAATACTTATCAACTATCTTCCTATAATATATAAATTAAGATTTCTAGCTAACATCATCCAACTTATTTAAACTTTATTAGAATTTCTATAGCCACATAAAATTCACAATAAAAATATTTTACAACTTAAAAATGTGTCTTGGTTATCTTGTGGTCTTTAGAAAGATTCTACATAACTTTCTTATCACCTAGTATACATTAAAGCAAAATTAAATCAATCTTATATTGTCATTCTTATTCTTGTAGTCTAAAAAATAGACCAAGATTCTTTAAATCTTTTATTTATGATAGTAGTTATTTAAGTATCTATTAAATTTAAAAACGTGTATTCACTTAAATATTAATTTTTCATGTTCTAATACTTCTTTTTATATTATATACAAACATAATATCTTTTGACAAGTCTATATAAATTTTTTTTTTCTTTTTGTACTAAAACATGGTTGTATGCTCCTCTAAGCAATCTTAATTTTTTTGCCAAAATTTCTCTAAATTTTCTAAAACCAATCATAACATACTAGTATTATTCTAATTTTGATACATCATTAGTTGTTATCTATAGCTTTATGTTGACTAATGTTTTGGACTTTGTGTATTAAATTATAAAAGATAAAAAATAATAATGATATTTCTTTTTAACATTTATTACTTATACATAGAATAAATGTTATTTTATAACATTGTTTTTACCAACAAGGTAATATTTTTCATAGCTACAAATAGAAAAAACAAATTAATAAATTAAATTAATATGTAATTTTTTTTATTATCTATTAAAAAATTTCTTTTAAATCCTTTTAGTTTATAGTAGTTGAAAGAAACTTATTAATTCAGTCTATAAAATATTATAGTAAAACTATTGGCACTAAAAATAAATTCTTAAGATATACAGTTTAAAATGAATTTATTATTTTTTTATATTTATAGAGTACAAGTTGAATATTTTATCATTCTTATAAAAGGAATTAGAAGGTACGTTTTTCTACCAAGTATAGGAATTAAGAGCCACTTCTCATCAGCTACAATCACATGCAAGTTGTTACAATTTAACAAAATAATTGATCATAAAGTACAATTTTAATTGTAAACTATAAATTTTTGTCTCAGTGTTTTTTTCTTTTTTTCAATTACAATTTCTAAACATGGTTATAAATATATCTAATAATGTATTCTTTTAAAAAGTTGTGATTTTTCTAACCAATACCACTATGTTCATTTTTATTTTTTTTATGAAATTGCTCAAACATACTAATTTTTGGTTCCTTTGTATTAGTTGCAAAAACATTTATGAGATTCAATTGTATTGCATAGCTCTTGGTGTGTCCTTTTTTTACTTTGATTTGTAATATAATCAAAGTAAAAGCTGCATCAGCTTAGCACTGCGTTTGCTTCTAGAATGATCACCTAATTCGATACCCACAGCTGCCCGAATTAATCGCTGTGAACCCCAACTTGCCGGCCAAAGTCTACCGCTAAATTATGTGCTACTTTTGTCGACACTTTTGACATTCAAGATCACGCACTACCAGCTTGGTGTGCGCTAACTCGACGTCGACCACTGGAAGAAAACTGTGACTCAAGGCTGCTGGGTCCAAACAATAAACCTTGTGAACAAGGCTGCCCCCTCGCTCGATGGGTTCACCACCGAAGAGGTTTACAGTCCGCGAAGAGAATCTGAAACCACCCTGAAAATCTGATATTGCCCCTACATCGACCGATTCTCGAAACCACTAACAACAATCTAATCGACAGAATGCATGGAACTGGCGATGAAGCGGGAAATGCGAAAACAAGGAATAAGTCTGATGTAAGCACAGTTGGTTGCCGATAATATTCACCAACAAAGCCAATGAGAGAGTTTCAGTACAGTCAATATCGCTCTGTTCGACACTGCAAATCCAGGACCACAATGTTCGCAATTGGGAGCAGCTGAGGCTGGTTTCGGTAGCACTTGCCTGACACTATATGGTACTCGGAGGAATTTTTATGAAATATAATTTGATTTGTTTTTATTAAAAATTTCTAAGAGACGGTGATTAATTCTTTATTATTACAATTGCTTAAGAATAAGAACTTGGCATTAACAATTGTTCCAAGATGTGAATTTACAACTTGAACATTTTATTTTTTTTCTATAAAACACTTTCATAACTTCAATTTTAAATGCAATGTAATCAGATTTCTAGCTATATATACATACAATTACAAAGAAAACAAATTTAGATTAATAGACATCCACAACTATTAAGCCTTGCCATGTGTTAAAAAATCTAACAAATTGTAATCGTTGCTAGAAAGTTTTTGCAGTTCTCAACTTTTTGTAACACAAAACATATATTTTTTTTGTGTGTTCTTTAGATTTCTTGAGATGCACCAAAATATCAATCAGCTAACAAATAACAAAGTCATTAAGAGAAACAAAGAAAATGTCATTCATAAAATGTTGATAGGCAACTGGCATATTCATAAATTCTAAAGCCGTAACATTGTTTTACACCTGCGTCTTCCATACACTTGTATATCATTGGAGCAGACACCATATATGAACACCAACAGTCACCTTCTGGATACAAAATGAAGCACTTAACAAGTGCATACCAGGACACACAATCCTTACGAGCTTCTTGTTATATGAAAGAACCACCCGAGGTTAAAATCAAAACTTGGATAGCCTTTTCCTGATGCGTCAGCACTACCTTACCCTTAGAGACTAGGAGGCCGGATAGCTCGCCTACAACCTTAAGTCTAAATTACAATCTCAGAATAAGATACACTTTACATAGATCTTGATAACTAAATCTTAAACCCGCTATGTACAACTCAATCTCATAAAAATGGTGGATTATGATGAACGGAAAGCATCTGCAACAACCACACTACTAACATCGCTACGTGGTTCAAACTCGGATGACAGGGTTTTGACTGAGGACCTTGTGTCTGTATTTGAATCAAACTCGGATGGTATTTCTCTGATTGAAGTTTGAGTGCTTCGTTGATTTCGCTCTGAGAGAGTTTCAAGCAGCCTCCGTGATGTCCTCCGCCTGGGAGGCTTAAAATCGACATCATCGATCTGCAACATAGCAACACTGGGTCCTCAATCATCTGACAAGCTGTAGTTTTCGATATTACTTACGGCATCAATGACCAGATACAAGAGCTCATCTGGTACATCAGATAGAAGCATTCATGCATATTGAAGGTGGATAGATATCACTTACGTTAGTGCCATTTTCAATCAACTCTGCCAAGGTGAGATCATTCAAGGCACCTTCCTCGTCCCCAAGCAACTTTTTCACCTTTCCACGCACTCTGAGGAACACACCCACAAGACTCCGTTTTTACTCAGACGTCTATCACACATGTAAACCAAGTCCTCTAAATCTTTCAAGAACCTGTAGACCTTTCCAAATTCACAAACTTGGATGTAATCGCAAAAAGCAAAAAGCATTTGATAAACACACCCTAGTTTTCTGTAAATGTAGCTAAGTAGATCCAAGTAGACGTACCTCAAAGTGAAATTGTTATTGGGTTCAAGATCATCAGCACTATTTAGATCCGCCAGAGCACCATGAAGGTCACCGAGTTTTCGCTTCACATCACCTCTTACTCTGCAAATGGACTTTCGAATGAGTTTACAAACCCCATATATTTGGACGTATGGACGAAGTACAAAAGTTGTCGATTCACGTGTTACCAGTTTTGTTTAAAATCACCAAAGTATCATTAAACCATACCCTAGACCTCTTAACTTGAAAGGAACACAACAACTACTATTTGCGGAGAAACTTGTCAGCTCACAAAAAGCATGTGATCATGAAATGGCTATTAGACAGATTAACAAGGAATATGAAGTTAGTTTAACATACCCAAGGATCCAACTGCTTTGCGGGCTGAGTTCATTGGCCCTGTTGAGATCTCGGAGTGCATCTTTGTAATTGCCCAGCTTTCGTTTCACGTTGCCTCGAGCTCTGTTCAAACAAAGTTTCAAACTATACATAATCAGCCCAACGATTGTTTAAATACTCCTGCAACAACCAACATGATTACCTGATCCAGACTCTGAAAGAAAATATTGAACACAAAACGTGCAATGAAGACAAAATTGGATACCTGAGCGTCACATGGTTGTTTGGCTCGACTTTATCGGCTCTATTGAGAGCCACGAGGGCTCCCTTGTAATCATTCAACAAATATTTGATTTTCGCCAAAATTCTGAAAGAGACAAGAGTTATCACCCAGTTTAGCATTAAGAAATGTCGTAGTGCTGTGCATGACAAGGATTTAAACTTGTCAACATCCATGTATGCTAATGTAATCAAAACCCCATATATTAAGTTAGGCATGTACTTGAGAGTGTTCTCATGGTTACGCATAGCACGATCTGCTGCTTGCAAATCCGTTAAAGCCTCTTCATAATCTCCCATCTCATATAACAGCTCGCCACGAGCTCTGCACAAACCACATTTAAAATTTACCTTAGGTACGAGGTGCTAAAACTGACTGACTAAGATTGAATAATTGAAGTGTGTGATAGTGCCTATGAATGTGAACTAGCTATGAGATGACACAAAATTCAAAGACAGATAGTAACCTACGTAAGCCAACTGATTCTTGACAAAACCAGCACCAAACCATCAATTGTTAAAAATACTGCAATATCAGAAGAAATTACCTCAAACCACAAACATCATCAGGTTGCATTTCTAAAGCTTTGTTCAAATCTGCAAGCGCAGCTGGAAACTCTTTCATTTGGAACTTCACCTCTCCTCTAATCCTGCAGTCACAATAGTATCAAGAAATCACGTTCAGTGCCTCAATTCGCAAAGATCAGACAGAGGAGCTTAGCAGAGGAATTCAAATTTAGTCTTTCCACGGGATGAGTAGAAGCTGATACACGATAAATTATTCAAAGAAGTTTTCCAGGGAATTAAGGTATCCTAAGGACTTGGACCGTCGTCATAGAGGTAGAAGACCTATACAAAGAACCGCTTGTTGAATCGAGCTCCATAGCTTTCTTTACATCAATAAGGGCTTGATCTAGTTTACCAGCACGTAACTGCACATCTGCTCGATACCTGTCAAAATTGTCAAAATATTGAATTAAGCGTATACTCACCAGGAAAGCAGTTGTACATATTTCCCGCCATCCATTACATAGACTAATTCTAAATTTAAGTAGCTTAAGATTTGACCACCAGAAATAGGTATAACTGCCACTACTATGTAGAACAGGTTAACACAAATGATATCTGGAATGCTTCCTGCTCAACTTAACCTTAAGATTCAAAGTACTAGTCTCAGCACCTGAGGATTGAGGAACTTTTAGGCTCCATTCGATGAGCCTTGTTAAGGTCAATAAGCGCCCCTTCAAAATCACATAGATTGAATTTCACTACGCCCCGAACACTGCAGAACAATAATCATGACTAACAAATTAATAAAGAGAACCACCAGTATTCTGAACAGGAGATTCAGATATCTTTTCTAAGACTCTTATTAAACTGATTATACAAAGTCAGGCACTTGGTAAGCCTTCAGCTGCTTGATTTGTTGCCAAATCAGCAGCTTCTCTCCTCACATGTACATACCGAAGCACATCCAGGTCGTTCGGCTCGATACGATCTGCAGCATCTAGATCCACCAAGGCCCCAGCATAGTCATGGAGATAGCGCTTAACTCGCCCTCGAAGTCTGCAACACATCAAATGAAATTACAAATCGTTATGATTTTCATGACCCACCTGTTCCAGTTTTAAAAGTCAAATAAAAAAAGGGAAGACGACAAAAAGAAAAGGACCTCTCACACGCGCCACCGTCCTCATGCAAATTGATGGAGTGAGAGAAGATCCGCTTCAAAAACTGCTCAACTAAGAAAACAATTGCAGTCATCGAGGTGACACTGTTCACTTGAACTGGTCAACGATTTTATCATTGCGTCTTTCCTTCTAACGATTGTGATATCCAAAGCATTGTGGCTTCGAAACAATGTGCACCACATTAATTGAAGTTTAGAAAATAATAGAACTAAAAATTACGAGACAATGCGGTTAACAAAACACATTATGGTGATTAAGTCCCAACCAAAAAATCCAGCGGGTTGGATCCTATCTGCTGAAATGTGGTTCGCAAGCCCCATTAAAATCTAACTGACACAATTGTAATAAAGAATAACAAAGCCAATTTGCAACATAGAGTAGCCTTTTAAATAGCATGGCCCACAATAAACAGACCGAAGCGTGTAGATCGAAACTTTAGGAGGGACCCAGAAAATTGTCAGGTCTCAGTGGGGTACAAGCTAAGCTTGGAAAAAGTGCATGAAACCAAGTATACTACTCAAATCCCAACAACTGCAAGCTTTCGGTGACAACATATTGTAAACGGGGAAATATAAATGAGGCAATTGGCAGATATCGTGCCGCATGAAGATCCCCCGATCCACCACCATATCCACAATAGCTGACTCTTACCCCTTCTTCGAAACTAAATGTATAATTTGGAAACCACATAACGTAACAAGTACTAACAATGCTAACAAAGTAGAAAATGGCCTCCAAAGAAGATCATCTTCTCGCTAACTGGAAAAATGTGGTTTCCAAATTCGAGAATTGAAAAATACACAAAGGACGGGACGTTAGGGTAAAACTTTCATGGAAGAGGGCCGGTACTAAAGAGTAAGTTAGTGCTTTGTGATACCTCAAAGTCCACATGTCGTTCGGTTGCAAACGATTCGCAGCATTCAGAACTTGCAAAGCGCCACGACGATCTCCAAGAGCCGATTTAGCGGCGCCCAAAGCCCTGAATTCCGCACAGAAGAGCCGTCAGCTAAAGCAGCAGCACCCAAAGTTCACATCATTGATACAAAACAGGACGCGTGGTACATCTGAGAGAAAAAATAAACCCAAAAAATCGCAAAATACCTCAAGGTGAAAGTGTCGTCGGGTCTCAGACGATTCGCGCGAGACAGATCATTTAATGCCCCTTCGTAGTCATTCATCCAGCACTTCACGTCTCCACGCAGCCTTCATCCACCACAACACAGAGTCTGAGAACAATATGCGCCATTCCAAGCATTTCAGTGAAACGTAAGAAGCTTTGGGGTTTTGATGCTGATTTAGTGCAGGGAAGAAAGTACATACTGCAGTATGAAGCTGTTGTTGGGGTCCAGAGAATCTGCCTTGTTCAGATCAGCAAGCGCGCCCGGATAGTCCTTCATCATAAATTTGATGACGCCCCTCGACCTTCATACCAACCATGTGTGATAAATAAACAAAAAAATAAACAACTAGTTTGATTTTCCCCCACTTCTTACAATGCCGAGAACTGGCAACTCGGCAGCCCCTCGACTAAAGAAACCGCCCCATTACAATAATTCGAGCAAACCGCCCCAATTCGAGCAAACCAACTACAGAAACTTCACGAGATTAGTGCCGTGAAGATCTCGTGTAGCCAACCTGAGGGAGAATGCACGAATGTTTTTGCATCCGGCTGGGGCGCGTAACAGCTTCTTAGCTTTGAGCTTAAAACGCCAGCAGTAGAGAGAAACAACGGGACTTTCCTTCGGAGCAGGGGGCTCGTCCGCTACAACCTTCCGATTTCGACTATCTTCAGAAGAATTCCACAGTGGGTCGATCCCCAGAGAGCGAGACACCAAGTCCACATTCCGCTGCAAACTAGTGAGACTAACATCAAGGCTGGAGGGTCGCGAGTCACTCTTGGTGCCGAGCTTCTTCTTCACATGAGTTTCCAGCACACCGATCTGGTTTTTGAATCCCGACAGCTGCTCTTTCAAAGCGAGACGCTCTTTAGGTGCGTCCACGACCGAGTCCAACACGGATGCAATTGTATCAATATCACCCATGATTTGCGAGAAGACGTCATCTCCGCTAACAGTTCTACTCGTGCTTGCACTGTCTCCTTGAGTCCGATCCATCACCAAAGCCACCACTACCCACACGAAAATTCACACACATAACCCAACTCCCACCCCCATTCCCAACAATTCACTCACCCCAACGACAATAAACCACAAGACACCATTTCCACCCAATGTGCATATAGTCCCTAAGACTCTTGGCACACTTCCAACTACTGTTCGAATACCCTAAACCCCACCTTCACCGACCAGCATCGCACGCACCACTACACTCCACTCCACCCTATCTCTCCTTCCTGGGGAAAACTCCAAACACGTAAGCCCGCAGGTTAAGCTACTAAAATGCTTCTTCTACTCCAGTGCAACTACAGTCCACACAGACAACCCACAATTTGTCAGTGTCACCACCAGAAAGGCTGTTAAAGGCTCTCACACACAACTGTGCCAAACCGCGATCTTATCACCACCACCCTGCACAGCGTTTGATGCTAGACTATCCTATGCCATCCCTGGCTCTGCTTGATTGCTACACCCCAACACAAAGAGAACCAGACCGGTAAATGGCAAGTTTCGGACTGCATGTTCATTATCAACCATGCCGTTCCTACTGCTGATGCCATCCCCACTCCGTCTATTCTCTCTCTCCGTCCACTTGATGCTCCATAGCCATGGATCCCACCTCGCCACGGCCACACCCAAGTGGCAGCGAGGTCGGTAGAGGTCGGTACCTCCCCCCCCCCCCCCCTCGTTTAGGTGGTCGGTTGCCACTGGCGTGCAGTACGAGGTTTTCACTCAGCGTCCCCTTAAGTGCACATTCAAAATCCCCCCCCCCTGCATTATTATGGATGTTATCGGTTATAGGGGCCCACCTCCACCGCGGTTTCATACCCCCTTTGTTTGCTTGGCAACTATATTCTGGCTTAACCCATTTGGTGATTTAGAGCCTTACCTTGATGTCAATTCATATCCCTTCATAGCACTTGGAGCACCCTCTTGCACAAGGAATAGAACTAATATTGTATGACTATTCTGGGTTCCTTCACATGCCCCAAGTACTACTTCTTCTGTGTTCTCCAATTTCACTCTAATAAAGATTACTTCATTTGATTTCGTGTATTAAAAAAGGTGTTGGAAACAACAACTACAGCTCTTTCTTGATTAATTGACACCTTGATAATCAAAGTTGTAGCGGAATCATGGTGTGGTAATAATATGCATGCACTCAGAAAGTTTGGAATTTATACACAATCAAGCTGGATGGAGTTTTCAAAAAAAAAAATTGACAATAAATCATTATTTTAATTTTATTAATTAGAAGAAAGTTTAACATGATAGTATGATTATTATTATTATTATTATTATTACTATTGTTATGTATACCACACATGTATGAATGAATCACAAACTCTACACTATATTTGAATTCAACAAAGTAACATGAATACCTAAGAAAATTCAATGAATGAAAGAAAAATTAAATGTTATTGTGGGAGAAAATCAAGTCTATTCTTCATTTCTAGACTTATTTTTTCACATAGTTTCACAAAAGTCAACTGCAAAGACTTCAGGGCAATTCTCAAAAGGATGAACTTCAAAAGTCTCACATGGAGCTCCATGTCATTGGCCATGCTTAAAAGGTTAAAAAGCATCCCAGCCTCAGAGATACTACACCCCAAAAAGCATCCTCTTGTATTCAACTTGAACCAAAAGAGTGGAAGAAAAAATTGCTTTTACAACTGTGTAATTTCTAAATTTAAGACCTTCAATAGTTGTGAGTCAACCCTCCAATCCCCTTCTCCATAAAGTTAAGGAAAGTCATCCATCAAGATTAAAAATATTTAAGAAAAAATTTACATACATATATATATATATATATATATATATTTCAACCTTGTACAGTGATCTAAAATATTCTCATCAACATCAGAGGGCAATTATTAAAAATACATATATAATAAACTTACAGGAAATTTCTTTGGAACATACACATGGCCTGATTTAATGAACCTTCTCCTCGAATATTGACCTTTTGACATTTTGAACTTTCTTAAAATTAAGGATTAAAAAAAACAAATCAATGTACAGCTTTGACAATGGGTGTTTAGTTTGCTGTATATGTATCCATGTCTGGCTGTCTGGCTTTCTGTCTGTCTGTACGTATAATTTGGAGAATTAATTCTACAATATTCAATTATTTTACACATGTTATTATTGACTTATTTGTAAATTAAATAAAATTTCCTTAAATCCATTTTACTCTTTTGACACCTCTTCTCACAAAAAGATGGACACAAATTTGTGAATTAACATAGCCCAGTTCACTTACTTGTTGTGTTTGTGGGGTGCAATTAGAATTGTATAACAAACCATGGATATGGTCTTGAATAATGCCGTGGACTTGAATGTATGGCAAAAATCAAAGCTCATAAAGTTAAAACTATAACACCCAATGCAGTAATTTCTTCAGGAATGGGATGTTTCAGCCACTGACCAACGGCAGGCTAGATAAGGTCCCTCTCGCTTTAATGGAATCTTTCTTTCTGCAATGCCCGCTTCAGTCTCTGGCTCAAGTCACAAAAATCCAGGCCCATGATTTGTGGGTTCTGCAGATACCTTAAACGAACCCAGATCAGATTCGCTTCAAAACCCTACAGAACCTTAGCACAAATGAAAAAAGGATGTCATTTTTGGTCCGATCTAATTCAGTGCTGAGACGAATCTTTCTGAAGAAATCAGGAGAACAAAAGTAAATAATTCCTCTTCTTCACAGTTTTATTATGCGCATCGAAAGGTGTGGGATGCATCTTCCCTGAAAAAAAGACACGCTTTTCAGGATACGCCACGGTATTAGGCACCACAGTCACACGCCCCGGCTGCTAATCAGTCCCCCTAGAACCGACCCTCCTTCCACCTCAGCAGCATCCAACTGGGAATTTAATCCTAGAGTCATGGTTTGCCATAACCTTGAGATTAAAAAACGAAATCTCCTAATCTCGTCCCTTGAGATTGTTTCGAACCCAGTGAGAAAAAAGGGATTTTATAGGTTCCTGGCCAGCTGGGCCGTTGCAATGAATAGTTAACAAACAGTGAAAAAGCAAATGGGAGCAACAACAGAAAATTATGGTGCTATTGAGGGTTAATAATATTAATATTAATATATTTATATGTGGCATTGGCGTGCAATGTAAGTGACAGAGATCATCCTGGATTTGTGGCCCTGAACTCGTGCCGTCATTATCCGAGGTCTGCAGGTAGGTCAACTGGTTTTGGCTCATCCCCACCCCCCCACATCTTTTTCTGATACCCACTAAGAGTCCTCTTTTGTACATTCATCCAATAATTCATTCATTCATCCAAATGTACGGATGCGTTCCCCCGCCGTCCATGAAATTCCCGCCACGTCAGCGTTGTCTATCTGCCTCGCCGTTTAATTTTTATTCTTTCTCCTTTGCTATTTCTTTTTCTTTTTATTGCCACCTGGGTTTTTGTTCGCTCCTAGGAATAGTTTTCTATCATTACAGCTATCAGTTCGTGAGTTCTCACGGTTTTAGGGCGCGGTTCTGGTGATGGGGTCTGTGCCTGATTGCCAGGCTCCACTGTGGCATCGCTCCATCACTGCCAAAAGAAGTTGTAAATGGGCGTCCGAGGCCTGGTTTGATTAGATCAACTCCCTACCTTTTTTATAGGCATGTCTTGATTATTCCTTAATTGTTGTTGTGATTATTCTTGTTATGTCATTAAGGTCACTAATTTAATCTTTTTTTGTCCAAGAGAGAAGAGTTCAGTGCGGGACGTATCTCAAATCATGGCCTGCTCGAGTACATAGCTTACAAGTGGCGTCTTCCTGTGAAGCCAAGAGGGCAGTGTGCCAGTCTTGTCTTCCACCTCTGGTTTCATGGCATTTTATTTTGTTTTATTATTAAATGTTGTTGTTTTAATAGTTTCTGAGGAAGCATCATTTTGATTCTTGCATGGCTTTCAAAACCCACTTGGCATTTTACTTACTTATTTATTTTTTGTTCTATATTTTGTGTCTACTAGTAGAAATGGATTTCAAATTGAGGAGGAACTTGGCTTTTCATTTTCTTAAATAAATGTTTTTGCAATGGCTGATGCTTTTTGCATGTGATTTGCTTGCAGGATATTAGACCAGTTCTTATGTTTGGCATGTATGTGTGTGGAAGGAGAATATGATTATCACAAGTTTAATGTGTTTACCTGTTCTTAAATGGAATTAATAAAACAATGGCTTTGCAAGATAGTCAACTTGAGTTTTCAAAGGAATATATATATATATATATATATATACATACATACCTACATATTTGTAATTAGAATTAGGAAAGTCACTTGCTTGAACATTTTTCATAATATTGATGCTTTCTAGAAAACCCAAGAATCAGTGTGTGTATGTCTTTTTTCTTAAAAAAACAAAAAAAACAAAAATAGACCACTAGTATATAAATGATTTATGGGTAGAGTGTTTCCATCTTATTGATACCTTGTTAGGTGGTAAAGATATTAGTATTAACAAATTTTTGTACATTAATTATTGTTATTATCTACAGTCTAAATGTTCAATTTCTGTTTTACAAATGTGTGGCAGCTTGTAACATTACATATATAAAATAAATAAATAAATAAAGAAGACTTGTGCATGCTGAAAAATATACTTCTTAAAACAAGACTGATTTTAAGTTTAAGTTCACTAAATTAAAAATTGTTAATAAACATTAATATATAATTATAAGATTTAGATGTTGTATGTAGTATCTAATACACTATACAATAGGGTTCTACAAACAAGTTCTTAGACTCAATATGTAGACAAACATTGTCCAAAAAATTTCATGTAAAGAAATCGAGTCTATGGCATTTGACATATAGCAAGCAAAAGGTAAAACACTTCCTCTAATATAGATTGTTATGTTTTATGTAGAGGACATGTGGTAGAGAAGCTCTACTACTTGGCAAGAGTAGTTCCCTACATCCTAGAGATTTATAGTTTAAGGCCAAAAGGTGGTGCTACCTTTGATTTAGCCACTGCTTTGTTAATCAATTTAAGTTGTATTATCTGAAGACATTTTCTCTTAGACTTTTGGGTACAAAACAAAATAGGCAAGCTAATTTTTTTGAACTTGCCTAAACTTTTTGTTGGATAAACATTGATGTTAAATATTCATTCTACCTAGTGTCCAATGTGAAGATTAGTTCTTCATGACCATGCATAAAGAATCCATGTTGGATATCTTCTATCTAGACTTTAAAAAATTGCACTGAAAGACCAAGAAACAAACAAAAATAATATTGGTTATTTTCAAATCTCTTTCTCTCATCTTCTTCATTTATATTGAATGTTATTTTGAAAAATGACACACATACACATATGTGTGTGTGTATATATATATATATATATATATAGGGTTTTGCTAATATTGTCACAATTTTTGGTATTGTCACTATAGTTTTTACTAATGCCACCACAACCCACCACTCACTTGACACACTTTTTTTTTTTAATTTTTTAATTTTTTTAATTTCAATATTTATTTATGAAATAAAATATTATTTTAAATATTTTTTCATATTTATTTTGTTAATATTTTCAATATATTTTATTTTTTCCAAATTATACAAAAAATGAATTTAATTTCAACAAATTAAAATTAAAAAATAAGTTGTGATAACAAAAGCAAAAACTGTGATGACATTAGCAACATCTTTTATATATATATATATATATATATATCTATATCTATATATATACATACTCATATTAACAACTAAACTAATGATTTTTCAAGGGTGTATTAACAACTGAGGCAAGCTCAGACCACACAGCCTGAGCAACAGTAAAGGAAGCCACCAAGTACAAGCTTTTCCGTCAGGCTTCTGATTTCCTCTGCCAGTGATTCAACCTGCATAACTGTTTCAATCTGGCGAATGTAATATTTACTTGTTTGTTTGTTTGTTTGTGTGTGTGTATATATATATATATATAGATATACATATACAAAGCTATCTGTATTGTGGTGCATTGAGTTTGTGAGACAACATCCGTTGAAATCTAGTGGTTGCTGCCAGCTAACGAGGAGCAACAGTGATGGATAGTGCAGATATTCCAGCACAATGCCAGGCTGCTAAGTGCATGAAGAAACAAAAGCAGAACTCAGTCTCCAGCTGGCTCACGACTGGAACTCACCTCTGTCTCTCAGGATCTGGGTCCATGATGCCCAGTCTCTCTATTTCTCTCGTCAACGGCGTCCTCACTTTGAGAAGTCCCTCATGGGTTGCACTTTGTGGCTCTGCGTGCATTTCACGACTCGCAATTCCTTTGGTACTGCAACGTCCAACCATGGCAACGTGATGAAGAAGCTAGATTTCGAGGAAACCATGCGGGGGAAAAAGAAAAGAAGGAAAAAACCAAAAATGTGAATTGATAAAAAGTGATTCTGATAGTCGATGCAAAGTCTTCCAGAGGGGAATTGGTGAAAGTGTTGTGAGGGAGAAATTCTGCTGTATCTTCGTGGCAAGCTTGCTGTGTGAGTTCCCCTAAATACCTGTTAAGGCGATGATCTTTTTGTGTCGAAGTGCAGAAGTGTAGAAGCTCACTCAGTTGATTTTTCTTTAAAAAAAGAGAACTGCTAAAACAATTTTTGTGCGCAACACGAGTTGACTGCCCATCTTTACTGAAAGAAATTCATTAGTTGAAAAATTCGGCCACCACGGAAATAGGTGGGTCATAGCTTGTGGGTTAAAACTAAAAGGGTCAAACGTGATTCTATGTTATTAACTCCAGCCTCAACTACTGAGCCTAAGAGAGAGACCTGGTTTTGTTTTTACTTTTTTTTTCAGAAGTTGGCCCTTGAGGACATAAATCTACTCCACGATAATGCCATTGGTGGTGGAGGAATCTAGAGAAATACATCATACATCCTTCAGTATCTTTGCAGTTGAGCTGGATTATCTTGACACATGAAAGTGCCAACACTCTTCAATCACTTCTGAGTAGTACATTTTTGCAATGTACTCACCTTGTCTGCTAGATGGAGTTCAACTGTTAATGACTCGTCAGAATGGTTCCTCCTAGGACAAGCTTTTGAAGCATGAGGGCGGCGACCGTGTACTGGGCACCAGAGGGTGCGTGAATGGGAGGGACAGTCCCCGAAGCTTTTCAAAACTTATCCCAGCGTTGCAATATTGGTGCACGGTGATAGCAGTCGATGACATGGCCAGCAAATTGAGCTGAGGTGGGTGAAGAAAAAATTCAAATCGACATCAATGCTTGAACCGTCGTGTCAGTTGCATCATTCTTTGACTGGGTTGCTTCATCGGAACAAACCGAGTTCACAACTTTTCGTAGCAATGAGGTTGGTAGGAAAACTCGCGAAATCAGTTGCAAAGTCCATCAGAAATCACTGCATCGAAGAAGCAAGTGTTTCATCATAGAAAGTCCTCAGATGCTACGTTTTCGAAATCAAATCTCTGATTCTGCAGAGTCTGCAAACCAGTGTTCCAGACCGTGACCCTCCGATGCATAGTTGTGGGTCAGTTTTGCTGGCGGCGGTAGTTCCGCTGATCAGTAGTCTTCCTCGCCTCCCACGAATCAGATCTGCTACCATACAAGACAACAGAGAGTCTTCTTCTTATCAGCAGTCACTTTGTCACTTGAATCATGCTACCACCCTTGACAGTCATGCTGCGTAGAACTTACACTTTTTCCATTTTGTGTTTCGGATGTCAACTAAAAATACCCAAAAAAAACACATAACATATGAAGTTACTGAACATCATTCTACATTTGCGTGTTTCATTATCAACGCTGCATCGTCTCGAGTACCTAACACCACAGATTTTCGCTCCTCGAAATCTAATATAACACAACTTGACGTTTCACCATTATTGAACCGATGAAATTGACACATTAATTCAATCTGATCAAATCTGACGTTAGATCACAACGAAGACGACAATGTTTGCACCGCATCCATGAGTGCTATGAGTCATAGGGAAGAAGAGTTCACTTTGCAGAATATACTCTGATGTTGTCGGTGATTACAAACGCACGGAAGGCCTTCATTTTATAAATCATATTTGGAAGAATGACTAACACAATTTGGGTTGCATGATAGTAGAATATGCTAAATATGCTGTAGTTCATTACACAAATTATCTAATAATGTTGACATAAATAATGAGGAGAGTGAGATGAGGCTTCGGAACACATTCTTGAGGCATAGCAGCATGCGCGTGAAGAGCCTAAAGTCATTTTTGATGCATGTCAAGATGAGTTTGAAGATGATTAATCAAACATTTTTGGACAAATTTGGAGTTGACGCATCAGAACGATATCATAGTTAACAGTAGTAGCAATGCTTGTAAATTACGTTTGAGGACTCACTACCATAACAATAAGCTTATTCAAACGCAGTGATGCAAACACTTGCAAATTTATGTGTAAAACATAAGCTGCTGGCAGTTTTAGAATGTGATTTCAATCCAACAATTGAACTCGACTTTCAACGTTTTACTTTATTATTTTCCAATTGCACATGGGACAAATTCTGTTTCAAATGTATGATTGTTCTCATGATTGGAGTGACGAAATCAATGGCAACAAAGAATGGAGGGTGCAGACGTGGAGTTTGCGGCAGGAGTTCAAGTCAGGACAGATTTGAGGCAAGGGATCGTCGAAAAGCATGGGCTATGGCGTTTCGTCCTTGCGTCTATTTACCTCTTGGGAGAAGGAGAGCCTGGAGCTGTGTTTGGATGGGGCTGCTTTGCAAATTTCAGTCGCGGATGAGGATGGGAGCAATGATTCAGCATGGGATCTCTTGCGTGAGTTGAATCTCCCTAAAATCGCACTGCAATTCCTACACGGCCATGGTTTTCAAACATTCCTCCAAACCCAAGGGCTGGATGTTTTGAGATGGAGGATGTCGTGTGGAGTGGTTGCAAGGACACCTTCGCTCTCAAATTGGTCGCAGCACAAGATTGCTCATGATAGTGATTGGTAAATGTTTTGATGCCAGCACTTTTAGATGCAATGCAATGGCTACTGTTGATGCGTACACACCAGTAACTTATTTTGACAAGTTCTGCTTGCCCCTACACAGGCTTGCGGCATGGTTATAAAACCTGCTTCAAGCTCCTACTGTGGGTTTTTGGGGAGCAACTGATTAAAAGCAAGCCACTCTCGTATACGGAGAGTTGAGCTCTCAATGGTCACATGCTGTCGCGGTTGTAATGTTAAGTCCTAATGTCTCCTCCAGGAACATGGTTTACATGCCGTCATTTGTAAAAGGTATGGTAAGGTTATCAATGCAGTGGGTTGGGTTTTTGATTTCATTGCAGGGGTTTGGCCAGGAATCTCTACATCGTTGCACTGTCACGTTGCTATAGGAACCCTGTTGCACCAGGTGTAACAGAAGTCTGCACAGCAGGCCATGGCGGCAGCACAGTCTGCAGTGACAGTCAGTATCTGCCAGTACAAACGAGCGATGTCCTCATGATAGATAGCTGCTTGAGATTCTTCGTAAACTTTGACAAGATTCATAACTATATCCTAGGCCAGCCAGTTGTGAAACAAATATAACTTCACTTCTTGTCAGTGATTAGTTGCGATGATAGCTGGTCTGTTTCATCAATGCAGAATCGTGCCGTGGGATGAGCATTGGAGAGTGTCCACATATTCATGAGCGATGTTTAGCAACTGTGACTGTACACAAGGGCATGTTTCTAGTGAAAGGTAGTGCTTCTGTGCCTACAAACTAAACGCCCTGAGGAATTCAAAGTAGAAACATGCATCCACAAGCTACACCGCTGGAATTGGAAATTGCAATTATGGTTCTGGTCTCGCCATGTTCTCGATGCAGAGCATGTCTTACAAATGTATCGCCGGCAGCAGGGTGCACCTGCTGCTTCCAAGTTCTCAATTTAAACAAATGCTGATGATAGGGTGCAACGGAGTTAAGTTTTGCCAACTGTGCAATCTGGCACTAAAAATGTTTCTGTGGTAGAACCAATGCCAACAGTTGCGGAAATAGCACGTTGTATATTACGTTTGAGATGAAGCATCAAGAATCGTTGACATGCTGGCCTCTCATTCTTATCAACAATGATTAATTACTGAAATAATTCCGCCTGTGCGAAATCCTTCTGATGCTGGAGTGGCTCAGACGGTGATCGCCAAAACTTTGTTCTGTGAACGTAAAATGCGTAACTTTCTCCTATTGAGACCACGAGAGGGTGCCTACACTATCAAATGCAACCTGTTAATTCAGTCTGCATTAACACCCGCTTTTCTTTTCTATTTCCTGATGTGCTTCACCGTACTTCATGTGTTGGAAGCCTCGTACATGATGGAGAATTCTTTGAATGTGCTAGGGCACGTAAATCCACCTGTAATAACGCAATCTGATAAACGTATTCAGTACATCATACTAGATCCGACTATCTAAATGATTGCTAATAAAGAGGGTCGTTTCTCGACTATAAGCAAATTGCGCAGCCAAACAGACTTCCTCTACACAGGTTTCAAGAGATCAGGACCATTGACAAGGGTAACCCGACTTCCACACAAATTACTCTTCTGAGGAAACTACGTGCACAACTTCATACAGTGCAAGGGCGATACCTGGGCTCGAAGCTCACGACCTCCAGAAGCTTTAATGATACTCAAATATATCTGCGTTTCGAAAACCACAACCTGATGCGGTCATGGTCGTCCACCCACTCCGAGTGTCTAGCTATCTACCTGATCTGTGTTTTCTGTTGCCTTCAGAATCTCCCCTCATACACGAAAATATACCCACCGCTTAAGATTCACCTTTCATCTGCTTTAGAACCTAGTTTCACAGTCTCACACACAACTCGACACTGAAAAACCAGTGTAAGAAATTGAGAGTCCTCTACGTGTCTGTCTGCCTGTCCTCGGAAGTGGACCCAACTACCACTTCCAGTTGTCTGATGGCCTTCCGCACATGATGCTTAGTCCTAGCATGTGTTCATTCAACAGTAAAGGACTCAGCTTTCTTGTCGGCAAATATGTGAATGTCCAGAGTTGAACTAGCATGCGAACAGATTTCTGTGAAGTTGATTCATGCTGCATCAAGAGGGTAGTCCTTTTCAACCTCTGATTTATGGCAGTGAGGACTCCTCCCGCATGCTTAGGGTTGCACCTATTAAGGAGAAGCAAATCCTACTGTAAATGGGACAGTATTTGCATCCTCCCTTTCCAGGAGTTTCTAGAATTTGTTCTCGAAAAGCTCATGCCATACGTCCGTGAAGACATCCACAATGACATTATGATACTCCGCCTCATTCAGTGACAGATAACACTGCAGAAGTTCCTCCAAATCGCAGGTCTCCTGAATATCTTGATCAACAATCATCTCTATCATGGACTCGCGGAAATCGTTGTAAGGATCGTAAGAGCTTTCAACCACAACAGCTACTCTTTCCTTGCTGACATTAGACTGGAGCTTGGGAGCTGGGGCTGGAACATGCGGCGTAGTATTAACGGAAGCCACTTGCTTTGGCCGTCGCTGCTTGGTCCGCTTTCTTGTTTCGTAAAAATCCCTTCTATGGTAATTGAATTCTTCACAGAGCTCCGGATCCACCATACTCTCCTCACGTTGTGGATGGATGGTTCTATGGTCGCGACTGTCCTTAGAGGCATCTCCTCCTGGTGGGGATGCATGGAGGTTTCTTGAGGAGGTCTTTCTCGAAGGAGGTAACCTCTTGGGGGCTTCCTTTTCCAGAGCACGCCTCGTCTTCCGTGCCTTCACAGGCGAGGAAGAATTAACTCGCACGCTACGGGCAGCCTCTCTCGCTCTGTTGTCCCGGTCACGCACTTGAGTCGCCGTCTGGACAGTGACACAATGCAGCTCTCTACTTTTATCACTGATATTACCTGAAGTCTTAGCTTCGTCCATTTTGAGATTAGGAAAATCGATTCCCCATGCCTTGGCGGAAGATTCGAGAAAGCTCTCGAACACGGGCGAGTTGTGGAGCTCGAATCTGGGACTTCCGAACATGGATGCATAACCAGGATCGCTGTCCTCTGCATCCTCAATCAACCTCTTCAAATTCCGCTGATCCAAAGCTTGATCAAGAGAAGCAAGAAGCTTCATTGCCTCTTCATCCTTGTACTTCCTATCCATCTTCCGTTGCTCCCTCCACGACTTCGAGTCATCACGCAGCCGCTCCGCTGCAAGCACCTTTGCCCTCAGCAAGCTCTGGCTGTCGGAGATGTTACCATTATCGAATTCGTCATTGTAAGCCGGGGTCTCTGATCCTGAGAAGGAGAACGGCCTCCGCTGTGACAGCGCCAATCCATACTCTGAACCCACCGAAGGCACTCTGAAGGTGCTATCGCTTCCCGAAGACGCTGATCCCCAAGGAAGAGTAACTAGGTTGGGATGCTCAATATGAATCTCAGACTCTTCTTCCGTCTCAGGGAAGCCCTTCCTCGGGGAGTCCGTGTCGGACCTTGTGGAAAACAAGTGACCAAGCGTGGGTTTAGACCTCCTCTTCACCTTCACCGGAGATTTCACCTTCATTGGGGGTTTCACTGGAGACCTCTGCCTGTTCTTAGCATATCTCTTTCTCTTTTCGACAACTTGGTTCTTGACTACCTCCTCATTATCAAGATCAACACTCCACGCCGTTGGTTTGCCTGCCGACCATGACTCAGGTTTTTTGGGCCAGGAACCATCAACTCCCATTCCTTCATCGATACAATCTAGCCCTGGTTCCCCGTCCAAGTCCATCAAACCAGACTCTCTCTCCAGATCCAGGCTGCTGTGTCAAGTACGTGGGCAGGGGGTTCCGCCGCAGCCCACCAAGAACCATGTCCTTATCGTTGGTGTCAAGGGTTTTCGAAATTGCACCGAATTGCTTTCCTTCGAAAGAGTAGCATCATCCACCAGCTTGCACAATCCTCTAAGCCCTGAGAAAAACGTGGATCTGTACATGCATCTGGAGAATATACTAGAAGTTGTAGAAGATGTAGTGGTTGCGATGGAAGTCACTGGGGTTGACCTAGAAGTCCCCGCAGACCCTTCCGAGCGAGTGATACTTTGCCTGCTTGGGGTTCCTTCAGGGCGAGCGATACTTTTTCTGCTAAGAGTGGAAGAGATGGGGACAGATCTAGCTTCATTGTTTTTAGGACATGAACTGGAGATGGTAGAATCATTTGCGGTTGTGGTGTGTGAACCTTCAAGAGGACTGAAGATACATTCTTCAGATATCATTCCATTCTTGTAGCAGTTCTCAACGCTTTTGGGAAGAAAGGGCGCATTATCAGGAATCACAGGCTCATTATTGTCAGTCGCGTTTAATCTACGTGATCTTCTACGAATGGACCTAAGCTTGATAAACCAGATACTTGGTAAGACAGCAGCAAAGAGCCTTGCCTTGGGCTTCTCGACCCCAACCACTGACGTGTTTTCGGCCCCCATCAGAATCTATTCAACTCTTTAGCGGTTTTCATGAAATGAGTCAAGTTTCACCATGAAGAGTCATGTTTACTTAATTGGCTGCATTGGACGCAAGAGTCATGGCTGCTCCAAAACGTTTTGGCCTGGATGAATTCATGTATAAACCCTGTGAGCAATATAATGAAACGTCAAAAATTGGACCTCTGTGTGGTGCTTTAAACATCAAGACAAAGCAGTAGTTCGAAAGTGCAGACGGAATAGACAAATGAATCACAAGGACACAATCAAGAAGGATGGTAAGTTTTTGGTTCAAAGAACTTCTCTCTGTCAAATGCTACACAAGTCCGTAAGAGAAATCACACTTAACAAACGTAATACTAACTGGCATTCCATGCGATAGTGGGTATATTTCACCACCATTGGTATCCTCAAATCATTGCCAACACGCCAATCAGGGGTCCTAATCTTTCCTCCTCCGCTGGAACAAATTGTGTCCAGGCGAGCGATGTCTGCGTACTACATGAAAGCCAACCCGAAAGCTACAATTGTGGTATTTCGACAATACTCTTTGTGCAACAATCATTCACCAATCTGACGTTTTTTTTTTACGTCAGTAGACTCTGAATTTACACTCACCGGTTCAACCAGCATCTCAAGCCCTATTAATACAACGTAAAATACGAAACACAATATCATAAACAAACACAAGTGAGAACCACGGATACTGGGCTTCCCCATGTCATAGCTTGATCACACAATGGTACCTGAAATGCAAGAGTGAACCTCGACATCTGCACCAAGATATACAATTCACATTCGACAGCCACTCCATTTCTCCCTCTTGCTCCCAAGGGACAAGCACATCTGATCGAGAACGCGGCAGTGGAAACAGAACGCCCCGTTGGCTGCACTTCATGTATGAGACGTTTACATTAAGTTCAGCCAACGGCAGAAGCACAAGCGAGGACTAGAACCTCAGTCACTCGTAGCGCAACAACATAACCAAACCTACGCCTCTCATTTCAACATAATTGAGTTCGCTGGCAGGATGGTCTCACCAAGAGTACTCATCGAGATGATGATCCTGTTTTCCGGGCGAGAAGTGCACAAGCGCGCCATTGCCAAGAGCATTTGTCCGCGCACGCCGTGCCGCCTCTAACGTGGCGGTCAACTGGCTGGCCTCACGAAGCTCACATGGTTTTCTCTCCAAGTCCTCTCCCATTGCGGAAAGTCTTGCATCTCCGACCCAACAACAATATGAAACTGCGTGTCAAACACCATATCGCTCGATGAGATCTTTGCACTCTGAAAACAGCCATTCATTTTACCTTGTCACGAGTGAAATCTGCACTTCATTGAAACATTGTTTTGCCACTCTCACCGCTCAAAATACAAAAATTGTCTGGTTGTTGTGAAGCATTCAATGCGCCTCATGAACATGTAAATCGGATTAAAATACTGTTTCAACCACTCGTCGTAAAAAGTATTAACAGAATAATCTCTAAGATACCGATTGAATTCAGACATCGTCCTTCCCATCCACTCTCAGATTCTGTCCGTGGAGCTATATTTGTAACTTGAAGATTGCGAAGGATCGTTCCATCGTGCCTCATCGACACCAGATGATCCAATGAGAGGAACACAAGGAAAAGAACAAACTGAACACAATCCAAATCAACTTTAATTTACACACACCCACTAAGCTTTTCTCGCCATTTTGTCCTAATACTGTTTTGTTCTAATCTGGTCATTCATGGTGAAGCCATTCAGATGCTCCAGGTCACTGAAAAGCTTCCTCGAAGTCAATGCCGCTGCAAGAGGTTCAAACGCGCTGACAAAACCTAATTTATCGAGAATAGGCTGGGGCTCATAACCCTTACGGCCCGAAGTCTTTTTTCAGGTTCAAACACATGGTGAGCTGATGATTACCGAACAAGGCCGTCTATCTGGCTACGGAGATTTGCTGTTTGGTCGCGGCAGCATATGAGACGGTTGAGTTGAAGAATAGAATAGTGACAACGAACCATCATAGAGCGGAGTAATGGCCATGCTAATTTTGCATGCTAGCTGGTGAGCTGCAATGATGTCCCACCGGTCGCAACCTCTCGAACACCACAACTTGCTTGCAAACAATCGTGCGATTTGAATTCGGATTTGGGTTCCAAATCGAATCGTCATGGGTACCGCCGAATGTACAGAAGGGATTAATCTCGCCTCAACGTAGGTGGGTACATTGTTGTGAGCAACCAGAACATAACACAAAATTGAGATCGAAGAGCGACGGAAGACATTCCTATTTTTTAGGAGGTTAATTTAACGACGGAACTTTTTCTTGACACCGTAATGCACGTCAGAAATGCGGTCATTTTTCACCCACTAACAATTGCGCTTATTTCCGGAAGCTGGCCTTTGATGTGAAACAAAGCTGTGCAGTTTAAAAATAAGCTTACAGTGAGGAGGCGGAGAGCTGCAGTGAGTATCTGTGAACGTTGCCCTGTGAAGCTCTCTAATTCAATTTGGTAATAACTCTTATAAGTGGTTACTTTTTTGTGGCAATGAACTGTTTCTATTGCATGACATACTTCAGGACTTCTTATTGAGACCTCTTAGACAGCTCATCAGTGTCGACACAGTTAACAATGAAACAATTAACAGTCTTCACAGAGAGGTATTGGCTCCACTATCCTCTGGGTTAAGGTCTCTAGAAGAAGCACCCTCAGCAGCCGTGGAACCCTTGAGATCCTCTCATTTACAGCATTCACAGCATTATCTGGATGAAACACACAAAAAGCAGCAGGCTGCTTCTGTGTGATGCAGTGGATATTTCTACCACTGAACAGCATCTCCTGAGCAGATTGGATTATCACAACTTACAGCAAAGCTGAACACAGGAAGCCCACAAGAGTGACCCAAAAACATGTGATCGAGTATTGACCGGTAACTTGAAGTAACTAGAATTGTCTCATTCACTTATCTTCTATAAGCCATAATGCAGTCAGCACTTTGTACGTAGTATTTTGTGCAGAACATGAAACATGAAATGCTTATTCATCACTTGCTCATTGTCACCACGAACTAGAACTAAATCACCCATCAAACCAACCACACCGAAGCTAATCTAGAAGAAGTGCTGACACTTATAATTGCTACCGACAATTTAATGAAGCTTGCTTCAATTCCACTTTAATTTTCCTGGCAGACAATAATCCTATATGAGACGAGTTCGCAACATTGTATTCAGTAATCCGGCCAGTTATTATGAAATCGCGTATTCGCCCGTAATCTAATGTAGGGAGGAGATGGAAATACCATCGACATCATGGGGCAGCCAAAACACCTACTTGGCAAAGCTTGGACTGTTACTCTATGGCATTTCCGTTTAGATTTGGATTTGGAATTGAGTTGCTCAGGTACTCTTCAGTTGTTAAGCATGTCCCTGCAGAACACACAACTTGAGAGCGAGAAATATCGGACAGAGTGTGGTTTCAAACATGGGCCACTCAGAATGTTTGCTCACTCATATTTGTAATGAAAACATCGCACAAGCTGGAAATACTTCTAGTCGTTCACTTGATATGGCACGTTCAATCACCTTCCCTACCGACGTGAATGGAGCCACCCTCAATCAAGCATCAAATGGTGAGGAATTTGTGCAACATGCTCTGCATCCAAGATCTATGAAACACCCTCCAGACCACTAAATTTAGTTCTTGTATGAGTTAGGTCGAAACACATAACATTATTTTAGGTAATCGATGAATAGCACTAACTTCAAAGCAACAATCAGCAGAGTTGCAAGTAATTAAAAGATTCACACAAAAACATTCACTCTTCCTGCACCAGAAGCATAATTCTCTGATACGATTTCAACGGGATCAATACACGATTGGTTGTTATACATCACAACAATGCTTGCTAACACTGTTAATTGCTGAAACTATAAAGATGATAAACAGATCTGTCCCTAAAAATATTGTTAGTTTTGATGACCTTTCAAGCATGCACACATTGATCACTTGATCGCCTTTGCCAATGGATAGTAAACATACCACCCCACGCATTGAAAGACTATCGGACGCCTGCAACCTCTCTGATTCTTTCCGTTACAATTTATCCACCACTTTATTGACCACTATAACCTGTGTACAAAGTTCGTATGACGTTATGAGTAGGTACCGAAAAGGATAATAATGAATTTAAATGAATGCATGAACTTGAGATTGATGAAGAGGAATTTAGGACTTACAGCAGGTCCAGTGTACCGAAACCAAGCATCGATCATTATATTCATCCCCAAAACCTTTCCGTTCGATGGCAATCGGCTAGGGGCAACTTCTCACTGACCACCCTATGTCAGTCCCAAAATCAGAGATAACCGATTCTTCTCATGCATCTTAAGTTGAAATATCCTAGACAATTTAACTCCAAGCAGTTCATTCCATCTAGCACTCCACCTTCATCAACACTAAGCGAGGTGCAGCAAACTGCTGCGTACATAAAAACCTCGTCGACTTAACTTACAACAATTGCAATCAACCCAGTTAGAAGTCATAGAAAACACGAGAAATGGAGCACATGAGTGTGAGAAAACAACCTCGTAGCCATCTCTACGATTGCATGCTGGCCATGTACCGCTTGATTCTATAATCTCATGTACCTGAGTGAATCACAAACACACGTCTTACAGTCATAAATCTGGCATACAATTGACACTCAGTTACTGACACACAAATATTTGTATATATATATATATAGATATAGATACACACACATACATATATTTAAAATAAATTTAAATTTAAATTAGAAAAAAAAAAAAAAAAAAAAACTACGGTGCTTCTTGGAGCATGTATATTCTACGTCCATGATTAACTTTGCACCGATCTCAATCATGAAATCACAAGACTCACAATGCAAACACCACGATGCATTCAAACATATGATTATCCTGTTCACACCAAACCCTAATCACGCGATCGAATGCTACTTCCCGCACGTCGAAAAGCTTCCGTTCCATACAATTCGAACGAAAATCTTCGTGATCGACTCCATGGCGGATTTTCGGGCGATCCGAGAAAGGGGTCGACCTTGCGTGCAGGATCGAAACCCTAATTCAAGTGCAACTCATCAAGTCCAACTCGGGGCATCGGAATCCGATCAATCCAAATGAAACCCTAATTATTTTGTGCCTCGCTCACCGACATGAATGATCGGGTCTAGGAAAAGTTTTCCATGAACTTGTGAATATGTAACATTCATCATGATTGAATAAAGGGTACAGATTGTACTTAAACAATATGAGATAATAGTACGTCATATAATACCTTTAAAAGATAAAAGATAAAAAATGTAGGATTTATAATAATTTGTTTGTTCAGTATTGCATAATCCTAAAAATTCAACCAAATGTTATTTTTATTTATTTATTGCAAATGTATGTTATGTTAATAATCTTTTTCTTCTCATAAATCATTAGAATTTTATCCGAATATAAATGACCACAACATTGTCTAGGTGTTTTTAAGAATTATTTTTTAATGTATACATTTTTAAATCCAAAAAATATTTATCAAGAAACACTTTTTAAGTTTACAAATCTAAAAATATTACATTATATTTTTAAATTCATTGTCATTTTCAAATAATAATAATAATTTTGTAAATATTCATTTAAATGAATCTTAGTGAATACTTCTAGTTTATTTAAAATTACTCTAATATTTTATAAAATCAAGGATAATGATTATATTTTTCTATCAATTATTTTTTGTTTGATTTATAATAATGAACATCCTTCTATAATACTTTATCTTTTCTGCTAAAAAATAAACGTAATTGCTAGATAGACATCCCCTTTTACTATGTGGACATCCTTCTATTATTGCATAGCCACCTCATGTCACACCACCAAATTTTCCAATAAATTATACACTGATAAGGCTTAAAGATATAAAAACAACAACAATCCACAACACAAGAACATTAAAACACAAAATTCAATCAAACCAAACAAAATAAATAGTAAAAGGTGTCCAATTAGCAAAACTACTATGTAGACATCCTCATTTATTTATTGGTTTAAATTAGCTTTGTATTGCTGATGTTAATGTATTGGGGGTTGTTATTGTGGGTTTTTGTTATTTTTATACCTCAATTAGTGTCCAAATTGTTAAAAACTTGTAGTAGTGACATATTGTTGGTGTGACACAAGGAGATGTCCATGCATTAAAAAAGAGGGTGTCCATACAAACAAAAATAAAATAAAATAAAAGAAAAGAAAGAAAGAAAGAAAGATGTCCACTTAGCAATTCCCAATATAAAATTACTATTAATGATGAAAATGAATGTAAGGTTAGATTATCTTTGATGTTTTTATAAATATATTCTTCTAATGTTGTCATTTTCTAATAATATATTTTAGATCGGTCTGCACAGAAAGTATTTTTTTGTAGTTTGATTATGCAATTACACAATCAGCATTTTATTAATATATCCTTATGTTTCTCTAAATACATCTTTAACTTCATTTGTATTAAACTGTATAATTTGTGTCGGTCTTATAGATAAAAATACATAAAAGTGTAGCATTAATTGTAAATATTAACTATGTTCTTAACTTTATATAAAATTACTAACTTACAAAATTTACAATAATTTTTTTAATTTTTTGTTGACTAGTTTCTTTAGCCAATAATTTTTTTAAAGGATTTTTATTTTTATTTTTATTAGCTCAACATTTCTTGTATTAAATAAGTCAAATCATACAACTTAAGAATCATACAATTTGAAGGAGATTGAAAGATATTGAAGTCAACATGTAACCCTTATTAAATTTCAACTATTTCCAAATGTTACATTTCTTTTGAAATATTTTTTATGGCTATTAATTGTTTAATAAATTTTATTTATTATTTATTATTTATTATTTTAATGCAAATAATTCTTATAAATATTGAATTATGTTGCTTAGAATAATATTTATTAAGGAATTATTTCAACATTATACTAGAGAAAAATATATATATATAAAGTGTTCAATTTAAAGATAGATAGAAATTGATACTTTTAATATAAACTCAACTTAAAATTCCTTTTAGAAATCATAATTTTACATAATAAATCTAGTGAAGCATTTAAATCTTTTTCTAAAGTTTGCCTATTAAAGTTTAAAATGCTTAATCCTAAAAATAATACAAAAATTTGAAAATTATAATATAAATCATTTTTTTGATATATTGAATTTTAAAAAATAGTTTTGCAAGATAAATTTTATTTTATCATAAATTAAAGTACGAATTAAAATATCAATAGTTTTATCTCAGCTAATTTTAATCATTATATGTTTTTATTAAATAGAGAGTTGTATATCATTTAATCTTTTGTTTGTGTTTTTTCACAGTTGCATTTTTAAGTCAAATTAAATTTTTAAATTGATCCAAACTGTTGTATTGGACATTAAAAAACTTGAAATGCATTTAGTACCTTTGTTATGCTTACAACACAAAACAAACAAAAAAAAAAAAAAAAAAAAAAAAAAAAACAGAAGAAGAAGAAGATAAGAAAAGAGCTTAAAGTTCCTATCTGTATTACTTGAAGTTATGGAAAATACTAAATATATATATATATATATATATATATATATTGTTTTTAGTGGGTTGTAATTGATGGTTCTATAAGTATTCTTTGTGTTACCTCTTTATTCATAATAATTAGGAATCACAGAAGCTTTTCGGAGACAATTTGAAAGTATGCAATGCGGCAAAAATCCAACAAATTATCTACTGAATTTCGAAAAGAAACAGCAGAAGATTAATATATATATATATATATATATATATATATATAGTATTACAAGAGTTTCTTAATAATATGCTTTAAAATAATACATGGGTGTAATTGTGAGTGTATGTATATATATATATATATATATATATGGTTTTAATTTATAATATTTTTAAAGATTAATATTGCTATATTAAAAAATATTTGTAAAAACTGCTCAGTTATAAATTTTATATGTACAATGACAACAATCACACAAGGAATTTGGTTTTTTATGAAAGAATATCCAACAAAAGTTGCATTCATATTTTCTTTCCCTTTCATAAATTTTTCATTTGACCATCTTTTCTAGAAATTAAATTACAATAATAATAATCTTCATCTCAAAAATACATACAATTCCACTGCAGCTTCAACTTATCCATGGAACGATGAAATTGTTTCTCGCATAACGCAACTCAATTCCCGTAAAACAGGTTTTAAATGTAAGCTAAAAATATCTCCTGAGCATCAGAAAATCGCACCAATAATGGGCACCAGCATTTCATCCGTGAGAATCGAACGAATGATAAAATGTTATTTCATCGCCTATATTAACGAATGAAACATCTACAATAGAAAGGGCGGCTGGAGGGAAAAGTTCCGACGTTCGAAACCCTCGCGGATGGACGGACGGACGGACTTCTCCGTCCGCCCGCAAACCACCGACCGCTCAAACCCTAAACCCTACACCCCCTGCGTTGATGCCCTCCCTCCTGTTGTGATGCTTTACAACTTCATTCTTGCGCGTGTTACGAGTCCTTCTCTTGATCTTTGCGTTACTCACTTCTCTGTTGTTGTAGCGCTGACCGGAGTGATCTTCAGCTGAAGCAATGGGCTCTGAGGCTGTGAATCCGAAAGCTTACCCGCTCGCGGACGCGCAGCTGACGATCACGATCACTGATATCGTGCAGCAGGCTGCGAATTACAAGCAGCTGAAGAAGGGAGCTAATGAGGCCACCAAGACGTTGAACCGTGGCATTGCGGAGTTTGTGGTGATGGCGGCGGACACGGAGCCTCTGGAGATTTTGTTGCACTTGCCTTTGCTGGCGGAGGACAAGAACGTGCCGTATGTGTTCGTGCCGTCTAAGCAGGCGCTGGGGAGGGCGTGCGGCGTGTCTCGGCCGGTGATCGCGTGCTCCGTGACGACGAACGAGGGGAGCCAGCTGAAGTCGCAGATTCAGCAGCTGAAGGACGCGATTGAGAAGTTGCTGATCTGAGGTGGAGGAGACGAGTGGAAGCACCGGAGAGAGACCACAGCCGGATAGAGACTTGAGTCTATGATGCCTGGACTGTAGTGGCCGTTTTCGCGGGAAGACGGAGTTCGCTATTTTTCGTGTGGATATCTTCGGTTGTTTCGATGGGGTGGCTCTACTGCCATAAACGTGGTGTCTGTGAGGTGGTAGGTCTTAGAGGTGGAGTCAAAGCTCTAGTTAGTTGGAGGAGTAGGAAAGAACTAGTTGGTTATGAGTGCTTTTGTAGACGAAGAAATGATGCACACAGGAAGATTGTGATAGCGTGGATTGTCTATGCGATGGCCGTCTGGATGTTGTCTGTAAGAAACATTTGTAAGTTGTGGTATGACTTCCTGACCCGAATAACTGTATATTTGTGTTTCAATTTACATGATCTTTGCAGTTGCGCTCCCTGTTTCCCTTTTGGGACATATTGCGTGTTGGGTTGAAATTGTATGCTGGATGTACGCTTTGGGTTGCGCCTTGATGCTAAATATTTTTTGAATGGCATCATTCTTGACCCTGGCCCTTTGCTTCGTGCTACTGTTGGTCCTTACATCCAAGCGTCACATCAATGTTTCGAACAGGCTTGCTTTTACGTCCTGACCCTGAAGGTTGCCGCATACTACAAATACGACAGGGAATCAGTCCTGCTAGTAGATATTTGTGAACTGCATTTGTTTGCAGGAGTGGAGTTTCACCATGCATTGTTGCAAATTAGACTGCACCACTTTGTTGGGAACGGTCCAAACGTGGAGGTTAACTTGAATAGTGAGTCTGTAGGTGGTAACACTTTATCATGGTCGCCAATATAACCCAACGTTGAACCTCAGTGATTTATTAGCAAGACTGGGGTCTAGGCTAAAATTACCAACCACCACAACTTGGGCTGACCCATTCCTGGCACGGTAGTGGTGGTGATCTTTTAAAGGAACCTTCAGCTTCATATCTTTCTGTAGTAAGATTAGCTGCGCTATGTTCAGATATTGTTTGTGAAGTCCGCAAGGCGGCCGCATCAAAGGTTTAGCCATTGGTGACTGTCGTTAGGTTATGGTTATTCATCTGCGTGAATGGAACTTTAGTGTACTTGTGTCGCGATCATGAGGCTGCAAGCTACTCAGAAACCGAACATATGCCTGTTTGCAGATACCTCTTGTGCTTGCGGGAGCACTTCACTTGCTCCAGCGAGTTATCAACCTGAAGTAAAGCAGCCAGCATATTTTTTATAATTATCCCTGTGAAATGCATACTTTGGCTTGTATGTACGTTTGTCTTGTACACACTTGCTATTGAATCTATAAAGTTCGACAATGTAACTCTTTATTCTTGTGGGGTGTATTTCAGTCGATTATAAGAGAACTTTGAATCATTAGAGGAGTCGTCGATCAGGATTATCACGAAGCTGAGAGTTCCCTTTCATATTTCCATGAAGTTCAGACCTTACTGCAACACGTCGCGAATTCAACAAGACGAAGTGCCATCGTGCTGGAAGATTTTGCACCGAAGATTGCAGACTGCTTCATTTCATTTCTGAGGGGATCTCCATGGGCGTCCATGGCACCGAGGAAGGCGTATAACACGAGGCAAACGACTTTTTCTTTTTTTCTTTTTTTCTTTTAAAAAAAAAGAATTGATGCAGCAAACCCAACGAAAATGTGGCAGTAATCGCATCAAAGGAGAACTACGTCAAGGACAAAACGACAACACGAAGAACGGCAAGAACAATCCAAGGAACACCACATCCATGAATCCCAAAACGTAGCGTAAATCCTAAACCCCAAACCCTAAACTCCTGGATCTAGACGAGAGGTTGAGCTTTATTGATGGGGTCATGCCAGAAGCTCACAGATTTTATGCAAAAACGCAACTTTCTAAATGTATGGCAAAGCACAGTCTAATCTGAGTTGCTTCTGTCTGGTCGGTGAGTTTGTGATTGGCGATGTATTAGTGATTTGAGTGTTACCAATTTTATCCATTTGCTTTTAGGGTTTCGATTGTGTATAAATCAGTTCATGTTGGGAGTATTTGAACCTATGATTGGTATTATGTCGTTTTGGTATGATATAAGTGCATCATAATGTTTTTTTTAATATATATATAATTTATAATTTTATAATTTTAATTTTTTGTTCTTTTATGTGATGTAAACATGGTACCAAAGCAAAGTAGTGTTATTGTGTTGGTTCTTGGTTTTGCTTTTTAATTTTTGCGGAAATTAAAAAGGTGTTAAGCATAAAATCAATGTGCAGAAAAAAGCAAAATGGGGAATATAATTTACAAAGTAAATGTCATGATACATTCCATGGCTTTGAGTATCAATATTTTCTACACTAATGCTTGTATTACTAAATTGTTCATGAAATGAGTTGGGGTAGATATTATGAAGTGAATATATGAAATTTTTATAGTAAATTTGATCAACTATGTGAAATCCCCAAAATGTCACCATCTCATTTTAAGATGGTCTTTTAGTACTAAATAAGATGATTAATTATCAAGCATTTAATTCATAAACAAGGATGCAAAACTTATTGTTAAAACTTTGTCTACTGCTTGCTAAAAATGAACACGTCACTATTGTAAATGCTACTATTATACAAGAGTAGATTTTTAAAAAAAATCAATGTTTCAAAGTATATGTATAAAAAATATGAAAATTTGAACATTTAAAAAAATATACATATAAAAGGAAAAAAAAAATGTATATTTTAGCAACTGATCGAATGATTAGTGATACATTTAATTTAAGTTATTGAATAAATGCAAATATAAAACGTACAATTTAAAACTAAGAACATAGAGTTAAATATTTCAAAGTCAATTATATATATATATTATTTAAAATTTTAAATGTTATAGTTTCTTTTATAAAAAGAATAAAACTAATTCTTTTAAAAAAAAACCCATAAGATTCAGTGTAAAATGGAAGTTGTCAATGTCATCCAAGATCCTTCAGATTTTACTCATAATATAGTCATTATTGAGAACATTTAAGTATCAAGTGATATTTTGTTACCATGTTTCTGTACCAACGTTTGAAAGCACTAAGCTGTCTCTTCTGATAATTGAACTCTTACAAGAGCAATCAGGGTAAGAGATTTTAATTCAATAGCACAACTCTCAAGGCTGCTTTAGGGTTTCTCTCCAGGACTCCTAGTCCCGGAATCCCTTGATACAGTTTCACCCTAATGATCAACTCTCAGTAGATATGGTGCATTTTTTTCCTTAAAAAAGTGAACAAGATTTCTTCTGTGGTCGAGAGGGTTGCATGCAGCATGATGTGCATTGGAAGGGTGGACATACAAATGGTGAAGCACACACAAGTGAAGTGATTTATAGATACGATTTCGTTCACCAAAGTCTCTCAGTATCTACCACATTTAATCCACAAAATGGCCATATAAACGAGTTCCTTTTATGTCTATTACAGCAGGTAATGCAGTATACAGTCCCTTCAAAACCAAAGTGGTTCTCAAACTGTTGCAAACTGCCTGTTTGATAACAACAAAACGATCCTCAGGTAATTAAGGTGACGTCTTGACAGGACCAAGTGTTCACACACTAAATGCGGCGTGCACGTAGGAGAGGCAAATATATACATATAGCATCACAGACCATAGCTAGTGTTAATAAACACTAGAGACAGGTGTTGTCAAAGAAGTTGTGCAGAAGTCGATAGCTGTAAATACGACAGTAAACCTGCAGAGCTCAGCCTATTACTTGCCGATAGATCTACACACAGGTGCCTTATGAGATATTTGCTGCTAATTAGTGCTGCTTGAGAAGTGCTTCCCTGATCCACCTTTGGGGGGACCAGACAGGCCTTTAAGTCAAAGCTTGCTTCAAGTCAGTTGCAATTTAGCTGCTTGCAGAAGTTTAGAACCGAAATACTTGTTACAATGAATCATATCAGGAGGATAAATCGCTGGTAGTCAGGACAATTATACTGTAGCTTACCTTGTCCACTGCATCAAATTCTGCTTCGGGTATAATATCTAGGATAAATCAGACGAGATTCGAGGTGCCTTCAATAGACTACATTGAGCACTGTTCTAAGATATCACTCACCTTAACATCAACACGGAATGAGATTTGTTCACAGGAACTTATTTCTTTGACCCTGGTTTTGCTTTAGGCTTCTTTTCTGCAACTACTATCAGGGAACCCGCCACACACATCACCTGGATTGCGAACTTGGTTCCTGCATCCAAAGTCCTCTTAAATCAACAAACCAAGGAGCATCAAATTCTTCCATTAGGAACGTTTTTCTAGGACAGGCTGGGTACGTCCTAAAACTCGGTACATACTGCAAACTCTTCGATAAATCAAGCCCTAACTTGTGAAAATTGATTGATTCTCACCTAGAGACGGTATAACACTACTCATTCCTGAATCATGACCCAAAGGAGTACCAGGCGCTTTCAACCCCAAAGGTACACCTCTCCAGAGAGCGCGCCATGTGTGGACTCTGCCAAGCTGTGTCACTCCAGCGCACATTCCAACCCCAGCAGATACACTCTTCAGTTTGTCTCCTTCATGAATAGAGGGCCCTTGGCCAGCTGCTGGGGTGGATGGAGTGTTATAAATGTCAGCTGCAGGGTTAGCAACGCCATGAGTCCAGTGATGAACTGCACCATCACTGGTGAGCGCGACGAAGTCCTCCCCGCAACAGCCGACGTCCACGACCTGAAATTGATGGCAAACAGGTTCGCATTGTTTGGAGTTGACATTGTGCAATTTGGTGCATTTTAAAATTATGTTAAAGAAAATATTTTAATGATCAGAAACCTAGTTCCAGCGGTGTGTGGTTAAGTACCTTCTGACCGACGAGAGTTCCAAGGGCCAGATGACAAAGACTATAAGGTGACTGGTCCCCATTTTTGGAGGTCGAGGCATTTGAGGTCGAGGAAGGATGGTAACCGTCACCCCATGTCCAAGCTCGCCCATCATCGGTCAAGAGGATGGCGTGGTAAATTCCACCACACTACATGCAGTGTAGAGAAGATCAGTGCAAATAGGAGACTCTTAAGTAGGATCAAGCCAGTTAAGGGAGATCTAGCTCATTTTGAAGAAAAGATCATAAACCTTTTATTCCTGAAGCCCACTTTGGTTTGCACACGATAAACTTCAGTAAGTTTTTTAGGATATCTACTTATCATCAATCATCCGAAGACCAAAAATTACTCACCTGAATCTTAAATGGCTTCCCAGTGTACCCAGACACAAGGTTGACTTCGTCCATATAATCTTTTGTAGCAGCGCGTATGTATACTTGATACGCATCAGTTATATATCTGTCAGATCCATTGAGAAGAATTTAATTGCAACATGTACATATACACCCTGCAAGTTCAATTCAAGTTAGAGAGTCCCAAGTTCATGAGGCATTTACCCTACAAAGGGTGTCTCATCAAGTGCGCCCACTGTACCCATACTTGCTTGCAAAACAAGCAACGGAGATTTCAAACTGCCCAGCTTTAGTTGCGAAATCGTAGATCCAAGACCTTTAATTTTGGGATTCTCACCAAGTCTTCGAGTGTGAACCTGTCACAAAGACGAATCAACCAACATCAGTATCCTCACAAACATCATAGAGTCCTTTTGAGAAAATCTGTCAACATGGTAAATGAAATGAAACAAACCAGCTACCACTTACTGGTTCTTGAGGATGAGATCCCTGAAGAAGATAATCCTCTCCATTACAAGTTACTGCAACCAAGTAGAAGGGATCTGGAACCTGCACAGAGCAAATCAATTACTTATAACTTTTTTACTTCTTCACACTGAAAGCAAGACAATTTTCGAAATTCGAGAGCCCCACCTGGTCTTCTTGTTCTGGTGCATAGCCAGCTACCCTTCTGTCCACATCCGGCCCAGAAATATCAATAAGCACGACACCCTTACTCTCCAAGTCACTGATATATTCCCATCCGTCGCATCGGCTGCGAATATTACCATGCTGATTGCGCCACACCAGGACTTGTCCAGAGGCTGTTAAAGCGGCCAGATGATGTTGACTTACCTGTATAAAAATCAACGCAATCAATCCACTGACATATGAACGCATTTTAAATTGAATGAAACATAATATTGAGAACGCGGAATCATCTAAAAATCCATGGTCACCTCGGTTCAATTTAATTCCAGATAAAAAGCACGGTGCAGACAGCATATCTATCCATGTGGTCTTAGATAAAAATACCAAATGCTTTTTCTAACAACATCCCGAATGCATGTTCAGGCTTTAAATTGTAAAAAAAGAGAAAGAAAAAAGGAGCGATCCTATGTCCTGAAACACAGCCCTGTGAATGAGGCGAACTTACAGCCAAATGGACAATTGGTGAAGCGGTCGGCTTCAGTTTAATGGCTGCGAGATCTAAGCATCTCGTCCTAAAGGAGCCAACCACTTCTCCCCATCCGTAGTACTCAAGGTTGTCTGCGTTGTAAGCAGATGCATATCGGACAGCAGCAAGGAGTGTGGAATATGGCGTAGGTTCTATCGATGTGCTTGTGGTATCTCCTGATAAACCGCTGTTGTCTTCAGCAATCCCTTCAGTATTTTCATTGCTTGCTTCGTCTTCATCGGTAGCTTCTGCAGCACTGCCAATAGGACAGAGTCGTTGATTTGTGCTGACAAAGGGATCAAGTCTACTCTTCATCACACGGACAACGAAGCTACAAAACTAATTGATGACGACACCTTGCTTGCAAAATAAGTTTAGGAAACTAAAACATAAGAGTTCAGAGAGGATGTGTCCATAAGAGTATTCAGCATGGGTAACTTTTAGAAGGTTGAGAAGTGTGACCTCACCGCTGTGACTCTGGGTTCCTAATCGACTAAGCTAGATGCTGTTATCAAGTACTACAGTTATAAACACAATAATTCTGTTGCACAAGTAAAACGAAAACAACGCCAGTAAATACCAATTCACAATAAGTTTATTCAAAAGAGTCAGATTCCGTTGGCCACATGGCAATTTTAACAAGAGACAGGCCCCAAAATGTGCCAACTCCCTCATGAAGTCTGTCCATCATGTACAAAGTCTATCCAACCCATTTCTGTAACCTAGCTAGAAGAGTTAGCAGCCACTGGTCCGTCCCTGGACTCTTGTATGCCTCCTTGTCCGCATCGTAAAAGCTGAGCACCCAGAGCCACAAGTGGATGAGGCGTGTGCCCAGTCATGTGGCGCCCCAGAGATGAAAAGCTCTTATGAACACATCCACTATCACTTGGGAAACCTAGGCCCCACATGAGGCGCCTAATGCTACATGCGTGGTTCACTCAAAGCCCAACATCTAAGACCTCAGGCACGGTTGCCTTCTTCTGGACACAGCAACATCTACCTCTTTGCAGAAAAATAGTCTTCAAGTTGTTGGCTCCTCCAAATTCAGTCATCGCTTACTTACCTTTTCGCTTTAGCTGGGCGTCCACGTTTCCTTGGCTGGATTCCATCTCTGCGTTTTCAACCACCAAAGTCAATGGCTAGACAGGTGTAACACACAGCTCACTCCAGATGTTACACACTAGCTCTATAAACCTCCTGTATTAAAACACAGTATTTCTTGGCCATATCTGCAGTCTGAAAGTGAGACTGTACGTTGGTCACAAATAGGCAGAAGGGAAGAGGACCACAATGTAAGAACAGAGCCAGAGCAGGAGTTGTATTGTACCGGGCAGGACTTGGAGCTTTTGCAGCTTCCTTCTTCGATGGAAGAAGTTTTTGCTTCTTCTGTGGAGACTCTTCAGCAGCTTTTCCTGGAGATGCAGCATTTTTAGATCGACCTCTTATCTTACGAACTGTTAGGTCTTCTTCCATCAGCGTCTTTTTCAGCTCCTTCAATGTAAGTTCTTCATTGTCCCCATCACTGTAGCGAATCTGAACACTCAACAGCATTCACTAATGTGAGCCTTTCATACGAAGCTTTGGTCTTGAGATATCAAAGACGACAATGAAATTTTGAATCAAAAAGAGTCTCGTATAAAATGCTATGACCCAGCGCAGATCAAGAACATTATGTGTTACATGTACTTTAGAACACAAACCATACTGCATATGAGCGTGCAGAAGGACATGGCACAGAACTAATAACCACACAAAGTCCATCTGCCAAACCCTCGTTGGCCTTCAGTGACGTCAGAGCTCAGAAAAAAAAGATTTGGTATACCTTGTAAAATTTCACTTTTGGATCATACCCAATTACTTCTCCATCATAAAACACACCATCAAACTTCTTTCTTGTCTTAGCTCCAATGAGTTGGGTACCCTCCTTTTGCGAAACAGATCCTCCAGCAGGTGATACAGCTCCCCTTCCCCTTGGAGATCGGCCCGATTCTGATTCACTTCGATCCTTTTCCGAAGCGACCTTGCGTGTTGACGGTTTACTTTCTAATGAGCTATCACCACTTCCCTTTCCATCACCTTTAGTCTTAGATGCAGGAGTCTTCGATGATGCATCTTTCTTTGGTCTTCCCCTACCCCTCTTCAGAGTAGTTTGCTCCGTAGCATTCTTCTCCTCCGATGAATGGGATTCAGAAGCTTCCTGCTTGTCATCTTCCGACTTTTTGGATGTCGCCTTCTTGGGCAACTTCGGGGATTTTGGTGTTTTGGTTTTCTTCTCTAATTTGTCCTTAGCCGGTTTCTTTCCAGCGGCAGACTTTCTTCCTTTAGCGTTCTTGGCGGAACTGAACCAAAAATAAGAAGTTGAGTAACAATATTCTGACCTACCCAGTGGGGTTGAGAATAAGCACATAATCACAATTAAGAAGAGGGGTCAATCGCAGAGAAACCACATTAAGAAAGACAATCGTCCCACCTCTTAGAGTCACTATCGGTTTCGGGAGTAGCTCTCTTGCTGGCATTTGCGACTTTCACTGCCTCTGCTTCACCAGCTTCGACTAGAAGTGGTCCAAGCTCTTTATACTCGAGCTCCTCCTCGTCACCGTCGTCGTATACCACCTGCATGACGTACCACAAAATGAATATCCTAGAACAAATTTGCCGGAACCATGTAAATATGTCGGTTTGAATTACTTAAGTTGAACCTTCAGTTTGTTTAACTCAGATACCTTGTACCATTTGCAATCTTGATCGTATCCCGCAACCTTTCCAGAATACTTAGTCCTTTTAAACTTTTTGATAATTGACCGCCCAACTAAAGCTTCCCCCTCCCCGTGCAGCGTCGCTGGCTTGTCATCCTGCACATGTTGCCAGATACTGAGATGAGAAACAATTTACGAAGGGATTTGAGATAGGTTTCTCTACAACTATCAAACCTACAGGTAATATCATTTGAAAAATCAATTACTAAGATATCATGACAACTACAACCTACCTCCTTTTCAGGTACAGTATTTCCGTTCGCATACTTCCCTGCAAAATTCACAATTGCAGCTTGTTAACTCCACAGGCCTGATTAGGTTACAACGCAGAAATATTTCAATCATTTATGCAATCCCCTATTAAAATTTTGCAAGCTAACTGTCTTCGTATTTCAAAATCTCAACAAGGTACAGCTTAATGAAACAAACGACAAGCAGCAACTTCTCCGAGAGCACGACATACACTCAACATTATAGTACAGAGCAACGGGTATAGTCATACTGATTAAGGGCCGCAACAAATGCTGGGTCGAAAGGCCTAGTGTGCCTGATAAGGAGAATATTACAATAATGGTTCCAAAAAGACAATTACAAAATACGTACCGTCATGCTCTGTGGTGGCGGTAGCAACTGTAGACTGTTGAGCTATCATGGCTGGCTCATCTGCTCCACCCGTAACAACCTCTGTGGCAGTCGAAAATAATTGCTGATGTAAATAAGCAAGTTCTTCCTGTCAATCAAAAAGGGAGACATTTCACACGAGTGCAGATGATAACGCAATACACCCATGTACATAGAAAGGCAGAACATAAAGAAAAATACTTACCTCCTGACGCTCCAAAATAATGTCCAAGCTAAGGGGGAAAGGTATCGTACGCTAAGATACTCGACAATCGATTCAAAATATCACCAGTAGTACTATTGTGACTCCTGACATTAGCGATCTCAAAACTTGAACTGCCCTACATGCAGAAAGTCCAAAAGGAGTTGCTTAACTTCCTCTTGACAGAGAGTGAACAGCTAGAAAAATCATGTAGAATATGATTGAGGCCATTTACAGCTCAAAACCAATAGCACCTGACTTCCGATTATTCAGACTGCAGTACTCCAATGTCAAATAACGCTGAAAAAGTTCTCTTATACAACAATGTCATAGCCACAGAGGGGGGATGGGGGCACAACAAAACTATCACTTGCCAGGAGTAATTCCAGCGAGGCTACAACTGGTACCTCGAGTTCACTGAGCCTAAGTTCCACAAAGCAATGAACTGAAATTTCTCGCTCTCTCTCGCACTCGCACACTCTCTCTCTCTCTCTCTCTCTCTCTCTCTCTCTCTCTATATATATATATATATATATATATAGCAGTATTTGTTTATGTGTGTGTGTCACAGCCTAAAACAAATTGGACTCAAGAACAAAAACCAGGATAGCACTTCACCTGTTCCGGAGCAAGCTCCATGAGATCAAAGTCCGCCATCATGTTGCCGTCCCCGCACCCTCACGCACTTCCACGCTATGGAACACCAGCTGAGCGCATACCTCACCAAACCTCTCCGCCGAGAAAGACAGAAAAAATAAAATAAAAATAAAAATAAAAATAAACTAAAAACTAAAAACCATAAAGATTTAAATAAAAATCAGAAATTTTAATCTACTAAATAATCACCACACTAAGCAATGCCATCTTTTCCACGTGAATGCGAACTCTCATCACTCATACACACACACACACAACTGAAAAACAAACCCTTCTAGACGCTCTCTTTCAACTCAGGAAAAGATAACACAAAATCAGAGAAAGCTCCCACAAGGTCTCCCAGTCTCTGCTAATCGCTATCAAGCAAAACCATCCCACAAGCCATCAAAACAGCGTAAATGAAAGGCATCGAGGGCACAAAGTCACAGCAACAACAGGCGGCAAAGAGAACCCTCCAGGACCAGAGCTAACAGAGCACAGCAGAGCACACTGTCCAGAGGTCGGTAGCCTCTGACACTTCCTCCCCGGGTATCTAAGGGTATACACGGGTAAAGATGTCATATCTAGGATACCTTGCATCGGGCTCTGTGTACACTTTGACTCGGCCCCCTTTGACGAGAAAGATGTTTCCCGGTTATCAACTGCGGTGGAGTAGTCCGTGGGTCCGGACTTGTGTCGAGGCTCGGACCCTATTCCCGCGGCATTGCACGGGGCTGGGAATCGTGGCGCTCCGTCGCCCACGTTGGATTCACACTTGGGGCTCACTTGGGACTCACTTGGGGCTCCTATCTCCGCCAGTGGTAGATTGATCCAACGGGTATAAACATCACTCAACATTTTTTTCTTTATATTTTTAGAACAAGGACATGAATTGCCGATTTTTAACCTACGATAATCATAAGATTTTTTAATCTGTATTTGTATATCTTCTCAAATTTGTTTCCTTTTCATTTCTACTTACTCTGCTACCACTCTTTATTTTTAACATTTGTAGGAGTTAAAAAGCTTTATTTAAATCAGATTCAAATGAAATAATATATTTATATATATATGGCATCTCAAATTAAATGACTTCTTGCACCTTGACAGTTACGTCGTTGGATCAATTGGGTTGGGATTTAGTGATCTTCAATATGTTCAATTTTTACTTTCTGGTTAATTTTGTTCATTTAGGGATTTTAGTTCATTTCAAACCTCTCAATCCAATCACTATTTGATGTGATAATCTCTACTTCATAATTCTTCAGTGGTTTTCAATTCAGCCTTACCAGATATTCTAAATTTATATAAATTAATTTAATGTTATTTTGTAGGCCATAAAGTGGTTAATTTAATTATTCATTGTGAAGATAGGAGTGAGCATGGTTGGGATATGATTTTTAAATATAAATATAAATATATATATAGTAGTCCTTGAAAAATATCTTAAGGGTGCATGGATTTTGTTTTTCTGCAAGATACTCATATTTTTAAATTTTTAAATGCAATGATATAAATTGATGGTAAAATTAGTTTACACAAATCAGCAAGTTGTACATTATGCACAGTTTTTTTATATTTAATAAGCATTGAAAACATATAATGGCAATAGTAACGTTGGCCTTTTCCTGTCAAAGAATTAAGAAAACTTTCTTCATCAACAGACAATCCTAGTGTCCCTTCTGTTTCATTTATTGTACCATAAATGAACTGGAAAGATATTTAACTTCATCACATGTTAAAAAAACTCCATGGATTTGCCAACGTTAAATTTTTCGTTTGATACTTCTTATTCAGGCATGCACCGTTAATCCACTCTAGTTTAATATCTATTCTTTGTTCTCTCTTGTGTTGATCGCATGCCCTTTTATTTGTCACACTGATGCACAAATATCGATGAGGAAGTTATCATTGATACATGATAGATTGTGGTGAAACACAATTGCCTTCAGCTCCTAATTTGATAGATACTGTGCATCTATTCGCAACTCGACTCTTCTCCATGCAACAATGTCATGAATAGAGAAACTTCATGTAGAAGTACGCAGTTGGCAATATGCGTATTTCACCCGCAATTTTTCTCATGCCTAGGATACTGGGGTTTCATAACATAAGCAAGCAGAAGGTTGAAGTTTCGGAGTGTGGACCTCCACATCTGAAAAAGGGCAGTCGAGGAGTCCAAGGTACCCTGCAGCATGAATATCTGCAATGCTCTATCAAAGTAGAGAGCAATCTTCTGATCTGTTCGTTGTAGGTCCTGATTTTTTGTGGGATTCGTGCGACATCAATTTTGACCAATCAATACTTGGGCATTTTTCTTGTTGTTTGTTTTCAGCACGGGTTTCAGTTCGGATTCGGGAACCTGCCAACAGCAGCTTTAACTGGTCGGACAGAACCTACGTCAACTACCAAGCAGAAATCAGTATCATAAACAGAGGCACTTTGCTTGGACTAGGTCTGCTTACTTGGAGACTCATGCTATGGAAGGATTCATTTAACGAAATAATATCCTTCTAGAAAATTGTTCTCATACCGTGACTTCCTGCATGGATTAGCACGGCGAGCATGAAGATGACAACTAGCATTCTGACCTTTCTAAAACCACAGCCACAATTCCAGACTCAGGTGCTCAAAATAATACACACATTCCTAAATCAGAGTGAGCGTAAGGATCAGATTAACACAGCTTGCAGCTGCTTGCTTTCACATCAGCTGAAAATAACGTGGACAGCTACTGTGAGGTACTGCAAATATGAAAATCAGCATTAGAACAAGAATGCCTCCCAAAGATAGAGTTAGATGCAGGATGTTACCGCCGGCGGAAACTCATAAAAGACGGCGTTTGCCCAAAAAAAACATTGAAAAACAATTGTTGCCACAATTGTGCAAGAAGAGAAATGGGGGCAGGCATACGCAGCGATCAGCTTTAAAAAAGTTATAGAAGTTTCTTACAAACAACATCCACATGAACAGCACATGAGTATTCCTCCATGCTTCGAAGAAAATTCTATCCCATTCATTACTCATCTATAAGTAAATGAGATCGAAAGTTCACAACCTAGTCTCTAGAGCTAACTTCCCTCAGCTCGCAAAGTACCCATCACCAAGCAGCTACCCGCTCCTGTAGCGTATACTATACAGAGGCAGAAGAACCGCCCGATCAAACCATCCGAGGACCTACGCACGAGAACGAGGAGCCTCGCCTCTCGAGTGCAAACGGCCACCATAATCCAGGCATCATAGACTCAAGTCTCTATCCGGCTGTGGTCTCTCTCCGGCGCTTCCACTTGTCTCCTCCACCTCAGATCAGCAACTTCTCAATCGCGTCCTTCAGCTGCTGAATCTGGGACTTCAGCTGGCTCCCCTCGTTCGTCGTCACGGAGCACGCGATCACCGGCCGAGACACGCCGCACGCCCTCCCCAGCGCCTGCTTCGACGGCACGAACACATACGGCACGTTCTTGTCCTCCGCCAGCAAAGGCAAGTGCAACAAAATCTCCAGAGGCTCCGTGTCCGCCGCCATCACCACAAACTCCGCAATGCCACGGTTCAACGTCTTGGTGGCCTCATTGGCTCCCTTCTTCAGCTGCTTGTAATTCGCAGCCTGCTGCACGATATCAGTGATCGTGATCGTCAGCTGCGCGTCCGCGAGCGGGTAAGCCTTCGGATTCACAGCCTCAGAGCCCATAGTTGCAGCTCAAATACGATCTCCTTGCAACTGGAACAAAGAACGTCGCAAACCCGCGAGGAAGCAGCACAGGCACGAAGAAAACAAGCTCGAGGTGAAGACGAGCGCTAAGTTTAGGGTTTCAGGGCCACTTGGGCTTTCCTCCCTCTCAACTTCACTAGGGCTTTGTGCCTGGTTTCTTTATCTTCCTGTCCACGTCTTTCTGAATCGTTCATCTATGTCTACATCGAATGGATGAAAATATAGCGTTTCATCTAACAAAATGGAAGCGCACTGAATGTACGCTTTTGGATGGATCCTCTATAGTCTGTGTATATTCTCTATATTGGCATTTCGAAAAATTTCGATTCTTCTTTTGAATGAAAAATGTTTGAATAAATCATTGGGTTTTTATTTTATTTTATTTTATTTTCCCCCCCCCTCTCTCTCTGGATGTGTTAAGTACTATTTTTGAATCCAATCTTGATATTTTAAAGCATGTACATTGAATTAAAAAATGACAATGCATTTTATGCATATATATGCATATATATGCATATATATATGTATATATATATATATAATATTTTTCAATTAAATTATTAGGTTATTAAAAACTTATTGTCTTTACATATGTAATAAAAATTGTATTTTTATTACAATTTAAAAGTATAAAGTCAATTTTATAAACATTTAAAAATCTATTGTCTCTTTTAACATGAATATTTGGCATATTAAGTTTTTCATAATTTTAAAATATTAATCCTAATATAATTAAATATTTCTTTTTATATAATCTAAGATATCAAAAATACAAAATAAAGATATTTGATGTAATTACAAAAGAAAAATAAATAAATAAATAAATTTTATTAAACTTTTTTATATTATTTAAATTTTTTTTGGTACATGATTAGAACAACCAATCTAATTTTATTTCTTTTACTAATAATTTGGTATTTTATATTCTAATTAGTCCTCTCTTAAGAATACACATGATACATTCTTGTAGGTAGAGAAGAGTATGCACATGTCAGTCCCTTCCAATTTCTTAACAAGAGCACTTCACATAGAATCAAAGAAAAGAATTTAGCATCATTCCAATCCGAGTATCATAGAAATGATTCTTGTTTGTTTGTTTGTTTGTTTGTTTGTTTTTTTTTCTTGCAATTATCATGTGTTAATACAAATTTATTATTAATCAATCAACAATGTGATTGTAGTGTTGTGAAATACATTAGATTCACTTTGCTTGATTCTTTATTGGAAGTAGGTTGTAATGGTCTAAGTTTCAAGTTCTAAATTTTATTCTTTTTTTATTTATAATGTTATTGAAATACTTAACTCTTATTAGAGTAATGCTTTACAATTAAATCTCTACACATAAGTAGATGTAGGTGGAAGGTGATTATCAAAGATTAAGAGGTTTTGATGGAGCAAAATCAAAGTCCATATGTGCATTAAGTCAACAACAATCATGGTCTTTAAAATTGATTGGAGGTACAATGCAAATGATTTGCTCAATAAATTACCAATTTTGCTACATGTGCAAAGGTCAGTTGTTATATTGGTTTTTTGCAAGTTTTATTATTCTTTTATTAAACGCTTTTGTTTTTTTCATCAAGCATGTTTGTATTTATATAAGATGTAATAATTTATTCTTTGGTTCATGTTGGACATACCATGTAATGTGTAGTTTTTTGCTATGTGGAAAAATAAATCAAGAAAATTTATTCTTTTGAAATTTGCTATTAGAATCTGATGCTTAATAGATCAGCAATAAAGAAGATCTAGTGGGCTAGAATTTCGTCATTGTTATTTTTTTTAGTTGTGTTTGTTTGTAATTTTGTTATATTATTTTCAACCTCCTTTCTTGTTAGATTGTAAGCATAAAGAACAAATCAAGCTCTCTTTTTAAAAAAATTGCTTAAGAGATTATAGCATCTATTGCCTCTACTACAAAAGTTAGTTGCTATGTTGGTTTGTTGTGTGGTTTGTTGTTGCTTTGTTGCAAATTTTTAGATCTCTTCATTATGCATGTTTTTTTTTTTAAAATAAAATGTCATCATTTTCTTTTTGGTATATATTGGAGGTATAAAAGTATTTTAGATTTAAAAATTCTTATTAGATTGCAAGCACAACTATTTGTATTGGCACATGATATGAAATTATTTGCATTTGAGAATTCATCTACACATTATTATTACTCTTATCAATATTTAAATTAAAAAAATAATATGCCAAATAAAATATTTGTAACATAGTATAGATAAGATATTTGTATTATTGATGCATAATGATAGATAGTTGGAGCCATGATTGAGAAGTTTATAAAAGTTTATAGAATTGGGGCTAGATTAGTGGGCTATGTAGGATTCACCTTAGAACATTCTAGAAAGAGCTTAGGGCGGTTATCTAAATAGAGCCCACCATAGAACATTTTAGAAAGAACTTAGGGCGGTTATCTAAGTAAGATCTACTATTAGAAATATTTTAGAATGTTTTGAGATGGTTGAACAAAGTATAGATAGAATTGACTAGAGTCATTTGGGCATTTGGTCAGGTATGGCTTTGGACCTTTTTTCTTAATAAGGTTTGAATTTGCAACTTTTTGTTTAGTTTTTTTCTGGTCCATTTTGTCCTACTTTGTGATGGAATTTATATTGTTGTGGATTAGAAAGGTCTTAGATTTTTAAGATAGTCCAATCCTATTTCAATGTTGTAGAAACTATTGATATATTTATAATCCTTTCATATTCATTGCTATACATGTTTTAAAGAAAAAAAACTTAATGTTATCTTTTATCTTTTGGCATGTTTTAGAATTGCAATTTTTTATCATTTGGATCATATATCACTTAATACATTCTTGAAAGATGAATAGTCAATTCAATAAGAATTGGTATTTTTTCATGGATTTGCATGCCAAAAAGTCTCCAAGCAGTCTTTGGAGCTTCATTATATTTTACATTTAAGTATTGTTTGATTTCATCTTGCTAGTTTCTAAATTACATTGTAGTGCAATCATGGCCTTTATAGATGTACTTGTGGATATACTTGATTGTACAAATGGATGCATATACTTCAATATTTATATCGTAGTTGTATTTGCAAGACTATTTTGTACAAAATAAAACATCTTTATTATCAACAACCATATCTCAAACTTCAAATGTTCTTCTATCATTTCTTCATCATTATTAGATATATCCATCTACATCTATTGTTGTTTCTTCTACAAATATCTTTAAATACTTCTTTGTAAAATAATTGTCTTCTATGCGAGGTGTTTAAGGATCCCTTGTTTACATAGACCATGTATTATGTATTGTAGAATAACTAAAAATAACTTATAATCTTTATCTTTATTTAGAAATTTTATTAAAATCATAGAATCTAAATATATAATACATCTAATCTTGCTTTTTCTATCCAAAAAAATCATAATGTGCATATGAAATAAACTTTTCTTCTAGAACTTGATGATATAAACATGGACAATAATGTAATCAAAGATAGATTCTTTCTTTATATCTTCAAAAATTATACATCTCTTTAGTTCAAATATAGGAGCAATCAAATCTAACTAGCTACTTACTTTTTGTCTTGAAAGCAGTTTATTTTGGATTTCAAATCATCTTCAATTTGTTGTCATTATTAAAAAAATATCAAGATGCTGATAAAATCTTATAATTGTTGTAGAATCTTCAAGTATTTTCATCATATATCTTATACTTTCAATATGTGATGATGAAATTAAGCTCATACATCCTTGATTATTCTATTCATATCTTCCTTCTTTAAACTTAATACTATGATAAGTTACAATATTATCTATCAATTCTTGATACAAATTGGCACATAGATTTCTTTGATAACAATGTAGATATTGCAAACATGACTACTCATTTACCACCTATTAGTCAACCATAAACTCATGCAATACATTTCTTTTGTGCAAAATTGTGAAATATCCAATAGGCCTTAAAAAAATTTGATAAGCAAAAAAAATCATCTCTGTCAATTTCTTACTTTTTCAATCTTCTTATACAACACCTTTTCTTTTTTTAGTAATATCTATTAGTATATTTTATATTATTAGGCTAAGATGCCATCCAAGGGTTTCATATGAAAAAAAGAAAACATAATAAAGAGACAAATTAGTGAAATGAGCCTTATGAATTCTTTTGAATAGTCGAATATTACATAGGCAAGTAATAATATCACAAATTGCATTAGGCTCTAATTTATTTATAGGCAATATAATAGCAATCTCTTCAAAAGTAGTTAAAAGATTATATTAATATCCATTGATTTTTTTCTTGAAGTGCAAACAAACTACAATATCCATTTTTGATGCTCATATATTACACACATGAAATAATATTTTATGCATTTATTTATATAATCTAATAAATATATTATTTTTTCTCAAAACTTCTTTAATTTTCTATATAGTTTGATCTAATATCTTACAATTACGTCTTATTTTTTTTATCTTATAGAAATATTGTGTCATAGATATAAAATTATGCATAAGTTGGGTTGATACCTTCTTTTGGCAACAAAGCTCCTTCCAAATGGCACAACTCTCTATTTACTCTAAAATTATATAGAATATTTTTTTGAAGCATAAATCTATTAATATTTACACATAAAGATGTAAATACATGTATAATATTGTATTTACAAATATTTTTTTTGAAACTCCCTTGTTCTTGCATCTTGGTCTTCAAATAAGTATTTTGAAAGTAAAATCAAAAAATATAGATATGATAGAGAAACCTTTTCTTAAAGACAACATTATCTAAATAATAGAGACTCCATTGATAACCAAGCTAAATATTTTTTAGTCTATTGTAATGCATTACAATAAAGACAAAATATTCATCTTGCCTAGATTATGTGCGGCTTCAACCCTTGTTTGATCAGCCACTTACCTTAATCCAATAACATCCCATCGCTTCTACTATGTATTTTAATTTTGTAGAATATTTGGTGCAATAAGTGCTTATTTGATAGAGATAGAACACCTTATCATATAAGATTGGTTTTATTTAAAACATAGAGAAATACTATACACGTAGGAATAGAAGCATGGAAAGACTTACAAAAATACAACTGCCCATAGGAGGTACAAGAAAAAGTAAAGAAAAAATTCACCTGAACTTGAACAAAGGGAGAAATTTTTGCAACAATAGTGGTAACAAAATCTACCTCGCAACTCCTACCACTGTAATACTTATTTTCCGAAGACCTTAGAAGGCACCCAAATAGAGCTTTGCTACCATTGCAGAATAACAAAGGTAAAATAGAGTTTTAGCAAACTGCACTAATAGCCAAAGAATCCAACAAATCTACATCAATAACAAAAATTTGGATACAACAGACAAAATAAAACTAATCTAGATATAGATGGGGCAATAGATATGGACCTCCCACACAATATATAATAATTGTTTGTAGACATCATGTGGAAAAAAATATGAGCACAAGCTAAGGTTGAGACAAAGTTTGTACAAGGCAACTCAATTGAATCCTTGCCATTGCAACAATGGCTTCTTTACTAAACAAGACAACACAAAAGTAGTACCACTTCTAATACACAACTCCACATCTTTGCATCAATGGTATTAATTGATATAGAAGACAAGGATCTATTCCGCCTAAGCGACATTGCTTATTGCAATAAGCAAGAAGGGCTTGAGAGGCTAGAAGTAGACAAGAGGCAAATAAGCAACACTCAAAAAATTAGAATCGAGTCAATCGAAGGGTCTGTTTTTAGGGTAATATTAAACAGGACAACAGAGCATAGGCCTATTTCCAGGGAACAAGCTGCAAGGGCAGGAAATAGGGAGCAAGGAATCTAGTAGGCCTCCTTGTGTTCAATCAACAGACATACAGCATTCACCCAAGGGCAAGAGCCTGTAACAAAGTGCACTACACAATGTAACTTTATTTTGCTTTAATCACAATGGAGTATTTGGCTTAATTGGTAGTGATTATGATAGAAATACACTGCAGTTTCAAGTGCAAATTTTTCATGTAGATCATACCAAAGAGGTGGGATTGTGAGGGTTGAATACAGATGATGGTTAGTGATTATGGGCTTTGCATCCAACAAAGAAACAACTACACAATGTCTACTTAAAGTGACCATCACAGGCCTACCAAAAACAATCATATCTGAGAGTTGAAGGTGTCAAGAAAACCATCAGCATATAATCACATTGAATATTATGGCATCACCTAGAGATACATAGTGCAGCTCCTATATCCACACCTGCAAGACAACATAGACTCATGAGCATCCAACTTGAAACTAAACTGGACATTTATGACAAACAAAATGTATCCATCATATATTTAAAATTCATAATAACAAAATGGATTGCAAGCAGCTATGATTTCACACCTCAAGGCCCCTTTTGTAGTAATTCTTTCTAAGCCAATGCAACTACATCAGTGACACAACTACACCAATCAAATAAGTTGAACACTGCATCAACTGTGATTGGAATAACATAGAATAAAAGGGAAATGAAACCAAATTCTCATATTAAGAAACAATAAAGGTCAAACGTTGGTCCAATGGTTGAAGTGTGATTGAAAAACAAAATTGCGAGCAAATTTACAAAGATTATGAGAACTCACCTTCCACACCTAATGAGATGCACAGCAATTTACACATGAGATTGACATCAAATGTCCAAGAAAATTTCACATACCAAACCTCAGTTTTTGGGCAGCATTTGAATTTGTAGAGGATCATAAACATGAGTGCCTTGGGCAGCAGAAAGTATTTGAATTTGTAGAGAATCATAAACATGACTGGCTTTGGCAACAATAATTGTTGATTCTGAGCTTTGGTGCTTGCTGCTTAAGATGACGAGGATTTGTGGAGGATGATAAATATCAAGGTTATAAAGAATTATTACACAGATTGCAAGACCACCTGGAAAATTGGGTGGAAAAAGTAAAAATAGTTGTTAGAAATAATAAGATCCATAATTATTCATAAAAAAAATATGCAACTGAAGACAATATAATAATAATAATAATAATGAAAATATACTACAAGAGATGTTTTTTAATGTTTGTCAAGTTAGTGTTAATATGATTTTATGGTCTTGTTTATTTTTATTGTTTTTGTAATTTATTTATATAAATTTTAATATTAATAATTTATTTATTTTTTTAAAGTGGAAGATGTTGGAAAATAAATTTGTAAAAATAAACTGTATTGTTCCTACTATCATGGTATCACAACCATTTTATATTTCAAATTTGACTCATTGGAAGATTTTTTTTTTTTTTTTTTTTTTTTTTTCAATCTATAAAAATTCAACATGTCATTACAATTTTAAGAAGTATGGATTACCATAACTCCAAGAATGGTATCACATCTTCAAATTCTATTATAATCATATAACAAAATTTCTTATAATAGTTGAATACACTTGTTTTATTGAAATTAATTATAATTTAGAGAATCAATTTGTAATCCTTATTTATAACATGGCATCATAGTTTCATTGAATTTTGGAAGAGATAAAATAATAATAATAATCATAACAAATGATGGCTTTATTTATTATTTGATTTTATCCCCTCATGCTAGAAAAAATGCAGCATGCCAAGGTGCAGGAGGCAACAAACAATTCAAAATCCACCCAATCCATTGCACATTCCAAGTATCCCGACAAGATTGAACTAAACTTGTGCACCACATAGCACATTTGAGTTGGCAGATGGGACAATTTTGCAATGAACATGGAGATTCAAGTCCAGAAAACATCATGCTCAGGGCTTTGTTTTGACACAACCCAAACCACCAGCAACTCTTTACCTGGGTCCTTTCCCACTGCAAGGGTTTAGACATTCCAGTTAAACCCTACAGAAATGACAGCTTCATAATGTTACCAAATTATTTATATTATTACCCTCAACATGTTTTGTTTCACATCCAGCTGGACACACAATTGTTTGCAGTGAGAGCTCATGTCACTCATTCCCTGGGTCTGCCTTTTTGCTCTTCTAGAAGCTTAGGAATGAAAGCATGTGTGCAAACTATGATTGGTAATGGACAAAATAACTGATAGGGTGGAAGCAGAGTTGGTGCATGAACCTTTAAATCTAATTTTGTCCACACACCTTGTGTTTGTATAGAAAAGGACAAAAGTACATTATACTTGATTATTGTTATAGTATTGTAAAGAAATAAAATAGAATAAAATACAAGCTGTCATATTGAGAATCATAGAATGATTTGGTACATGCGATGCATGTGATGCATTATATTATCTCCATAAGTCAAAACTTCCAAATAACAACTTTTCTTCACCAGGACAGAAATTTTCATGATGCTTTCAAAATGAGTTTCTGAATGTGGGTACCCCTCAAACTTTTGTTTTTGTTTATTTAGATCATCTTCCTTCAGACTATGACCAATAAGCAGAAGACTCTCAACTAAAGACACTCTTGTGCTCATACGCACGACCGAAAGTCCTATCTTTTTCAGTGTGTGTTCATGTGAGTCGTGTCTTCACAACTAACAAGAAAGATACAGCTTTCTGGTGCTTAGCAAAAAGCGAATTGTCTCATGTTTTTTTCTACAAGCAGTTAAACTGACCCAGGACTAAGATCATAAATTCAATCTTGGTCCATCCGGGTGAGTAACTAGTCAACTTCTATAACGTTTCCTGCAAGTGAATTTTACAAGCTAAACAGACGTTTGAAAACACTAGCCATTACGTGAACTTCCATTTTCAGCAGGTTGAAGAGGGACACCTTAGAATGGCGGCTGTGCACAATGAACGAATGCCTCCAAATTTGCTAATCTACATCGACATTAACAGCGAAGAAAATGGACTCCGAGGTTTCATGGATCACTGTATATCTGGTAACAGATTTTTCATATACTGCGGAGCAGTGTCGAAGACTGTGTCCCAGAAATGGGAGGTGACCCCAAAAGAATAATGCTCGTTTCTGAAGTGATGGTTCAAGTGAGATCTCTGCAGGAATCCACACACACAAAAAGTGCTGAGAAAATAATTCAGCTTACACCGGCACATGCTTTACATTAGCAATGGATGATCCTCTGGACTAGATTCAGGAAACAATGCCAATGTTGAAGCCGGAGAGCAGTAGGTTAGTTTGTTGCAGCAGTAGGATACCTTCAGCGATCGTGCTAGTTCGTTGTGAGGAGTGCCGAAGTGGAGGAAGTAGTGTGTGAGGTCATAAGCGATGTACATTAGCAGTCCGCCACTGAACAAGCTCAGCTTCACCGGCCTCCCAAGAAGCAGCACCAGCGGCTCGGTCAGGTACCAGATCTGTGAACAAAATTGTTCGTCAGTTAGAGGTTCTTGATTGTATTCAGACCACGTCAAAGTCGGTATCACGAGGATTATGTTTCATTAACCTTGCCATAACTGTAAACAAGTTGGTAATACATTTCTGTTACTTAATATCAATTAATATAAAGGATACCAAACAAATTCGGATGATGGCGAAGGTGAGGGTTCCTTACAATAATAACGAGAATTCCAGTGACAGCAGGTGGAAATACAAGACGCGTTCCGTCCATCGGATGCTTATGATGAAAGCCATGTAGAAAGTAATGTGCGGTACATGACCTGCGCAAATTTAATGCAGATCTCTTCAATTCTGAGTTTTTGAAGATAAATTGATAGAAAGAATCATGTCAACAGTATGAGGAGAGAATGGGGGGATTCATATCTTCATATAAGACATAATCCTGGTGAAGGTCAAACAAACATCAAAGCATTGTTGTGCTTAGACTTCCAAAATCCCCAGAGCTTTCCTTTTCATGCAGGATCGCTCACGTACCACTTGCCAGTCGTTTTCATGTGAAAAACATAGCGGTGCAACAAGTACTCAATAAACGTCCATATAAATGCTCCGATGGCCATGACGAAAGGTGCAGTAGATAGCCATAGTCCGCCTTTGTGGGCGAGGACTGCGAGATATATCACCAAAGGTCCCCATACTGCTGGTATTACCCACCATGCTGTTCGTGTAAAGAACTGCAACAAACGAATTCCACGATTGCTCACAAATCTGCAGCTTGAGTCCCAAAACTCGAAGATCTCAATGGACAATTTTCACTTCAGTTGAGAAGTAATTCACCAGGAATTCGTCCAAAGATACTCTAATGCCTGCAAACCATTCAAGGAATAGAGTACCTCAGCAATATCACTTTCAAAAAACCGAGGAGGCTCCTTCTGCACCACGGGGTCGTGCACCCATCGATCGTAGTCAGCACCCAATTTCCCAACCTGAACAAATTATCACCATGACATCGTCAACATCCAAATTATGTGATAGGCTGCCCGTAAACCTTGTGCGCTCACTTTGTAACTCAGGGATTGAGCTCGAAGCGCCATCTTCTAAGTTCAATTTTTCAAACAGCTAAACTATTTGTTTTTGTTATGAAAACTTCCCTCACATCATCCTGCGTAACTATGGCCAACCTGGAAGACGAGGGGCTTATTGAGATCCACAACGTATTTGCTTTCCTCGCTGCCACGGTTTGAATGCGCCGTATCATCACCACTGCAATTGCCACGGGATAATCACTACTTTATTGAAGAAAACTTAATAGCGAATCAAGCACCTTAATTGAGCAAAACATAAGCTACCTGACGTGGAAAAAGCAGGGGGAGGGTGCCCAATTACTGTACCTCCTGTAATCACCAACACGGCCGATGCGATACTGTTGGAGCATACGGAAGGCGTATTTGCTATGAGGATGAGAGTCGGGAGAGTCGCCCTCTTCGCCTCGCATCAACTTGCCGACGTCACTCATATGCAAATGCTGGTAGATTACCTGCAGCGAGGATAAGCACCTGGTTCAATTCTATTGTGTTGCACAAAAGAGTAGCAACCGACACTTGTAACGTTGCCAAACATAACTATTTCGATTGGCAATTGAGCCAAAGAGGAGAGGTCAACCTCTACACCGCCGGGATGAGTGTCCACAAATCGGGTGATGTCATAAACAACTCCGTCAACCACAACCCATGCATCCGTTTCGCTCTTGTGCTTGCTGATCTCCTCCATTGTCAGTACAAGCTTGTCTTCCAGAGCTTTCCTCCCTGTCTCCGAAGACGCCCCCTTCGGAGCTACTTGTCTCCTGATGAGCTCTCTGACAAACTCGGACTCCTTCCTAGTTTCCATTGGGGAAATTTGGTGCTCCGCAAAGCTTGATATCAATGGCACGGAGCTTAAGGGCACAGGTGTCATCAGATGCCGCTCTTTGAGAGCGCCTAACAGGGCTACAACTACACAACAGCCTCGGATATGAACCCCTTGATTTTAAAGCTCCACTTTGCTGTTGAACCACGAACTTCAACACACCCCGAATCCTGAAATAAACTCAAAACGACTTGTTCAACAATACAGTTTCAGCTGGTTTCACACGAACCGACACACGGCCAACCTCCATAATGGGTGGCTTGCATGCCAAGAGCGCAACACCTGACACAAGTTGCCAAGCAGATGTGGTAGCGCAATCTGATGGGATAAGCACTGCCAGTACAGACGAGCAAAAATCTAGTAAATCTGAATCATAGACCCTCGAACTTAAGGACGCGAACATTGTGACTTTCAAACTGGCCCTCCTACAGCCGGCTGCCAGCCTGCGCACGAGACACGACATTGTACCATGCAACTCTTGCCCACAGGCTTAAACTCAACTTGGCAGAACCTTGAATGCTCACCTGAAATCACGTTATTTCACGCAGTCGAGCTAACGCCTGCAGGTCTCAGTCCACTCCGATTGAGCTTAGAACGAGTTCCTGGGTTTATACTCTGATTTTGCAAAATCTATGATATGTACTGCCGAAAACGCGCCTGCTCAGAGATATGAAGTCGAAGTCTACTATGGTCGAAGCTTCCAGCCACAGCTCACGACCGCCACTTAACCGACACTGCTTGAGCAACTTGACTTGTGAGTTTCGTAATACACTTGTCACCACTCCACAACCTCCATCTATCACTGTATATAAATACCCAACAATCCATCAACAGTACTAGATGTAGATTAACACAACTTAAATGCACTTGCCGGCTCTCGTATCTATATTCACAAAATGCCAAGTTGGCGAAGGACTTTGGTGGTTGCAACGATGGCGGTCACGGCATCACGGAGCCCACCGCGGAAAATGCTTGAGACGGACTATGCTCAGCGGACGTGGCCAAAGACAGTCGAAGATCCCGTCAGAGGAAGTGCCAGTGGAATCGGACGATTATGTACTGCATTGGAGCTTCTGGTACCACGGCAGGTGCCATATGAACGAACTCAGGGCCTGGCCACTGGGGACTCACTACTCCCGCTTCATGCTGGACACTTAAATACTCGTCTGGAAAATGCTAGAACTGGATGCGCTCCTTTACACTCGCAGTATGGTTTCAAGCTCTACCTTCATTGAACGTTTGTGATTCAGGGAAGAGTCGAGCTCGGAGATCTGTGCCACGTCCATCGAGTGCCGAATCTGATCCACTCACTTGATAAATCTGTATTTTCAATTGGCATTATATTAGTTTAGATTGACTCGTGTGATCTCTCTCTCTGCTTTCATGAGCTCTGCAAGCAACGCAACTAGGATACAACCAAGCTCGTGGTCATTTGCTGAAAGTGGGGTCAGCATGGCCCTGCACAAGTCCTGACATTCTGTACAGCAGTAAGTTGCCGATTTTATATCGACACTCGTCATGTGACCTGAGCCGATGGCCGTCAACGAAACTGGTGGCTTCGTTCACGTACAGGCTATCATCGATCGATATTACCAGTCGTTCATTCATTTGCAACGAGAATCGTCCACAACCGACACTTTTATTATCAACCTCGACAGTGATTTGTCGAAAAACCAATGGGGTGATTTTATTTATATATTTATTTATTGATTCATTTTTTACTTTTTTTTACTTTTTTCCCCTTTAAGTATCACTTAGAAACACAACCCACTTTTTTCATGGCTGGAATCAGAATGGCATTAGCCACTTTTTCAAAGTGGTGTTCTTGATCACTACATTCTTGTCTGTTACGGTTAATTAAACCCTTGCAAAAACTTCTCATCTACGAATATCTCACGGTAGAGTGTACGGAAGTTCATGCAAGCATCAATCATTGTGGTCACCATTCCATTAGTCTTTACCCTTTGTGTCACAGTAGTTTTTAAACCAGTTTATTTTTTTATTTAGTTTTATTACTACAGCTCGGAGGAAGCAAAGACTCGTAGGATAAGCGACGCTTTGCCTCGCGGATGTTATTTGTTTAAATGAAAACAGGCCAACCCCACATGCCATCGCCCTCTTCTTCACCGCTACCACAACCAGCGCTGGAGCCAATTGAGCTTGACTTTATGAACCCTCCCAGCCGCTTTAAGTGCTGCCATGTGACGCGCTCAGGGAGCTGCAGTGAAGGGGTTTTGGTCCTACGCCTGCTCCAAGCCTGGCCACCAGTTTCAACGCCTCTACAAAACCAGCAAGGAACGACGAGGAGGAGGACGACGACGACGACGAGAAGGGACAAGTGCATGTCGTTTATCCTTCTTCGCACATCGGAGGGAGCCTCTTCTGTCCCTCAAGCAAAACCATGGCTACTACTACAATACAACAACAAGCGTTGCAAGACGAAAGAGCAGGGGGTGGAGGTTCCAAGACCACACCCAACACCCCCTCCCCCCCTGGCTGGGATTCACATTCGAACCCGCGATTGGACACCTCCCCTCGCTCGCCTCCTGTCAGATTCTGTGGATGATGAGCAGTTTCACCCTTGATGGTTATGGATGTGTTTTGGTTGATGATACTCTCTGTGAGGGGTTAGTTCATCCATCATGTCCCTCCCTCCCTTGCGTTGTGAATGCCTGCCTGGGGATGGATCCAACTCTTTCATGATGATATGGATGAAATAGAAAACAATTGCACCCGATTTTATTTTATTTAAATTTTTTTCATCAATTCTAATTAAATATATATACACACACACACAGATATATATATATATATATATGTATATTCATATAAAGTTACTGATTGATTTTTGTCAGTTATGGTTCAAAAAAAGCATTTTTACTCTTTGTAATTGGAAAGGTTTATGTAGGACTGCAGGTGCTTATAGTTAGGGTAGGGTATGAGAAGACAGGCTTTCAGAAAAAAATATCAATAAATAAATAATGTTGGAGTGAACATTTCATTAAGAGTTATTGATTTTTGTCTTGGTAAAATAAAATGTTACAATTTTTTTGTGCCCAACTGCAAGGGTTTCTGCATATATATATATATATATATATATATATAATTTTTTATTTAAAAATAGATGTTTTTTTTGTATCAAAAGCTTTTGAGGATAACAAATTTATTGTAGGTAATATGTTACAAAGATTTCTTAACATTTATTTTATAGTTTCTTGTGCTAATCTAAGATCTTATAAATAATCACTCGTAGTCTATTGAAATATTCAAAAAGACCACAGCAAGTTTGTGTGTTCATCTGCATGTTCAAAAAAAAGAATATAAAGGATTTGGGTTCTGCAAGCATATTTGAGCCTTGGAGGTTTGAGTGTTAAAGCTCAGATGGAAAGTAAAATCCTTAGACTTGTAAAAACAACATTGATACACAAGTTTGAAGTTTGATAGCTAATCACCATTAAGTAATAAACCATTGCAGATGAATTACTCAAATAAACATATTGTAAAAGGTATAGGAGGTAGAATTTGCTGCTTGTGTAAGCTTACATAATTCAACATGCAGTACTTGTTTCACAAATTTCTTTATTTTCCTTTCTTCAAATCCGGAAGGAACGAAGTCCTCTAAATTTAATTCTCTTGGAAAAACAGTAATCCATACTTCTCCAAAGATTTTGCAATAGAATGATATCGTAGCAATCCACTCTTCATTTGTAAGAATCCATGAGGAAAGATTTCTTAACCATGTTATGTACCGTCGACTTCGGAACCTAGACTATGTTAGAAAACACCACATTCTAATTCAGGAAAAACTTAACCAGATTCCTTGGTTTGTTTGAATTGTATAAGATATTGATTATCTGCCCACACGGAGCATCACCACCGGCTTATGAAATCCGTTTCCAACCGAATCATGTTTCCGCATCGGCCCCAGCTTCTGACCACTTGCAGAAAGCTGAAATACCTTCTTCCAGAGACTCGAAGATCCAACTGCGGAGCTTCAGTCGCTGTTATCACGTTCGCTGTGGGTTTATCACCACACGGGTCCAAAAGCCTGCATGTTTTATACTGCAGAATCGTTGTGTTTCACTTCTAATCAACAGTACTTTTAGACACCGCCAACCATTAGGGCTGCCCAAGCTTGCATTTGTCAGAGCAGCGTTGTTTCTGAGCAAGAACAGACATTTTGTTCGTTCTGTTAGAAAACTACTGAAAGTGGTCACTCTTAGTAGAACACGGCCTGAGCTTACGCCAACCAGTCCACCGTAGTTTGTATTCGTCTACACGTGAAGGTGATGGGTGCCGAATTCTGATTGTGTCCACTGCAGTTACGTTGCTGTAGGTTTCTGAACTGTTCGCTCAGTGCCAGGACAAGAAGATAGGCAGACGCATGTTTGAAAAGCTCTGACAAACTTGCTCAGCCTGGCAGATTAGTCGAAGAGGATTTTCTAGAAATAGACATCATGGCAGTCATAATAACATCCGTTCGATTGCCACCCTGCAATACAGTATCTTTACTATAGTTGTCGCAGTAAGACAAATGAGCGAGGAAACAGAAAACCACCAGTATTTAAACGAAAAACAAATATCAATGAAAATATAATCTCTAGACCCAACTGTCGACATGTAATCGACAAGGGAACAAAGTTCAATCATGGACTCCCTAGAGGATTCCAAGGCTCACAGAAGAGCTCATTCGATTAACGGTGTCGCCGAAAGCTGGGAGTTAGAGGTCCAACAGGCTGCCACAGGCACAGCCTCAGAATCAAACGCGGCATGAGAAACCACCAGACGCGTGAAGCGTTGATGACACAGACACTGGAAAGAGGGCAAGCTTCTCCACACTTCGATACACTGCAGTCAGTCTCTTTTACCATCTCCCCAGTCGCAGAAAACAAATAGTTGTTGTGATCCAAGATGCTTGTGAGTTACGGGGTAATAATTCAACGGACCCACTTCAAAGCAAGCCTATCAGAATCAATCATATTTCCAGCGCCTGGTGAGTTTTTACGGTGTCCTGGTGCGCCATGATCACCAGTCTTCTCGCCCATCATGCGGTCAGGTATCATCAACAATAGCAGATCCGGTAAGGTAGTGCGATTTCAATGTGGACGATGTGAATGCGTCCCCCCTACTCCGCGACCGATCCAACAACGCCGCTTCGATCCGCAGTGCGCTCCATCGTCGCCGTTGCTGCTCCTCGACGTACCTCGGCAACGGCATTCACCACGATGCCGACCCCGCACTTCATCCGATGGATGGATGGATGGATGGCTGGATGGCTGAATTGATGAGTGGATGGGTGATTACTTTCATCCAGACGTGTGAACGAATGTGGGATTTTCATGAGGATTTCATGTTGTACAATGACAATGGGTTGTTGTGGTGTTTTAATGGGTGAGTTTTTCATGATCTAGAGTGCACAGAACTTGGTTGTGTGGGCATGTTGGGTTAGTTCTAAATAAGCATTTAGAATATGGATGTGTTTAGCTTGTTCATGTTTTGAGGTAAGATCTTTTTGTCAAAAACTTGTCAAATTCATTGCTTGTATTTTTGCATGACTAAAAAATAATTTGAAGATATAAAGATAATTAAAACATGGTTGAAGATTTTGTTTGGGAATTGAATTTACAAAATTAGTTGGTTTATATATATATAAATTTTTTTTCACTTGATGAATTTATTTTAGTTGAGGGATGAGTATAGAAAAATTAAGATTAGATTTTGAGTAATTTTTTTAATCAACTATATTAAAAAATAGTTGATATTTAGAAATAAATTAATATTTAATTAATGAGTAAAAAAATTAATATCATTACATAAAGTCAAATACTATTTTTATAAAATTAGACATTTATTTTTGTATATATGTATATGTGTATTACAATTTAGTATTTTGATCTTTCAAAAAATACATCTCTAAGCTTACTTAAACACAAATAAAGTCATAAAATTCTAGTTACAAGAAATTCAAAAAATATTTAAGATTGTCTTTTATAGTGCTTAATGCAAAAATTACTAATAATATCTCTAAACTCTAAGTGAGTATGTTTATCATCAATTTAAATGAGCAATTCATGTGTAGAGTCAATATTTAGTTTTGCTATTTTGACCTCATTATTGTCATACTTTATGCATTGTATCTTTTGCATTAGCAAACTTATTAAAAAATAATGGCATAGTTTATTTTTGTCAAAGGTTTTGCAAAAATATTGTTTTATTGCAAGTCAAACTACTGTTTTTATAATTATAATCGTAGATTATTTTAAATTATTTATAATGAGTATATTATTATATTATTAATATTTTGGAATAAAGATATTTATCTTTGGCAATTAATTTTTAAGAAATATTAAAAAAAAAAAAAAAAAAAAAAATTCAAATGAACCATTAGAACTTTGCTAAACTAGCTAATTTTTATTCTTCAAAAAAATTTTACATGATTCTATTGTAAAAGTTGTTCTTTGTGGTTTGATGAAGACTCTAAATTAAAAATTGAATTTAAGAAAGTCTAATTAAAGCTTTTGATGGATTAGGACTATTTCACTACTAATTGTGAAGTTCTACAAAGAGTTAGTATTGTAGATCTTTTTTAAGCATTCTTGCAATATTTTGTAATTGTAGGAAAAGAAAAAGAGTCTTCTAATAATACTCTACATAGGATTTATACAGCCCTCAGCATACTTACAGTATAAATTTTTAAATATAAACTTATGTTAATAAATAATCACTACTTTATTGAAGAAGTAATGTTTACATATTGCAATAATTTTACATTGATTTGGAAAATTATATTTGAACTAAATTAATATTCCATATGCATTGAATATTGTGATTTCTTTTATTCAGTTATGTATTGGGGGCAATTCAAAAAAAATTGACAGGGTTTGTAATCCTGTAACAATTTTCATTACTATTGTTTAAATAATATAATGTTTTAAGCGAACAAAGATTTTGGCTTGGAGTTGATGAATTCCAATTTTAAGTTATTCTATATAACTATGCACTCTGAAGTTTTGATATTAATAATTTTTTAGATTTTTTAAAAAAGAAAATATATTAATAATTTTTGGCATTAAATCTACTAAAGTCAAAGAATGAAAATGTTCAGAATTTTTTGTCGAAAAAAATGAACAGACATATAACAAAACCAAAAACTGATCTTCGAAAGAATTAATGTGAAGTTGTTAATGTTACTCACTGTGGTTGAAAGACAGGTTTATTTCAGAACTTAAAACTTCCAGAACGACATTTGAATGACTCAAAGTGGTTAAAAAAATGTACCAGAACAAGTGCAACGAGCACTGATAGATTGTGGTTGAATGGTGTGGAATCAAAACCAAAGGCAAAGCTAAAATCATGAAGGCTAATGAAATCCAAATCACTAGCACTTCGCGATACAAAATTCATTACACACACTGCTGTTTTCATCACTAACTATTTATCAATGAAATGATTAAGCTGAGGAGGTTTCCTGCAAAATATCTCAGCCACCTAGAACATTCAAGTTATACCCAGCTTGAGTAATAGAAGATGCTTTACCTCGGCATCCAAAACTACAATTACATAGAGGTGATTGAAGCTCCTGATGATGAATGTCTTTCAATGCTGTAAAAGTCTGCAAACAAACAGTGCATTCATAGTATCTTCTCTAAATGAAGAGCTATTTCAGTAATCAATTTCCTGATCCTTACATGGCACAATAGAGGACTGAAGTAGCTAAAAATCCAGAGTACCAATATTTACTGATCCCCTAAACTCCAGACTCAAAGATGGAAACGAAAAGACTCGTGACATCTCAGCTTTCAAAGTGCCAAGTCCATTAAGATAGTCCACGAAAAGAACCATGTTGTTAAACTTTGAACTTTACTATTGTAACTCAGTTGCAAAATGCTATAACATACACCGGCATGACCTGCTTTACCACACACCTAGAGATGGAGAAATACAGAGAGAGGGGGAGAGAGAAAGCGAGAGAGCGAGAGAGAGAGAGCGAGAGAGAGAGCGAGAGAGAGAGATGGGCAGCGAGCTATATAAAAGGAACCCGTGCCATTCAAAGCCTAACCACTTATTCGCTACCTTACAGAGCATGGAGATTAATGCTTTAACCAATACTTGCCAATGAATTTACCTATGCTACATTATGCTATCTATGGATCAGAGAGACCGAACAAGCAATGCTCTCACGGCTTCACATGTCCAACAGTGGAAGTCAAATCCAACACACTCAAGAGTTCAATATATGAGTGCAACATCTGAAAGATGCGTGTGGTCATTTCAGCACTTGCACATTCCATGATTTAACCGAAGGTGGCCAAAATTTCCTCTAGATGTTGAGTCAATTCCACAGGTTTGGAGAAGAAGGGGCTGTGGTCGGAGTCGATTGTCCGGACCTCAGAGGCACAGCAGGTCTTATCAAATAAGAAAGCCTCTTCTTGAGCATCAGGAGGCAGGACCTTATCATTCATTGTTTTAATGTAAACTTTGGGAATGGAGCCATAATTCTCATCCGTGTACTCAACACAGAACCCGTCGAGCATCTTCAACGGCACGGGCTTTGAAAGAAGAGACGCCAACACAACATCCTGTGAAAGAGGAGCACGTTTTAAGACAATGGTTTACCAGTCATTCTCGGCTACTTATCAATGCAGACACCGCAGAAATACCACAAAAATGTGTTAGAAGGATAGGGCCTGACCTCGGATGGGCACATGTTGTAGAACACCTGGGGTTGTATTTTTTCCGTGACATACAATGAAGTGGGCATGGCATGAGTTCCATCGCCGAAAGTATACTCGATGTGGTTGCTCACCGCTGGATCCATCTCAAACAGCTGCAAATTTCATATACATGTAAATCAGCTATGAGGCCAATCAAAAGATTATGGTTGAAGTGATAAAACTTTAAGGCAGTACAAGAACAATCACCTCATAAGTAAGAGGGAAGCCGCTAGGTAGCATCATGGCAACAAGGAAGACAGCGACTGAAATGTTCTTGGGGAAGTGCTCCATCGCATAAGTCAAGCTCAAACCTCCAAGATCGTGCCCAACAAGAGCAACCTGCGGGTACACGAAAGCAGGATTATTTGCTAGAATTCATGTTAACAAATGTGAACAAAAACTTCTGACGCCTGATAAGAAACTCAATCAATTTAAGTGTAGCCAAACCTCAACAATGTGCTCAGAAGATGATTTCTAAAATGCAAGTGTGCTCAATAACAACTGAAGCATAAAGATCAGGAGGAACAACGTTGTCAGTGTAAGCTACATACCGGATAGAGATACAAAATGCAGTACGTTCGTACAATAATATGCTTGTGCAAATGAAAACCAGTTTTCAACCTTTTTTTGGTATGTAATGCAATGCATTTCAAGAAGAACTACCAACCTTCTCGTCAGAAGAGAGCGTCTGCATGAAGTCGACGAGGGGCTGGTTGTAATCCATGAACGAAGTCACGGTGTTGGGGTCAACAGAATCTCTGCCGCAGCTTGTGAGGTCGATGGCTGTGGCCTTGTGCCCCTTCTTCCTCAGGTGGTCAATTACTCGGTACCAGGTCCACGCACCAAGTCCAGCACCGTGGACGAACACAAAATGTGCAGGTCCTGAGACACCCATTGTAGATCCGCCAAACACACTCTATATTTCAACAGGAAATGAGACATTATCAGAAAAAACTTCTCCCAATTCATGAAACGTTATAACGTAGATTTGTGCGAAGAGAATTTCTATTCAATTACTTTTTTGAACTTTTTTTCCTATTTAGTTCGATCCATCATTAATTCAAACGACCTGATATACACAATCAACAAAACATCCTTCACTAAGACTTGTGCTCACCATCTCTTTATTACGAAGACTCGGACTCACTGAAACGACTGTTAATCTGGACGGTTTGGGATCGTGACATCGATACTGCATCACAATCTGAGACCAAACGTAGTGAAATTCATCTCTGACGCGAAGATCCCGCCTCACATAGAACGAAGACGACGATCTCAGCCTTACCAACTCTACGAGGAAGACTCTCAAGAACAGGAGAAAGTAAGAAGGACTTTCAGCAGGAGGGAGGCCAGAAGAACAAAAGAGTAAGCAAAAGCGCTAATTCAGAATTCTTGGAACTGTACCCAGTTGCTACAACCACAGAAAGCCAGCCCGAATCGAAACCAAGCTAAGAATCGCACTCCAAATGCCAACAACCCACTCTTAAGTCAAGCCGCCATGACTTCAGCATAGCAAACACCAATATCCACAAAAAACACACACACACACACACAGCAGCCCCAAGGAAGCACAACCGATCCCCCACATCAAATCCCAAAACACAAACCCATTCATTCGCACTACGTCCAAGACCACGATCCATCCCAACTCCACTACCGACACGAACATCACAAAGCTCCACAAAATGCTTCACAGAATCATTCAACTTCGCACCTGCAGGCCCCAAAAGCTGTCTCCAGCTCCCAACTCCAGCTGCACAGAAAAAGATGAGCACTGGGAAAGCCTGGCTTACGGAATGCAAGGGGGTGGTGGATCGACTTGCTAGAGATGGCTGCGAGATAGACTTGCTAAAGGAGAAAATTAATATATGGTAGGGTAGGGGAAGAGAAGAGGGCAAAGGGAGCTGATCTGCACGGGAGACCACTACGAAAGTGAAGGAGAAGCAAGCAAGCAAACAAAGGGAAGAATCCATGGAAGCGTTCTTCATCGCCACCCCACCGCCATCCCGCTGTCCTGCTGCTGAATCAGTCCACGCCATAGCTCCCTCCCCTCGCCGCTTGCTTACTTCCAATTGCTTTTGCTGCTACCGCCGCCGCTGACGCTGACGCTGGAGATTGCGCGTCAGCGGTAGCGGTAGGATCGAGGCCAGGGTGGCAGTGGGAATGGGTCTACCCCCCAGTGAAGGAGGGATTGGACCTGGACCTCGCTGCGAGTGGTGCCGGCTCTGGTTGTATTTCGTTATGGGATAAGAGCGGGATATGCTTTTCCTTTTCCTTGCCCTCCTCCTCCTTTTGCCTTTCTTATTAAAGTTAAAGTCATGGGACCTTGCTGACTGTGTCTCGTATTGTACTGTACTGTATCGTACCGTATTGACCTCCTTCCTTTTACTATTTTATTGTTTTGACCGAGGTATTATTATTATTATTATTTGTGTGTATGTTATCATATTTTTGATATATTTAGTTATTTGAATTTTCTTATATTTAGTTTATTTATGAATGAAGAATTTTCTTTTTTCTTTTTTCTTTTTCTTTATATTTTGTGAGGAAATTCACTACGTGTTAACTTCTACCCATTACTGTATGTGAAATTCCATCTTAATCTTGTGTGACTGTAGCTTCAAAAACTGAAATACAGAACTATTTGTAGTTTTTAAACTATAGAATATGAGTGGATCTTTTTCAGTCTTTGAATAGAATCTGACTTTGCAATAAAATATTGAGTTGTTTCCACGTTTGAATTGGTATGCATTGTGTAGATGGACACATTCAAACCATTGATATGAAGATGCTTATTTTGAATTTTATTTTGTTTTAAAGTTGGAGCCATTTTTCAAATTGCTGTTAACTCGAACTAAAATAATCAACAGGGGCATTACTAAAAACAAATCTCATACTTTTTTGAAAGCCTGTGCACCACAATTAGAATCTGAGCCTCCAATTTGATCTCACGACATCAAAACAAAAATATTCCATTATTTTTAACTTATTTGAATTGAACACACAACCACATTGTATTATATATACACATTTAAGTAATGTATAATGAATTGCATTTTTAAAAGCTGCTGGAACGGCATGATCACAAACAGCAGGCATTTTAAAATATTGTTTAATAATATATGTTTTTTTACTCGTAAATCGTGTTTAAAATTGATTTTTAAAAAATAACTACAATTGTAAATTATAACAATTTGATGAACTAAATAAATAGTATCAGTCCAAGGTCAATTTAATGTTGTCTTGCAATATGTTAGGTTGGCTGTTTTGAATAAATAGAAAAAGCTGTCTCTTTACTTGAACTTTTCTTTGATTCACAATAACACTCTTTAAAATGATAGAACAATTGTATGTCATTTTACTGTAGTTTCAATTTATTTAATGCATGAATTTATTTTTTCTTTTTGATACATAAAATAGCCTAAAACATTACTAGTTGATTAAATCAACTTGCAATATTAATTCAAAATGTGCAAGGATGCTTGATGTAATTAAATCATTTATAGATGGTGGACTCAGAAAAGAATCGTAGTTTTTATTAAGATATGTGAACTTTAGTGCATATACATGTGCAAATGGTGACGACATTTTATTTTTTATTTTATTTTTTTAATTCATTAGTTTTACTTTTATAATAATGGCATAAAATAACATTTCAGAGCTAAGAGGAAATGGAGATCAAAACTTTATTGGTAAGTAATTATCTTTTGAATTAAATTTGAAAATTCAATAAAAAATTAAGCGAAACTGAAAATTCTATCTTTGATATTTTTTTCAACTGATATGCAAACTCAAAATTTTCATTTGATTTGATGTTAAAAACCATTCATGTGTGCATATATATCTGTGTGTCTATATATATATATATATATATATAAACAATTAAATTTCAGAAACACATTTTAATAAAGTTAACACTGAAATCATAAATATTTTTATTTTTATTTAAGTTTTTCACATATTATTAGTCATCTTCTAATGATTTTATTTTTAACTTGTTTCATGTGTGAATAATAGTTTCAAACATGATGGTTCTCATATTAACAAACGTCTTATGCTGTAAAGTTCCATCTTTCTTCTGATTAATATCATTCAAACTCTCACAAAAACACCGGATCCTATCTCTAACTAAAACTATTTAACAAAAACAACTTGTTGTTATTGAGGCAACATGCAAATACAATGGAGTGGAAAATATGTGCGGATATTGCATGTGTGAAAAGATATTCATTTGAACCCAAACAAGGACAATGATATGAACCAAGAAGGAAAAGAACTAGTCAACTCCATGTGAGTTCAACAATGGGCATGATTATGCCATCTTATAACATATGCTATTTATTTTTCTTTTTTATTTCTTGAATTTAAAAGAAAACAAAAAAACAAAAACAAACAAACAAACAAACAAACAAAACATCACAACAAAACTAAAAATATGATTATTAGTGTGAGAACACACACACACACACACACACATATATATATATATATATATATTTATATAAAAGAAATAAAAAAATAATTTTGTTTCCAAATTTATTGATGTGAAGATTTATTAGTTTATATATTTATTTATTTAGTTATACTAATATTGCTATTATGAATAGCATTTGACCACATCTAATTTAGTGATGATGTAAGTTGACTAATTTATTTAAATTAGAAGAGGAGAGAAATATAAATGAAACAGAGTGGGACATGAGACATAAAAAGGCTTTTGAAAGAGTCAATGAATGAGGAGAAGTTAGACTTAAGCTTTTCAACTACTAATAGGTCTTGCACCGTCCCATGTGGCCCAAGTCCACATGATTCCTTCCTTGTATGAAGTGCAAGTCCAACATCTCGCTTTCCATGCTTTCTAGAAACATCCATAATTTTCCTTTTTTTTTACTTGAAATCATGGTTGTAATTGTTTAGCACACTTCACTATTATTAATAAGAATAAAATTCTAACCAAAGAAAAGAATAGAGAACAATGAACTATTTCTTCTTTTTTATATGGACTCCATTTATTTTATGGATTTAATATCTTATAATTGGAAACAAATTTTGTTTAAAGTGCTTGCAAAATTGATATACATAAGAGAATGAGAAAATAAATATTTGATTTTACAAATTGAAATTTATCATTTTTTTCCACAATTCAATAGAGAACTTTTAATGATATAAACAAAGAGGAGAAAAAGTAACCTATTGATTAAGAAAATTCAAAATAACATAATTGATGAGTTGCCATTTTGTAAAAAAGAACAACAACAAAACCTTCACTTATTGTGAGGTTTTTAGTAAAGAACGAATTCAAACCAGGACAAGTCTATTATACATCATCACAAGCTACAAAGTTAATGGGAATACAAGCAAAAAGATATATATATATATATATATATATATATATATTAAAGAATGCTATTTTGACTTGAGAGAGTGATACATTTAAAGAAATATGAAATTATTAATCTCATTTGATGAATTTTTTTATTGTTTATTAATGTGATGTTACATATAATTTTGAAAAATAGATTAACGGAATATTCTCCTAAATTCGTGTTTTACTAATAGCAGTATCAAGAATAAATTTTAAGAATAAATTTACAAAACATTTAAAATATAAATGTATATGTATATATATATATAATTTTCCTTATTACATTGTCTTCTATTTTTATTTACCGATGTGATTTGTTGCAAAAGATAGAGTATTACATTATATAGAAATTAAAGTAAATATATCATCTTCAAACATCATGGTTGATTCGTCTTTTACTAAAAAAAAAAAAAAAAAAAAATGAGCAAAATAGTAAATATCTGTAAAGTCCCAACAAATATGAAAAGAAATATAAAAGTTATTTATAAATATTTATATTGAAATATTTAAATTAAAAATCATTATACTTGTTTATCAATGTGTTCATTAGTTTTAAACTTACTGCTCTTTTAGTTACCTCAAACTATGTTTATGATTATGTATATTTTTAAATTTATGAAACTACAGTCTCCATCTTTTATGGTTCATACTCTATTTATTTATGGTTAAAAGTTGAGATTTTCCTCATGTTTCATAAATATATATATATATATATATATATATAATATTTTTGGCAATTTATATGTGCATAGTGTTAACAAACTAGCTTTAAATTAAAAAACCACTGATTTTTTATTTACTTATTTTACTTTTTCTCCTAAACTATTTAACCACACTGGTTTGAAAAAAATTCAATTTCCTTTACCAGATCCCACTAAGCCTTATATACTTTGTTGAAATTATTTTCAAAAAAATTGGGGTTTATTACAAATTATGTTTTGATAGTAATCATTTAAGATTAATTAAAATACCATTTCATCAAATAAATCCAACGCTTTAACAGTTTTTATTTGTGAGGTTAATGAAGGTGACTAATCTAGTGAAGATTTGATGTATTAATTTATTCTACTACTCGTTTGATTTGCATTATATTGGTTACTTATTGCTTTGGTACCGTGACTATCCATTGGATTATTTAGACTAAGTTCCAACATCTATTATATATATAGTTAACCAAAACTTCTTACATAAATAAATTCATTATATATATATATATATATATATGCATTCTTGTAGATTATCAAAACTCTTGGTTAGCATTTAAATATCTAAATGACTATTCAAATTCTTTTCCTTTTGCAAAGAGATTTTAATTCAAACAATACCAACAACTTTCACCAAGTATATCCCCACCATATTAATAGTGTCCATCAAATAAATCAAAAACGTGGCACCTTGACCACCACTTTTTGCGACACATAGTTTTTGTTTCTCCTCTTCCACTACCAAGTTTCTAAGTCCTCTTTGCTAAACTCAATTAGCAAACAAAACTTCAAATTCAATGTTTTTTCCTCGAACTTTTGATTGTATTTCTCCTCCATTCCTTGGCCTCTTTCATCCGTGGCCACATTCATACTCCTTTCTTTAACTTTAGAGCGTAAAGTTTTAAAAAGTAAAAGCTCAAGCTCAAATTCTAAATATTCAGTCGGCCATGCTCCAGAACATCGACTGTTCTTCACGAGCCGCTGGCGGCGCCGTCGAAGCTCGGTTGATCGATATGAGCACTGGGTTTCGAGTGACCGGTCCTGTATAATTCTCGATTTCAGGCAGCGATCATGCTTTTCTGGCTCAAGGATTTTTGGGTTGTGTGGATTTTTGAAGGAAATTGCTTGTGTGAGTTGGGTTTGGGAGACATTGTATGAGGCGATCCATTGCGATAATTGGGGAGAAGCGAGGTCGGAGCAGACGTCAGGCTCATGTTGTGGGATTTTGGGTGTTGTTCGGAGTGTGGTCGGAGCGTTCTTCTACACCAAATTTCTTTACACATTCGCGGAGTAGAACGTGTACATTTGTAGTTGTGCCTCGAAGGGAGGGGATCTGCAATGCCTGAGGTGCGCCATTCTGCGTTGATGATCCTCACAGCGAGTTTCGTGTACGAGGGGTCTTTGCTTTCGCTTGGAGTGCTCTCACAACACCCTCTCCAGTGCTCGAAGTGGGTTTAAGATTGTCACCCAAAAAGTGAAGTCTAAAAAATCCCTGGTCCGGAGTCATGGGATGCATAGAATCCCACGAACAGCTTGAATAGTGGTTCTGCCACTCTGGTATTACTGCTGATCTTGCCGTTTATCACGTTTGTAAGTGGGAGGCGTTGGTTTGGCTCTTTTTTCCCACCTTCGAAACCAGAGTCTTCTGAGGGCAGTTGAAGTCTGCTGCTCTAATTCACTCGGCTCTTTGGGATAGTAGAGTTTCGTCACAGAAGTGCAGGCACAACGTCGTCATTCGTGAGGTATTCCTCCGTAAACATGAAATGTTTGACAACTTTCGGTCGTATTAAAGACGTAGAAAAACCACAAGAGCCTGTGGAGTGGAGGTACTGTTCCTGCTGTCAAATGCAGCTACATGGACCTTGCGTCGAGCCCAATTATACTATGGAACCTACAATTGTATGCTTAGACTCCCTGACAGTAATGGTCACGGATGGTGCTCAAGCATGTCCTCATCCTACACTTGATTTTGAGGTGACAGGATTTAAAAGCAAGCACCGTTTGTGATCCACAACCAAAGTCACGATGGCCAGTTTGGGTTCTGAACACGTGTAATTGAGGGCCCGCACGACTCAGGTATCTGAATTACTGAGCATCGAAATCACACGCTCTGTATTCGAATCCAATTTTAATGGTGAGTTCTTTACAGAGGATTCTGAGAACAAGTCATGAAGTAGTCCTGACGATGACTCCACACCTAGAAGACAAGGTTGAGCTCCTCCCGAGGACTTGGACAAGATGATAGACCAAATAGCAGGTCAATAAATGTGCCGATTCATCGGCACCACGAGACCCACGCAGACCCTCAGAAGCGCAAACCATTTGGGTCTTCCTCTTTGTCTTCAATAGCGTTCTACATATGTTTCTGCTTCGTTGTTAATTATTTCTGATCAAGTTCGTGATTAAGGTGACCAAACTCGAGGATGCTGCTATTTATTCACATCTTTGATGCGATTTTCGAGATAATATTTCGAAGTTGGTGCTGTCAAATTAGAGCAGTGCCCATCGGTTCAGTATTACTGCAACATTGTCTGATAAACTCAGATGACCTCGTGGTAGACTATTGAAAGCACACCAAGATATGTCGGTGCAATGCTGACATATTTTCCAAGTTTTATGATGGTTGACGAGACCTACGTGGTAATGCGTATAAAAATATCGTTCTTCATACTGTAAATGAAGTTTTGCTGGTTCAAGTTTGATGGTGGCTAAACTCTATTCCAAAATGACGATTTAAGGATTACCGAACAACACGATGTCCAATGCACATTAGCCTTCATATCAGCAACATTTTACCGGTGTTAAGTCTTACAAAGTAGAGTGTTGCAGAACAGAGGGTAACAGTGCCAGGAAATGTGAACCGGGAGGATGTTTGGTGACACATCCACAAAATAGGCAAAGTAGAGAAGGTTGAAGACAAGAAAGAGGAAGGAACTGAGGAGGAGAATGAGGAGATCAAAGTTTTGAAGGCAAAATAAAAATAAAAAACGGACAGAGAAAAAAGGACCATCACTCAAATCAATTTCTTAATTTCAGTACTAACGCTGTTGCAGGATTTTAACGACATTGTGACATTTACGAAGAGAAACACGTTGTGGTCAGTCTCGAAGTTAAACCAACCGAGATGCCTGCTACGTCCATGGTAGATATTTCACAAACATAGCCGCATGTGTTGAAGAAATTATGTAACAAAACCCGTAATCTTGTCGCAGCATCAAGAGGGAGGCTGCGCTGTGCTCCGATGGCAGTCTTACAAGGTATACAACACGGATGTGAAAATTTTCAGAGAATGAAAATTGTATTTCTCCACAAATGTAAAGAATCAAACAGTCAGGGTTTTGAATGGTCGCTCAAAAGTTTGAGCAGCGACATATTACCACGCACGTTGTAAAAATTTGCAAATCATGCAGCAAATTCCAGTACCAGAGGGAGAAAGCTGGGACAAGCAACCTCCTCATCGTGTTGAACTTCATGAAGCTATCAACTGAACTTGAATGTGTCGAGGAAATAACAGATCTACTTTAGACTCTGAAGGTAAAATGATCCTGGCCATTGTGATTCATATGGAGGTTTGGTCTGTCTGATTAATCCGAGTGGGCCATGACAAAACAAAAACAAAAACAAATATAAGTATCCAATAAGTGCAGTCAAGCTTATTTGGAACTGATATCACTTCAGAAGGAAGTTAAAATTGGGGTTAGGCGCAAGAGAATGTGCACGTACACAGCGTCTCCAAAGCCCAGAGCAAAAATTCAAACCGCACAAGACCCACTGCACAAGACAATACGCATTCCCCTGCATGGAATGCAAAAGGAAACAATCACAATCACGATTCCCAGTAGCTCTTCTTACACATTGCGACACTGAGAAACCCTGTTGAAGATGACAATACCAAAATCCAAGAGACATGATCAACTCCCTCTTACGAACCCTTCAAATCAAACTCAACCCATTTATCACAAAAAGAGCTACAAAAGCGAGCAGGCTGGGTTGTGACTCCATTCAACGACACAACAACAGAAAGAACGACAACAATCGGGTTACTACCCACATACCAACAACATGAACGCTGTATGTTCGTAACACATCCCACGCTTCAACAAGCCCAATTCAAGCCTTCCCTGTGAGAAATGGGAAAGGAAAAAAACGTGATGTAAGTGAAGTACCCAACAATGTGATATTGCTCAGGTGGTGAAAAAATGAGATGGGTTTGGTCGAGGGACGAAAATAGCCAATGGGTTCGGCTGATTGTGTTCGAAGAAGCACAAATCGGGTCCGAATTCCGATGCCATCTCGCCGCTTCGAGGAGGAATCGAAATCCGAAGCCCCGACCTCGCAGAGGTTGTGTGGCCTTTGGGAACACTGGGGAGCCCAGTGATGTCCGCCCCCCCCCCCCCAAGAGAACGCGTTCCCAATTCGCCTTTGTCTGTTCCTTTGGTTTTTTGTTGCGTTTTCTAAAGTGTGACAAAGTTAAGACAATCGTCCAGTTTCTATCTTGGTGTGTAATATTTTTTTGAATAAAGACAACAAAGGATGACTTTCAAAAACAAGCATGGATATATATATATATATATATATTAATGTGAAAGAGGAACTGAAATGATTCTGGAAATAAATATTATGCCTCTATTAATTTAGAAATAACATAATACTTTCATTAAGTTGTTCAAAAAAAATCATTATAAAATAATATAGCAATGTTGAAACAATTTTCTAGAATAGTATTGGATCTACAAGACTCTAGCACTAATTGAAAGAGATTGTATTGTTTAACAACAAGTAAGACAATATGATGTACTTTGGTTGTTAGAATTCTATGACAATTTTGAATCCAAATATTAAAAAATATCTCAAAGATATAAATATTAAATTTATTTATTTAAAAAAAATCATGGAAATATTATACAAATTAACATTGAAAGTTGGTGTGTTTGTAATGTTTCTTTGTTATCTTAATCTTGCAAAAAGCCTTTGTAAAAGAATTAGATTGATTATTAAATGATTTATGACATAAAATTGATGAAGAAGAAATGTAAATTAGAAAGCAAGCTAATTTCATCTTTTTTTTAATATCACAAATCACTATGATACTGGACAAACTCAATCTTCATATTGCATTGAGACATAAAATTATTTCATTGTGCATTGCACATTCAATATAAATCAATAAAGCACACAGATAGACATTAAAAAATGTTAGTTTAAATTTTTAAAAAGATATATATATATATATATATATATATATTATATGGGTGATTGTATGTAACATTCATAGATCTAACATCTTTTTAAAATATTAGAGTACAACATTGTTATAATATTGTACATAACAAAGCATCTTATTAGTAATTGTGGCTTGCTTGTATCTATTTGTTTTATAATAATTAAATGGTTAAAATTTTAAAAATTTTTACAAAATACATTTTTTAGAATCCTAGATTTATAAAGTGCAGATATTTAAACAATAATAATAATAATAATAATAATCTATTCAAAATATATAAATACACATCTCTTTATTTTTTTTAAAATTATTTTTCACATTTAACTAATTACATGTAAAAATTTCTTAATTCAAAATCATATGTTCAATAAAAATCTGAAATCTATTTTTTTTTTAAATTATAACATACTACATAACTATTTTTAAACAGTAAAAAAAATATCATTCTTATTTTCTACTTATAATAAACCTTATGATCTTTCTTCACCAAGGCTACAGCCTCATGCTCAATAGAAGTTTTAGATACATTATAATATCACAATTCTTATATGTAATTAATTCTTTACATATCATTCCTACAAGAAATTGATTTTAAATAATTTTTTATAGTTATTGACTGCTATCCAACATACAATGGTTTTATAGATTTTTGATGAATCTTTTATTACTTGACTAAACTATCACGGACAAAAAGTGAGATTCTAATTATTTTTAAAAAATCTCAAATAACACTTTTTCATCATGTGATTTAACTACATATTTTGATATTTTTTATTTTTATAAAACTTTTGCACCATTTTTTTAAAAAGATAGCCTCTTTAATCAACGTACAAGTATTCAAGAAACATTTTTTTTATTTTTTTTATTTTTTTTTGTCTTAGTCTGTGAAATAAGTTTAATTTATCTGCTTCATATCTTTTATTGAGAAAATTCATATATCTTGTATTCCTTTATAACATTTTTTTTAGATAAATTTATTTCATCTTTACTTTAAATTTATTTATGATAATAGTTAAAATATTGGCGATTCAATTTATTTCAACTGAATTAATGCATTGCAATTAAATCCCACAATCTTTATCTTGTGTATTAAATTCTTATGATTTCGGAGTTTTTCTTTTTAAAATAATGTTTAATGATTTGATTTAAACTTTTGGTATCTCTATGTACATATGGATATAATTTTGTATTCTATTTCAGATTTATGTTTAGTTTATATTCTTTTACATTTGAAAAATACATGTAAAATTAAGTTTTTAATCTTTGTATTTAGCTTTGTTTTTTGTAAATGATGGAAATAGAAAAAACTTTGGTAACATAGGCAATATCCTATACAAATATATACATATTAATATTAAAGTAATTTTATATCAGTTATCATAATAATAGTATATGTAAACTCTAATCATTTTTTTATTCCTCAAACATCTTCAACTTAGAAGCTTCAAATTAGCTTTTGTTTAATGCAAAAAAAATTGTTTTAAAGATATTTCATTCATATCAAATAAAATCAAAGTTTTTTTTATTATTATTTTTTATAAATTAACACAAAAAGATTCTACCCAAAATATTTTTTTATTAATATACTATAAGATGTTTTTATAGACTTCAAAAATATTTGGTTTTTAAAATAGTTTACTTATATGGAATGCATAAAAACATCCATCTATATATTAAGAATCCTTAAGGAGACAAGTAGTGGCTCTTATTCACTGCATGGATAGGTCTTCTTTTTCATTAAAAAAAATTCACCTTCTCTAGAGTTTACAGGCCAATTTACAGTGTGTTCCACAAGTCATTTTACAATTCACATGTCATGAAGAATTCATAGGACAAATTGTGATCCCACCATAGACACTAGCCATTGTTGTTGTTGTTGTTGTTGTTTTTTTGTTTTGTTTTTTTTGTTTTTTTTTTGGCATACTCTACTCAGCGCTAGAGCTAGGTTTGTCCATATTTTCAAAACTAAACTGCATTGCAGAGTGAGTGTCTTTGCTCCATTTGATTCCTCAAAATTGTCAACTATAAAGTTTTATCAATCAACATCTTCCTTCTGTTTTTGATATTCATTCATGTGTGTTGATCTAGACTTTTGTGATATTTTACCAGGACTAAAACAAAGTGTGATCCCATTGTCATATGAACCTGCAGGGTATAACTTCAACAATAATCTTGAGAATGATAAGCTCGACATTTTTCTCTTTAAAATGGTAGCTTTGAAATTCGAGCACCTTTAGGATATTGATGAAGTGTATTGTTTCATATTAAGTATGCATAGTTGAATCCATCTTAATTCAATCCCTTCAAACTTTCCAACTATGAAGCAATATCTTTGCAAGTGCATTGGTGGCTGATTCATTTATTATTATGATCATTTATTTATGCTCATTTATTACTTTGAGTGCAAACTTTGTAAAGCCTAGCATATTTGACGTGTTTTAATATGATTGATGTTGTGATTGATAATGTGATTCATTTTGCAGTTAATCTAACAAAAATCTTCCTCAACTTTCTGAAAGGTTCAAGGCACATACTGAGCCTATGAATTGAAGTCCTCTTGCATCTGGATTCTGGTGGTTTTTTCACACATTATAATTAGGACTTTTGAGAGTATCTATTGAGGTTTACAATTTATAAACATGGCCAATTGAAGTAGATCAAAAGCTGAATTGCAATTATTTTCACGCAAGATGTCAAATTGAAGATTATGAATGATTGGCTATAGCAAGAAATTTAAAAGAATAACACTTTTCGTTGATCCTTTGACATTTACCTTCGGAGGTATTGACAGCTATTCAATCATATTGTTCAAACTTCTTTATTTTCTTCACATACATACATACATACATACATACATACATACATATATATATATATATATATATATATTGGTAAATTTTTTTGCAAGTTCAAAAACTTATTAATAAGTTTGCGATAAGAAGTTTTTGTAGAAAAGTTATGTTAAAAAGTTCATAAGCCAGAGTTTTACAGACCTCTCCTTACTTGGACCAACAACCAATTGATTTTGTAATTTGTTTCAATTCCAAGTAAAAAAAAAAAAAAAAAAAAAAAAAAAAAAAAAAACTTGCCACCACTGCCTATACTCTTGAATTCATCCATGTAAATGGAGATGTTGTGAAATATTCATGCAGATTGTTCCATTTGGACAAATTCAATCTCTTTCAGACAGTTGTGGTTGGAAAAGGAGCTCTTGGCGTCATCATCTGGATCCCTTGAACATTCAATTAACCTACATGGGACTGTCAAATTTGCCCTCTATAATGGCACAGTTTTGATTAGAAGAGGTATTTACTATGACAAAAGAAGATTTCATGCTAATTGCCAAGTTACATCAATTGATGTTGCTATCAATCTAAACTCTCAACGATACTCTCAGATTAATACAATTAACTTCTAAAACAATTGATCAATATAAATAATATTTATAGTATTTATAGTATTTTATAAATTTATAGTTTTATCAAAGATTTTTATATTTAAAATTTTATAAGAGATAGAATTTTATATATCATTTTATTATTTTATAGTTTTATGGTTTTTATTAATAATTTTCATATTTGTAGTTATTTTTTATAGTTTTTATATTATATTTATTATATTACATGTCATTGTAAATAAAATTCTCAAGTAATAAAGTTTTATTGCAACTTTAAAAGTATTATCAAATACAATATGTACTATTGTATAAAAATTTAATTGTAAGAATTTCATTTCCTACTTTCATGTGAAATTTTTTATTAAATTTTATGTATATAAATATATACATATATCTATTTTTATATATTTTTATATTTATTATTTTATTTATTGAATTTGGTTTACAAAACATAATTTTTTGAAAAAATTGAGGATTTTTTTGTAACAAATCATTAAAAAAATATGTATAATCATGATCAATAGGAATGAATAGATGTAAAATATCTTTGATAAAGTATTATGGCATTATTATTTGATTAATTAAGCTATATATAATTATTTTTATTTTATTGGTACTATATAATTTTAGTAAAATACTTAAGTAGCAAGGTCTTATTAGAGGCACAATTTTGATACTTATAAGCTTATTCCAATTGTCAGGTAGAACTTGTGCCATTATGAATGGTCCAACTTTAATAATGAATCAAAGAGCAATTGGTCAACAATAATATAGAGAATGTAAGAAAGCACAAAAAAAAAGTTGAAATAGTTAAAAGTGACTAAGCTATATATAATCTAGAAAGAATGAATGTATTGTGTCCTCATTGTAATGCATTGCATTGATTTGATGAACATTTAGCCTAATTGCCAAAGGAGTTGTCATTATTTGAAAAATGTTATCATCAAAGAAAAGTTTTTCTACCATCTCTATCTTCTTTGCTTTCACTTTTGAGATGCTTATTTGAAGACTAAGATGCAAGAACAAAGGAATTTTGAAAAAATATTTGTCAATACAATGTTGCACACACATTTATGTCCTTAGTTAGAAATATTGATTGATCTAAGCTTCAGAAAAATATACCATATAGTTTTAGAATAAATAGAAAATTGCTCTATTTAGGAAGAGCGTTGTTATCAAAACAAGGTATTTATCTAACTTATACACAATTCTACATCCACAATGCATCATTTGCTCAAGATAGAAGAATGAGATGTAATTGTGGTTTATCAAGCCAAACTATGTGGAAAATATGAGTATAATATGTTTATTGGATTATATAGATAGATATATGAAATACTATTTCAAGTGCAAAATGAAGGAGTAGTAGAAGTAGATCTTATTGTTTCTTTGCACTTCATGAATGAAAGTAATAGACACCAATATAATATTTTTACTATTTTTCAAGAAATTGCTATTATATTACTAAGAAATGGATTAAAATCTATTGAATTTTGTGATATTATTATTTGCTTACATAATAATGGACTATTAAAAAAGATTCATGAAGCTCATCATGCTCATTTGTCCCTTCACTATATTTTGTTTTTTCCACATGGAGCCTTTAGATGGTATCTTTGCTTAAGGACACAAAATATAGTGATAGATATTGCTGAAGAAGGAGAAGGTGTTGGACAACAAGATTGAAGATACAACAATGTTACATAGATAGCTTATTTTGCTCATCATTTTTTTTAAGACTTATTAAGTATTTCAAAATTTTGTATGAAAAAAAGCTATTAAAAGAATTTATGATTGATAGATGGATAAAAACTTAGAAATCACGTTTATAATATTTATGTTATAATTATAAAATCTACAAGCTGATTTGTACCAAAGATTAGTAGATACTATTGTAATACGTCAAAACATTGGGCCTATAGAAAGAGGATGTGAAATAAATAATTTAGGACATAGGATCTTACTTCCATCATTACATTTTGGAAGTGCAAGATATATGATGGAAATACTTTAAGATTCTATGGCAATTACAAGGTTTTATTAACATCATGAAATTTTTATGTCCATGATAGCAAATCCAAGATGGTCCAAAATTTAGAATGAATTGCTTCAAGGATAAAAAAAACAAGTAACTAGCTAGCTTTGGTTGTATGTATATTTGAGCTCAAAAAATGTGCAATTATTGAAGTTATAAAAAAAAAATAATAATATAAAAAAAAAAAATGTTTTTAGTCATGTTGTTGCACATGTTTATACCATTGAGTTTCAAAAGAGATGTCTACTTTATATACACATCTTGATTTTTTTGAATAGAAAAAGAAAGATTAGATGTACTTGAGATGTAGACTATATGATCTTTGCAAAATTTCTACATAAAGACAATGACCGAGAACTATTTGAAGTTATTCTACAATGCATAGTATATGATCTATATGAAATGCAAAATCTTCAAGCACCTTATATGGAAGATGGTCATTATACAAAGAGGTATTCAAACGTGTTTGTAGAAGAAACAATACTAGATGTAGATGGATATCTTTAGTATCAACAAAGAAATAATAGAAGAATATTTGAAGTTCAAGGAATGGTTGTTGAAATATGGATATTCCATTTTATCTAAAATTACCTTGGAAGTACAATTGTCATATAAATGTTGAGGTATGTGCATCTATTTGTGCCCTCAAATATATCTACAAGTACATCTATAAAGACCATGATCGCATTATAATGTAATTTGAAAACCAATTAGATGAGATCAAACAATATTTGGATGCAAGATACATTAAAGCTTTGAAAGTTGCTTGGAGATTTTTTGGTATGTAGATCCATGAAGAAATGACAAATATTATTTGTTTGGCCATTCATCTTCCAAAAATACATCAAATAGTATATGATCGTAATGACAAGATAATTGTAATTTTAGAATATGCTAAAAGACAAAAGATAATATTAACTTCATTTTTTGAGATTTGTGCAAAAATGGCAATCACAAGATAATATACATACCAAAAAATTTATAACATTTTGTTTGGCATAAGACAAGGAGAACATGGATGTTAAAAAAATATAGATTTGCTATTGTAAGATTATATTTTATAAATTTGATAATGGAAGAAAGATATTATTTGAAATTTTTATTAATTCACATTAAAGTTCCACAATCATTTGAGCACTTAAAGACCATTCATGGAATTTTCCATCTTACATTTAAAAGTATATGTGTAGCTTTAAGATTACTTGAAGTTGATAGAAAGTAACAACAATGCTTAAAAGAGGCATGAAGAATATAAATTAGATTTCAATTTAGGACATTATTTGTCGTTTTGCTATTGCACAAAAATCCGCTAAATTCATTAAATTTATGAAAAAGATTTTGGAAAAGCATCTTGGATGATCTCAATGCCCATTTTCAAAGAAAACATGGCATTAGCAATCCAACAAAGGAAAAAATTAAGGATTTTGGACTTTTCTTATTAAATAAGATTTTCTACTTGTAAAATTAGAAATATTATAAATTTATTGCCCAAAAATATACTTATGATTCTTAATCACATGATTGTTGATCAATAATTAATGTCATTAGTTAATGTTGTTTATCCAAGGTTGACAAAAGAAAATGTAGCAAATGATACCTTCATAAGATATAGAATCATTTTATCTACATAAAATGATGATGTAGAGGATATTAAACAAAAGAATATGGCCATATTTTCTAGAAAAAGAATAAGAATACATAAGTGCCAATGAAGTTGTTATCAAAGATGGTGTCAACAACAATAATGTTTATTTAGTCAAATTCATCAAGTCACTTAATCTATTTGGAATGGCCATATTAAAGCTTTGTCTTAAGATTGAGACTTTGGTGATGCTATTAAGAAATATTACTCCTTGCCAAGGACTTTGTAATAGAACTTTACTGGTAATTACACAACTAATGGATGGAGTTCTTAAAGGAAGAATTCTCAAAGAACAATTTGTTACAAACTTGGTATTCATTCCATGGTTTACATTAACTTCCACAAAAAAAAGAATTTTTTTTCATTCTAAAGAGAAAAAAATTTCCAATCTATCTTGCATTTGCAATAATAATAAACAAATCTCAAGGATAATTGGTGAAGCATGTTGGTTTGGATCTACAACAACCTATTTTTTTCTTTGGAAAACTTTATGTAGAACTCTCTTGATGCACTTTCTCCCATTCTATGAAGATTCTTCTTTCTAAAAAAAATAATTTAAATTCCATGTTGAATATTATTTTTTCAGAAGTTTTAATTGAATAGATGTTGATAATTTATTTTTTAGTATTTTATATTTTAATTTATTTATCTAGAGTTCAAATATTTGACTTTATTACATCTTTTAATGTCTTAACACACTTTTATGATTTTTTAATATATATGTATGTATGTATATATATATATATATAAGTAGTTCTTTGAAAAAAATTAATTAGTTGTTTTGCATATTATCCATGACAATGGCACGGTTTTAGCTATCCTACTTTGTAGCTGAAAAAAAAAAATTAAAAAATATTCTTTGGTTCACAAACATATCTTTCAAAAAATGCTTCATTTGAGTCACTCGTTTTGTCATAGCTACATGAATTCATCTAATATTTTTTCAACATTTTACAATTGTTAACATATAATGTGACACCAAATAAACTAATGCACCTAGGACTAGAATAGTAAGAGAATGCTTCAGTATTTTTAATAGCATGTATATAAATAAAATCAATTTTCAAAGATTATATTTTTCAATTAAGATTTATTAAGTTAGAAGAATAAATATACATAACATTAATTACATTTTTTACAATGAATTTTCATATTTTTTGTACCCTTCGTTTAAAAAAAATATTTCAAACATGATATAATACTGAATAGTTAATTAATTTTGAAAATAGAGTCAAATAATCAGTAAACTTTTGTAAACTTTAGTGATTTGATAATGTCATTGACGTATTTTTATCAGATGTTTTCTACACAAAGTATAGTTATGGAGAAAAAAGAAAAAGAAAAAAAGTTCAAAAGTTCATATTTGATCATAATGTTAAATGTTGATATAACTTTTTAGGTTTTGTAAAAAATATGAACAGTAATTTTCTATTGTATGATCTCTTCATTTTAACTTTCTATTCAAAGATTTTAATACCATGTAATGTGTCTTGAATTTTAATGACCTTTTAATGCTAGAGTTCAAAATAAAACATGATTTTAAAGTAGATAAAGAGTAAAAAAAAAACTGAATGTATAATAATCTATCATTATTGTACTTGTTTAATGATGATATGGTAATATCTAAAAAAAGTTAACACATTAAGAATGAAATATGGAAGAAAGAGACATTAAGACATTCAGAAGCCATAAATCATATTCATGAGAAATGTACCTTTGAAGAAATTGAAACATGTTTAATTTACAAAAAGCTGCTCTTTTTAGCCTGTTCTAAAATTTGAGAGTTGGGTCTTTATTTTGCAGACAAAAAATTAAATATATACATTCATTTATAAATATTTTTCACGAAAAAATCAAATTTGGGCAAGATGAATTTGTATAATATTTAAGATAAATAGAGCTGTTCTAGTAAATCCAGGAAACTATAGCATGTAGAACTTCACAAAAATTTCCACAATTCAAATTAACCATTAAATTTTCATGCAAAAATATTTATTTTTGATATATCTTTTGATATAAAATATTTCATATTTTGATATGCTGAAACAAAAATCAATGCATGTACATGTACAAGCTTATGTATAAAATCAACTTTATTTCAAAATATTTTTAATTTTCTACTCACAACATGGTCCACCTCAAGTTTGCTTTCAGAATAGGCATTACATGAATACAAACTAAATGAATGAATCATTCTTTTATCCATGTGAATATTTTTTTGCATTTTTTTTCTTAGGCCCTTCCAATTTAGGACCCTTGCAATCTTCCCAAAAATTCTTGAAATATATTTCAATAACATTTTAATTGTAGAATTTAAACCTTTCTTTTCTTTCTCAAGTCAATATATACCATACTTAGTAAGATACAACCAAATTCACACAAGACATGGCATACATGCATATTAAAAGCACATGTGCCAAAACCAATTCCAAAGCATAGAATGAGCCCATCTTTTGATTATATTTGGTTGGCTTAGTGTCATTTAAAAGAGAATGTTGATTGAGAAACTTCAATTTATTCAAACAAAGTTCTTTGCTCATAGAGCCAATGGAGACACTTGGTGGATGTGGCTTCTGGAAAATTGGCTCCTCACAATGCATTGACCGCTTATCACATTGCATGGAGGCATTGAATTTTTCATTTTAATTTTATTTTTTCTTTCTCAAGTCTAAATATGTTATATGTCAAGCTCCATCTCTTAGTCATTAATAGAGACGTAGGAATCAATAAGAAATAGTTATTTTATTGGGTTGAGCATGCTTCCACCAAGGTGGGAAGAAGAAGTGCTCTTATTCTCTCTTCTCCCCATTCCATTAAGGAACCATGCCATGTGCAGATGACTTGGCAAGCTCAACATGCTTTAATCAATTGTCTATTTTCTTGCATCTTTCTTCTCATGCTTTTCTTGTGGATGTTCTTATATTCATACTTTAATTATATGTCTTATAATATAAATATAAATATATATAATTGCATGTATGAATAAGAAAAAAAATCTAGAAACATGTAATAATAATGTAAATTTTAAATGGTAACATTGGGTAGATGAAGAAAGGAGGGGGAATTAAATAAATAAATAAATAAATAAATAAATTCAAATTTAAATGATATCAGTAACCAAAAGTAAGCTTGATGCAAGTTCAAGTAGATGCAAGTTCCCATGGCAAACTGTGAAGAGGAGTATGACTTTGCATTGAACTTTCAAGGTCCTGAATTGGGGCAAATACAACCAACATAGACTGGCACTGAAGTTAAGCTTTGGCTCCATTTTGTGACTCAGCTTGTTGCCTCGAAATTTGTGTTCTAAGTAGTGTGTGTGTGCATGCATTTGTGAGTTTGATCCAATGAATTGTGACAGCTTGCACTTCAAGCAAATATTGGTAAAGAATATACTTTACATCA